>NC_089251.1:137995216-138322559 GCF_963930625.1 Muntiacus reevesi | reverse complement strand
ACCATCTATCTAAATTCCGTATATATGTGTTAGTATACTGTAATGTTCTTTATCTTTCTGACTTACTTCACTCTGTATAATGGGCTCCAGTTTCATCCATCTTATTAGAACTGATTCAAATGAATTTTTAACGGCTGAGTAATATTCCATGGTGTATATGTACCACAGCTTCCTTATCCATTCATCTGCTGATGGGCATCTAGGTTGCTTCCATGTCCTGGCTATTATAAACAGTGCTGCGATGAACATTGGGGTGCACGTGTCTCTTTCAGATCTGGATTCCTCAGTGTGTATGCCCAGAAGTGGTATTGCTGGGTCATATGGCAGTTCTATTTCCAGTTTTTTAAGAAATCTCCACACTGTTTTCCATAGTGGCTGTACTAGTTTGCATTCCCACCAACAGTGTAAGAGGGTTCCCTTTTCTCCACACCCTCTCCAGCATTTATTGCTTGTAGACTTTTGGATAGCAGCCATCCTGACTGGCGTGTAATGGTACCTCATTGTGGTTTTGATTTGCATTTCTCTGATGATGAGTGATGTTGAGCATCTTTTCATGTGTTTGTTAGCCATCTGTATGTCTTCTTTGGAGAAATGTCTGTTTAGTTCTTTGGCCCATTTTTTGATTGGGTCGTTTATTTTTCTGGAATTGAGCTTCAGGAGTTGCTTGTATATTTTTGAGATTAATCCTTTGTCTGTTTCCTCATTTGTTATTATTTTCTCCCAATCTGAGGGCTGTCTTTTCACCTTACTTATAGTTTCCTTTGTTGTGCAAAAGCTTTTAATTTTCATTAGGTCCCATTTGTTTATTTTTGCTTTTATTTCCAATATTCTGGGAGGTGGGTCATAGAAGATCTTGCTGTGATTTATGTCGGAGAGTGTTTTGCCTATGTTCTCCTCTAGGAGTTTTATAGTTTCTGGTCTTACATTTGGATCTTTAATCCATTTTGAGTTTATTTTTGTGTATGGTGTTAGGAAGTGTTCTAGTTTCATTCTTTTACAAGTGGTTAACCAGTTTTCCCAGCACCACTTGTTAAAGAGATTGTCTTTTTTCCATTGTATATCCTTGCCTCCTTTGTCAAAGATAAGCTGTCCATAGGTTCGTGGATTTATCTCTGGGCTTTCTATTCTGTTCCATTGATCTATATTTCTGTCTTTGTGCCAGTACCATACTGTCTTGATGACTGTGGCTTTGTAGTAGAGTCTGAAGTCAGGCAGGTTGATTCCTCCAGTTCCATTCTTCTTTCTCAAGATTACTTTGGCTATTCGAGGTTTTTTGTATTTCCATACAAATTGTGAAATTATTTGTTCTAGTTCTGTGAAAAATACCGTTGGTAGCTTGATAGGGATTGCATTGAATCTATAGATTGCTTTGGGTAGAATAGCCATTTTGACAATATTGATTCTTCCAATCCATGAACACGGTATGTTTCTCCAACTGTTTGTGTCCTCTTTGATTTCTTTCATCAGTGTTTTATAGTTTTCTATGTATAGGTCTTTTGTTTCTTTAGGTAGATATACTCCTAAGTATTTTATTCTTTTTGTTGCAATGGTGAATGGTATTGTTTCCTTAATTTCTCTTTCTGTTTTTTCATTGTTAGTGTATAGGAATGCAAGGGATTTCTGTGTGTTAATTTTATATCCTGCAACTTTACTATATTCATTAATTAGCTCTAGTAATTTTCTGGTAGAGTCTTTAGGGTTTTCTATGTAGAGGATCATGTCATCTGCAAACAGCGAGAGTTTCACTTCTTCTTTTCCTATCTGGATTCCTTTTATGTCTTTTTCTGCTCTGATTGCTGTGGCCAAAACTTCCAACACTATGTTGAATAGTAGTGGTGAGAGTGGGCATCCTTGTCTTGTTCCTGATTTCAGAGGAAATGCTTTCAATTTTTCACCATTGAGGGTGATGCTTGCTGTGGGTTTGTCATATATAGCTTTTATTATGTTGAGGTATGTTCCTTCTATTCCTGCTTTCTGGAGAGTTTTAATCATAAATGAGTGTTGAATTTTGTCAAAGGCTTTCTCTGCATCTATTGAGATAATCATATGTTTTTTATCTTTCAATTTGTTAATGTGGTGTATTACGTTGATCGATTTGCGGATATTAAAGAATCCTTGCATTCCTGGGATAAAGCCCACTTGGTCATGGTGTATGATTTTTTTAATATGTTGTTGGATTCTGTTTGCTAGAATTTTGTTAAGGATTTTTGCATCTATGTTCATCAGTGATATTGGCCTGTAGTTTTCTTTTTTTGTGGCATCTTTGTCTGGTTTTGGAATTAGGGTGATGGTGGCCTCATAGAATGAGTTTGGAAGTTTACCTTCTTCTGCAATTTTCTGGAAGAGTTTGAGTAAGATAGGTGTTAGCTCTTCTCTAAATTCCAGTAGGCTTTCTTGACTGGTTACTTAGCCTTTCCAACACATCACTGGCCACATATATTGCAAATGATATCTTTTATTCTGTGACTTATAATTTTACTTCCCTAAGTTTGTCTTTTGATTAACAGAGCTCGTCATTTTAATATAGTCCAATGTATCACCTTTTTCCTATTTTTTAGTTCTTCTGTGTCCTTTTATGAAATCTTGGCTAACCCAAGGTTACAAATGTGACCTCTTATAGGCCAGGTGCTTCATTGTCTTTACATTTACATTTAGGTTAACAAGTCACCTGGAATTAATTTTGGTATGGTGTAAAGTAAGGGTCAAAGTTTTTTTTTTCTGTAGAGATATCTAATAGGCAACAGACCCAGCACCATTTATAGAAAAGACTAGACTTTCTCATCATATTGCAGTGCCATTTTTGTTAAACATCAAGTATCTGCAGATTTGTTTTGTATTCCTGATTCTATTTCATGTATCTATTTGTCTGTCCTTGAACCAATGTTATACTGATCTTACAACAAGCTTAATCATAAGCCTGACATCTGGTAATATGTCTTTTTATAGTTGTGAAATTTCCATCTTTAACTATAGTAATGCTATTTGCCTTGAAGTCTGTTTTGTCTAACATTATAGTTACATCAGCATTCTTATTGATGGAACTTATTGTTTGCTCTTATTGTCATCTTTAACATTTCTGTATACTTATATTTAACATGTCTCTTAATAGCAAAATATAGCTGAACCTTTAAATGATTCCGTCTAGTAAGGAGCCATTTTTCAGACCTGCATCACAATGACTGTTTCAGATCTGATTCTTGCTGTAAAAATGCTTAAGCTTTAGGATTAGGAAGTCAGCCTCCTAAAGAAGAGTTTAATCTTGTCTCAAATTTGTTCCAGCTAGAAAATCACTTTTGACAAATTACTGAATGAAAGCTTTGTTGATGGTTTTCTGAGGTTCATTTCTCTACATCGACTGAATAACTCCACCTATTACCATTCTATCGGGTTGGCCAAAAAGGAAGAGTTTACAGACAAGCCCAAACAAGCTTTTTGACCAATTCAATATTATGCTGTCAACCAATTGTATATATGTTAACTCTTATATCCATTGGACCGTAGCCCACCAGGCTCCTCTGTCCATGGAATCGTCCAGGCAAAATACTGGAGTGGGTTGCCGTTTCCTACTCCAGGGGATCTTCCCAACCCAGGGATTGAACCTGTGTGTCTTATGTCTCCTGCATTGGCAGGCGGATTCTTTACCACTAGCGCCACCTGGGAAACCCATTGGGAGCTTAATTAATTCATTCATTAGTGTTAGTCAATATTTCCAGCAGCTTTAATTACTCTTGACATGGGTGGAGTGGGAAGGGGACTCAGATATTTTTCATTTCTCTAGAGGCTTCTCATTTCTCCATGCTTCAAAGTATTAAATAGGATGTAAAATGCGCTTTGGTTTTCTTTCTGTTGATTGAAGTCTTCAGATGCTGATGGTCTTGGAAGCTTTAGTGCCATGTTACCTACAAAAGCTGAAGAGGCAGACATCACAGGTGGAGACGGTACCTGCTGCCCGGGAGGAGATCGCTGCTATGGCTGCTCTTGCCACCTCCCTGCAGGCTCTTCTGTACAGCGTGGAGGTCCTCACCAGGTAATCCCGTCGGCAGAGATGTCCACAGCCATAAACAACCTGTATCCACCACAAAGAGGAAGAAAAAAAAAGTGATGGCTAAAATCTCTGAAACCCAGTTTATACCCAAACTTGGGAGTTTCCCAGGTGGCTCAGTAGTAAAGAATCTGCCTGCCAAACAGGAGACTCGGGTTTGATCCCTAGGTTGGGGGAGATCCCCTGGAGGAGGAAATGGCAACCCACTCCGGTATTCTTGCCTGGGAAATTCCTTGGAAAGAGGAGCCTGGTGGGCTACAGTCCACAGGGTCGCAAAGAGTCAGACACAACTTAGCGACTGAGCGTGTACCCAAACTCAGCCCTTTATGGCTAAAACTGCAAACATTCCCTGAGTTGTTTGGATAAATAGTGCTAAGTACTCTGAATAATAAATAATAATGATAATAATAATTAGTAGTAGTATTGTTATTGCTAAACACATATTTGCACATAGCTTGCTGAGCTTCTCTGGCAGTTTTAACCCAGTACTAAACAAATCTTTCATAAAAGGGCTAATTTAGTGAATGTGAAAATGTGATCCACATTTTTATTAGCTCTTAGTTTATGAGACATGAAATGTCAGCAATTTCAACTGAGCATTTATATTATTTTCCTATTTGTAAAGAGTTGGGGTTTTTGTCCTATAATGTCAGAAGCTACATAACAGACATAAACTACAAAATTTTATTCTAATGCTTCAACTGGTAGATTCCCCATTGGACAAGACTCATTATTGCTGAGAGGGGACTGAGGTATTTGGGAATGGAAAGGTCAATTGACACCAGGGTTCACCCTAAGCAGAGTTCCAAGAATTTACTCCTGTCATAACATTCTTGGGTGCAGAAACAGAAGAACTGGGTGACCCTGGGCCCACGGAAGGGCTGGGCTGATGAGGCCTGGGTGGAGTTTGGGGTAGTAGGGGAGGAGAGATGTCTGTGTACAAAAGATAAGGTGAGTGGGAATGGTAGATGCAGAAAACTACATGGTGACTGGCTTCCCGTTTCCATTTTCATCTACAATTAGCTGGGAGGAGGTGGGGAAGCCTTCTTTCTGCATTGGTGTCTTTGTTCCTTCATCCCATTTGACCATATCATTAGCCTAAAATTCTGTAATTTACTCCCATCAAAGGTACCAACTTCTTCAGCCCTATCTTGCTCAATCAGTGGAGGGACTCACTGAAATCTTTCAGTCCAGCAAGCAGCAGCAAGTGAGAGGGGGCTTGAGGTTATCATTCATTAAGTTCAATCCATATTTAGTTCCCAATCTTGCACTGCATTGCCAGCCTAGAGAAGAACACAGCCCAGAGTCTTGGGTAAACTATCTGTTGAAATGCCCACATGCATCTAAACTGAGGAAATGGGACGCTATGAAACAGGGACCCATGACAAATTGCCTCATCCCATGAGAAACGGTCCTCAGTGCTTTGATGATGGTTTTCTGAAAGTCCAAGGAGAAAGAACATCCCAAGGAGAAATACACGACTTACACTCTTCCTTCTGTACCCACCTGGGTATGTCACGAGTGCCTTCCTGAGACTAGAGGAAAGAGAAGTCAATTTCCCCAAGTGCCACTTGATTCTTGCTCTTTATAATGCCCAATGATGCTTTCTATTCCTTTTTATAAGGATAAGTCGATTAACTTATCCAAAATTGACTTAACCAAAACTCCATAAAGAATTATCGATGGAGTTCTGATATTTAAAATCGCATGGTCTTAAATATTCCAGTGTACTTAATATTCTTGTGATGGAGTGGACGACTAGCCTCACTGGTTGGTTATAATTATTCACAACTAAACTGCCTTCATTGTTTTTACAGAAAGCAAATATTTAATAAGAAGAATATCATTTTACATTCACAGACTTAATTTATGTAGCTCATGAAAAAACAACAGTTCTATAGATAGTAACACATAAACAAGTATATTACAAGTGTATCAGTGTTAGTTTTCCATTGTTGCATAACATGTTGCCACGACCTCAGAGGCTTAAGACAAATAATATCACATGGCATGGCTCTGTAGGTCAGAAACCTGGGCAAGCTCAGCTGCTTATTCTGCTTAGGGTCTCCCAAGGCCAAAATCAAGATGTAAGTTAGTTGGCCTCTTATCGGAAGGTTCTGGGGGAAAATGCATTTCTAAGCTCTTGAAGGTTTTTGGCAGAATCTAGCACCAGGAAGCTATGGGTTGGAGGTCCCTTTTTCTTTCTGACCTCAGCCAGGGGCCACTCTCTGCTTAGAAGACACCGATTTCCCTTCTCACCCAGAACCTCCAATCCTCCAGCCGACAATGGTGTCCTTGAGTCCTTCTTAGGCTTCAAATCTCTCTGCCCCTAGCAAGAGAAAACTTTCTGCCTTTTAAGTACTGGCATGTGACTCAGTGCAACAAATCTGCCTGCCGTGCTGGAGACACAGGAAACACAGGTTCAGTTCCCAGGTTAGGAAGATCCCTTGGAGGAGGACATGGCAACCCACGCCAGTATTTTTGCCTGGAGGATCCCATGGACAGAGGAGCCTGGCGGGCTACAGTCCATGGGGTTGTAAAGAGTTGGCCATGACTAAGCATGCACGGTAAGATTAGGCCTACGCAGATCATCCCCCTCTTGCCATGTAATGTACCATAATCATGAGAGTAACACCAGGGCAGGAGGGAGGTCTTGGGGCCAGCTTTAAATTCTGCCCACTATAGCAAAGGCACAGAGAGAGACAGTCTGGTGTTATCATTAAAGGTTCAGTTGCCAACTACAGCCAGCATGTAGAAATTGAGCATAATAAAAGAAAGCCTTAAAGAGTTTATATAAGCAGTTGCTTTAAAAAACCTTATCTTCCCTTCCATGTCACAAATGACACAGAGGCAGCTAACCTAATACTCAAAGAGAAGATATTAAATGAGATGATTCTTATCTATTTCTTAGCTTCAAAATTACTGACTTAAATAGATATTCATTTACTCACGTCCCTGGGTAGTCTTAGGTGTAATTTTCACTAGAAAGGTTCTTTGCTTCTCTGATAGTTTTGCAGAAAAATCGAGTGGTCGATTATGGAGTAGTTGGCCTAAATGATATGTGCATCCCTTTTTTTTTACCTACTGTCTAGAATGGCTAGCTTCCTGGTACCTGTAGATTTGAAAAACGAATTCTTAACTTTCACTTCATCAAAACAGACTTATAAGTCTGATTTCATAAATGTCTGGTTTGGAGTCCTAGTTCATTACTCAGGACCAAGAAACAAAAGACCTTAAATCTCATTGATAGACCTTTGGGAATTGGTATTCCCTTTTAAGTGCCTCCCAGAACAAAGACAGCACCAGAGTATGACAGAAAAGCCCAAAGTCTTTATAAGACTCTAAAACTGACTTAAAATCTGTATGAGCTGCAATAACTTGAGGATTTCATAAGTGTCTCCACTTGTGTTGTTTTGTTACTGTCATTGTTGCAGGCCCATGACGGCCCCCCAGATGAGCAGGTGTGACCAAGGTCATAAAGGGGCCACCACAGCCAACCACACCATGTCCTCTGGGGTGAATACCAGGTAACTCCCTGGCCTTATGCTTCTGTGGTCTCTCAATTTCATACAACCTGAATCTCAGCCATTGGGAATGAAAAGAATCCTGACACTAGTCAATACTGAGGGTGAAATTCTCCAAAGAAAAGAAAAGAAGGTGAGAGTTTAGAGTTACATGAAAATTCTGAGGCCATTTTTTAAAAGTGTCACCTTCATAAATGAAGAGAAATAAGACATCTTTAAAAAATGGTGTTCCTTTGTTTGTGTGAACATGCAAGATGTTCTCTGCCTCCTGGGTGGTCTTTGAACTATTCCACTGTTGTTTCATTTGCCTTTTTGTTGGACACAGATGAAACAATAATAATCAAGAGGTGGTTTCTCATTCCATGGCAGTTGTGCAGAGTCAGCTTTCTTTCATGTGGACAGATTTTCTGCAGACATTTCATCCAAACTTTGACTTAGGTCCCTACATGATGTTTTCACAGTTGTTGACTTAATCATCTTCCTTGTTTTAGTGTAACTCAAGATACTGGCTGGACTAGTTAATACTTTACCTGCTTCATTCTGTGTAGGTTGACCTCTAAATACCCTGAGACAGAAAGAAATGTTCAATTAGCTTCTTCCTCCAAGGAAGAATTTAAGACAGGGCAAACGTAAAATCAGTTTGAGAGAAAGTTCTCTTTTCCCAGTGTGGACTAGTTAGTCCTTATGATCATTTCCCAATGATCATAAGGAAAAGCGAAATAATTTTCTAGTCTCTCTGAAGCACATTTTAAAGTGTGTATCATTATTTATGTAAATTCCCTGCTCATCATATGCTTATGTTAAAAATGAAATAGATTTCAAACTAGTGTTGACTTGGGCCTCAGTGTCTCACATTAACTAAAAATGATTCTTTGGGTTTTGAGTAATGAGTTTAAGTGATGCTTAGGGGTTTCTCTCCCTGGAGAAGGGCATGGCAACACACTCCAGTATCCTTGCCTGGAGAATCCCCATGGACAGAAGAACCTGGCAGGCTACAGTCCACGGGGTTGCCAAGAGTCAGACACGACTGAGCGACTAACCACAGGGGTTTCTCTAAGCGTACTGAGCTGTGTTCAACTAGGCTAGATGAAAGTTACACAGAGAAAGAAGCCTTCTAAAGTCCTATTGCCAATCACTCATCAAAGGAGAAGTCTCTAGAACCGAAAGGAAGTCAGCCATAATTTCCCCTCTGGTCCCCTAAGATATAGCACATGATGTTAAAATTGTAAGTAGATTCACCTTACCTTTAAAGTTTTCAAAAATGTCCCTCATGAGACCACATTCTGTGAGTTTGGGTGTGTTTTTACAATATTTGTCTTTCTACAAATTATCTGGCAATGGAACAGCTTTCCTGGCAGCTATTATTGCAGTATCTGTGATAGCTGAATGACAGATCAAGACTTTATGCTTTAGAATTAGTACATGTGTTATGGTGAGCTTACCAAAATGTGTAGCTTCAAAGGCTCCTCATGAGGAAAAGTCTTGAAGAGGACCCACCACAGGGCCCCTGTTCTTGCTCTGATAGTGACTCAGACTGTTTTTCTGACTCTCAGGTACCAGGAACAAGGCGCCAAACTGCACTTCATCAGGTACAGAAAGACAACCTAACTTTTTTAAAAAAAAAAGATAAACACCTTTAATATTTTGGAAAGCATCTTAGCAGTTGTTTATTTTTGCACAAACATACACAATCACATAATTATATGTAAATAGATTGTCTTCTACGGTCCTCTTTGTGAAACCTGCCTTTTTTAATGCAGCACTATGTCACACCCATCTTTCAAAGCCAGTAAATGTAGAGCCTTACCTTCATGTCTTCATTGGATATGTCTGATTATAACTATATACTCTAATTTGTTAATCAAGCCTCTATTTGTGGGCTATTTAAGCTGTTTCCAATAGTTTGGATTTATAAGCAACCATGTAATGGCTAGATCTCATTGGACAATTACTTATTATTTGACTGTCTTCCCCAAATGGCCTCTGGCTTCTCCAGGACATTGCCTTTGTTCACACTTCTTTCTTTTGAGAGGGAAGTTCTTTCTCATTTGCTTAATAGTTATTATGTCTTTTTAAAATCTTTTCCTACATGATAAAAGTAAAATTCACAACCCATTTAGCATATCCTTTATCCTAGATTGCCCGCTTAAATCAAGGAAAGCCTTACAACACAAGAGGGTAGTGAGTTTTAAACTTTTTTAACCATAAGCCACATTAAGTAATACATTTCTTAAAATCATGAATTAAAATATACTTTGGGGGGTAGAATCTCCTATATATTTTATTCTTTTTTAAATTTAATTTTTAATTTTATTTTTTACTCTTTTTAAAATTTATTTTAATTGGAGGCTATTAATTATTGTGTTGGTTTCTGCTATATATCAATATGAATCAGCCATAGGTATACATATGTCCCCTCCGTCTTGAACCTACCTCCCACCTCACTCCATCCCAGCCCTCTAAGAAGACAACTCTAATTTTGTACTATTTAATAATTCTATCATCTTGTGATGATTTGCCTTGTGAGCTGGGTTATGGTTCCATCAGGTTTCATTTCATTCATGCGTGGCATCCTAATTCCGCATAAATCCTCAGGAAGTGACTAATGTAAAGTCACTACAGTTTGGGGTAATAGTCTCTGCTAGGATGATGGACTTTCTTTATTTTTCCAATGAGTTTCTCCTTGGCCCTGCCCTAATAGGCCTTGGCTTATTGGCCCTGCTTCATTAACTTGGATATAATATAAGGCTGGGATCTAATGCCTGATGATCTGAGGTGAAGCTGATGTAATAATAATAGAAATAAAGTGCATAATAGATGCAGTGTGCCTGAATCATACCCAAACCATTCCCTTCCCACCCTGTCTGTGGAAAAATTGCCTTCCATGAAACCGGATCCTGGTGCCAAAAAGTTTGGGGACCACATCATGTTTTTCTTCAACATGATACCCTTCTTTCACAGCTGCCCACCACACATACCTTCCCAGACCCCCAGTTAATAATTTTTGTTGCCATAATTTTTAATAATAATTTTATAATTTCCCCAGAGAAAACCTGCACTTACTGGAGGAAGGGCAGGGCCTTCCCAGGGAGGAGCTGGATGAACGGATCGCTCGGGAGGAGTTCAGGCGGCCTCGGGAGTCTCTGCTGAACATCTGCACAGAGTTCTACAAGCACTGCGGGCCCAGGCTGAAGATCTTGCAAAACCTGGCCGGCGAGCCACGGGTCACGGCCTTGGAGCTGCTGGATGTGAAGTCTCACATGAGGTACCATCCTCCTTTTTTCACCCCTGAGTGTGCACACAGCCAGGGCAGGTGGGGGGTGGGGGCGGTGTGCAGGGTGTTTGTAACTGGTTGAAATTGATTGGTCTCCTGTGGTTTGGATACATGACAGATGGAGCCCTCTGGGAAAATGGATGTCAAATCCATGGAAAAGGATCTTGGCGTGGACAGGGGGAGATATTCTTCAAGTCAGAAAAGCCCAGTGGATATTTGCTCCTCAATAAGAGAATGAAAGGGATCTTGTGTCACCTGAGTTCTTATAGAAGTAATGTTCCTCCAAGTACTCTTGACTGCCCAATTCTAATTTTTCTTAAGAATCCAGTGTCTCCTGTCTCTTAAACTGCATGAAAAGTGCATAGCTGCTTTCTGCTCCAGAACTTGCTCTGCTCCCGCAATATCTGAGGACTCAGTGATGGGCCTACAGGGAAGGAGCAGTTTTAACTTAGAAGCACACTTTGGTTCAGTCTGAGATTCCTTTTATACACATTGTGCATGATAGCCTTCCAGTATTTCAAAATGTCCTGGTAAAAATTCTGCACTAATTGAGGCCAGTCATCATTTAAAAATTTGTACTCATGGTATATCAGAGAGAGACCCCAGAATTACATCTCTGTGCACTCATATTTCCTTCTTCCTAGGGAAATGTCATTTTACTTGTTACTCAGACTATAAAGCCTATGTCTGTATTTTCAGGTTCTTCAAAGGAACATGATTCCAGGGGATCTTCTATTTTGATTTATAACAGTTTGTAAAGGATTATAAAAATTCCTGGAAAGGAAAATTCCATGGGTAACTGAATATTCCCTTGAAGAGTTTAGTAGATCTATAAAGCTAAAGGTAGGCTTAGGTTCTAGCCTTTCAGAAATAACATTGCAATTTGGCAAAACACACCAATTTCCTGATTATCGCCTCATTTTTCTCTCTAAAATTATCCCTTGAAAAATTTAGAAAGTACTAAGTGAGGGAAAATGAGAAATATATGAAGAACACAGGCTCTTTCTCCTCCAGACTGATTTCACACTCTCTGAGTTGTTGGCGCACACCCAGCACTCCATAACATCACATGTGTTCACACTCCCCACTGCGCTGTGATGGGAAGAGCTTATTTTACACTAAGAATTTCAGCTCCAACACTGGAAAAGGGGAAGAAAGTTTGGAGTGTTAAGCTCCTGTTGCCATAGTAACTCAGTGCTTCAGTCAGGCCATCTCCCCTCCTTTCCTACTGATCATGGCTTGTTGTTCAGTCACTAAGTCATTTCCAACTCTTGGTGACCCCATAGACGGCAGCACCCAGTCTTCCCTGCCCTTCACTATCTCCCAGAGTTTGCTCAAACTCATGTCCATTCAATCAGTGATGCCATCTCTCATCCTCTATCATCCCTTTCTCCTTCTGGCTTCAATCTTTCCTAGCATCAGGGTCTTTTCCAATAAGTCGGCTCTTCTCATTAGGTGGCCAAAGTTTTGAGGTTTCAGCAACAGTCCTTCCAGTGAATAACCAGGGTTGAGTTCTTTTAGGATTGACTGGTTTGATCTCCTTGCTGTCCAAGGGACTCTCAAGAGTCTTTTCCAGCACCACAATTCGAAATCATAAATTCTTTGGCACTCAGCCTTCGTTATGGTCCACCTCTCACATTCATACATGACTGCTGGAAAACCATAGCTTTGACTACATGGACCTTTGTCAGCAAAGTGATATCTCTGCTTTTTAATATGCTGTCTAGTTTTGTCATAGCTTTTCTTCCAAGGAGTACGCGTCTTTTACTATTGTGGCTACAGTCACCATCCACAGTGATTTTGGAGCCCAAGAAAATAAAATCTGTCCATGTTTCTACTTTTTACCCATCTATTTGCCTTGAAGTGATCATGGCTAGCTGACCTAAGTTATTCCATGTCACATTTCCAGAGTCAGAGATACGCTACTATCAACAGACATTTTGTGGGAAAAGATTCCTAAAAGATAGGAGAGTGAATGAAGAAAGAGAGGAGAAAGACAAAGCTAGAGAGTGAGATCATAACAATGAATGAGTAACTGTTCTGTAACCTGACGGTCTGTATCTGGATTCCTTAAGGCTTTTGGAGGGAGGGGAGATCATGGGTCAGAGAGGCCTGGAGCTCCCTCTAGAGGTTAAAGATTAAATGAGCTCCAGAAAGGCAAACAGCTTCATGCCTGGCACAGACCTAGGGATCAATAGATACCAATGCTGATGAGAAAGATCCAAACACTATCCTAGACACTAGGGATGTTAAATAAAGCCCTTGTCTTAACAGGATCACAGTCCAATACTGAGACACACATAAGAATGCAGACTGCTGTGTTGCAAGTACTATCACATGTGAGTGTTTAGTTTATTATTTTACCAAGTACTTGAGGCAACTTAGAAAATCATGTGATGCAAAAGGACACAGTTTACAAATTAGAGAGTCAGAACGATGTGAAAACTTAGCAGTGAAATAATTTTTTTTAACATGGCAAATCTACGATTTTATCATATTAGATGCTACTCATGAGCTATAAATTTGACTTTGTGCTATCAATAGGGAGACATGACCAATCGTAAAATCATAGTGTCAATAAGATAAAAACAACTAGTTTCTTGGTAAAACACTACCTTTTTAAATATGAAG
This sequence comes from Muntiacus reevesi, assembly GCF_963930625.1. Lineage (NCBI taxonomy): Eukaryota > Metazoa > Chordata > Mammalia > Artiodactyla > Cervidae > Muntiacus > Muntiacus reevesi. The sequence goes on along the minus strand of NC_089251.1, from coordinate 138,309,088 downwards.
AACAAGAAGTATTTCTTGTTGATGTCTGGTAAAAGGAAAGAGTAGTGTGACAGACACCATCCTCAACAACATCCCACAGTAGATAAAGAACCATCTTCCTGGGACTGGATGCCTGTCAGTGCTGAGAGTTGCATAATGTCATCATGCAATTCAGCAAGAGTCAACTGTATGGAGCCAGCATAAGGTCATTCTAGGGCACCATTATTTCATGACCTGAATCTAGAGAAATGTAAGCAAAACTTTTACTAGAAGGGAATATTTAGACTAAATGCCCTCTAATCATGCAATTTCTCATAACAAATTTTCAATAAAAATGGACCTTCCTTGTTCTCTGTCCAGAGTTTTCTAAGTAGTGACAGTTCCATATGCTTTGACCTTATACCAAGCAAAGGATATAATGAAGGCCTTCTTTTATAAATAAAGTATACATTTGGATGTATGTGTAAGTCAGAGCTCACTATATAAGTTCTAGAACTGGGGACGTATAGGTAGGACATAAATTTAAAAGAATGGATAGTATCAACCAAGGAGAGAGGGTTGATTTAAAGAAAAAAAGAAATGGGATGATATGAAAGAGGATATATTTGCAAGAAGTACTTGATTTGAATCAGAGTCAAGAGGAGTGTTGAGATGATCTGTACCCCTGCATTTGCAGAATACATGATTGGTTGCAAGGCTCTCAAGAAAAACATTCTTGATTGAATAGTTTCTACCACAAGGGAATTTATTGCCTCATTTTCTCAGACCAAAGCTGCTTAAGCAGTGGAACAGAGAACAGTAAGCTCTGCAAACGCATTTTTCCCTTCTCTCTCTCTCTCTCTCTTTCTCTCTCTACTTCCTCCCCTCCCCTTCCCCCTCTCTCCAACTTTCCCTTTCTCCCCCTCCTTCTCTATCTTAGGTTCTTAAGATTATTCATGCAATAGTACAGCAAACCCTGTATTAAAGGAAATTTTTGTTTTATGCTGAAACATATTCATGTTGTAACAGCCCAGGGATGAGCATTTTGGGGGCTCCAAAATCACTGCAGATGGTGAATGCAGCCATGAAATTAAAAAACGCTTGCTCGTTGGAAGAAAAGGTATTACCAACCTAGACAGCATATTAAAAAGCAGAGGCATTACTTAGCCAACAAAGATCCGTCTCCTCAAAGCTATGGTTTTTCCAGTAGTCATGTATGGATGTGAGAGTTGGACCATAAAGGAAGCTGAATGCCAAAGAATTGATGCTTTTGAACTATGGTGTTGGAGAAGACTCTTGAGAATCCCTTGAACTGCACGGAGATCCAACCAGTCCATCCTAAAGGAAATTAGTCCTGAATATTCATTGGAAGGGCTAATGCTAAAGCTGAAAGTCCAATACTTTGGCCACCTGATGTGAAGAACTGACTCCTTAGAAAAGACTCTGATGCTGGGAAAAATTGAAGGCAGGAGAAGGGGATGACAGAGGATGAGATGGTTGGATGGCATCACCGACTCTATGGACATGAGTTTGAGTAAACTCCGGGAGTTGGTGATGGACAGGGAAGCCTGGTGTGCTGCAGTCTATGGGGTCACAAACAGTTGGACATGACTGAGGAACTAAACTGAACAGGGATGAGAGAAATTCAATAAATAATCCATTAAATGACTCAAATTCAACTCTAAGCATTGTGTTCAAGTTTGGAATAGACCAGTGTTTTCTTTTGCATTTCTTAAGGTTGCCTCTAAAATAATGCTTCCCAGGTGGGTCAGATGGTAAAGAATCCACCTGCCAATGCAGGAGGCCTGGGTTCAATCCCTGGGTCAGGACAACCCCCTGGAGAAGGGATTGGGAACTCTCTCCAGTATGCTTACCTGGGAAATCCCCATGGACATAGGATCCTGGCGGGCTACAGCTCATGGGGTCAAAGAGTTGGACATGACTGAGCAAACAAAACACAAAATAATAAGGGAAAGGAAATGCATGTATACTGATATACCCTTACCTGTCTTGTCAGGCAACCTGAAAAGTAAAGAATTATTTTCTGCGTGACACATCTGTGAGAAAGAGATAAACAAAAGAATGTGAAGGCTGTTTAAGATAATTTCTTTTAAAACACTCTCACTCACACACAATGTGTACATTCAGTCCAGAGAGAGGATGAGTGGGAATGATAGTGTTGCCATGGATGTTTGGTTATACTGTATTCATGCTTCCAGATGAGGCCTCATAGGAAAAATTTGAGAGAATTTGGGAACCTAATATGAGGAGAGCTTTCCACAGTATGGACCTCCAAAGATGGAATGAGCTGCCTTGTGGAACAGTGATAAATCTTCCATCCCTGGCACTAGTCAAATGGATACAGTTGTGGAGCACTCCATGTTTTAAAGGCAAGGGCTTAGCTTTGATTCCTATACCAGAGTGCCTATCAGAATCACCTGGGGCATTCTTAAACTATAGATCTTTTAAGCACTTATCCTGTCTCTCTTGGAGTATGTAAAATACTTAAAATATGTAAAATAGATGACCAGTGCAAGTTCGATGCATAAAGCAGGGCACCCAAAGCTGGTGCTCTGGGATAACCCAGAGGGATAGGATGGGGACGGAGGTGGGAGGGGGGTTGAGGATGAGGGGGACACATGTATACCCATGGCTGATTCATATTGATGTGTGGCAAAAAAAATCACAGTATTGTTAAAGTAATTATCCTCCAATTAAATAAATTTTTACAAAGGAAGCTTCTTATTAACATGTTATAGTTAATATACGAATAAAAGAATGATACAGTACTACCATTGTACTACTTCTGATGAGTTAATGAATCTGTGTAGTGATCGCTGATGCCCGCTGACATCATCGAGTAACAACTAGGAATCCCGTGCCTCCGAATGAAAGTACACATTGCCTGTGAAGGACACGTACCAGGAAGTCAAGATCTAATCTGATCTAGCTCCTGGATATAGCTAACAATTGAATTAAATACGGGAGAAATAGGATCAATTAAATGATACCATGGAGACTCAGTCAGGAAAATCTAGTATGTGGGAAATGCTACAGGACAAAAAGCTAATTTCTCCCACAAATAAATTACTGAATGTCCAAAAAAGAGTAGAAGAGGGGGAACTGACAAATAGGGAAGGCTTCAGAGACATATATGGGTCTAATTTTGTCCAGATTTTTTAAAATGTTTACATAATATAAGAAAATGTGCTAGAATGTTCGTAGTTCAGGGAGTCAGTGTGTTGGAAGGAGGGTGATTAGCATGATGCCGTGTGAGGAAAATTCCCATGGTTGGTGGCATTCTAAGCTTATTCTTTAAACACAAAACAAAATGTTTTAGGTTGGCAGAAATCGCACACTCCCTTCTGAAGCTGGCCCCATACGACACCCAGACCATGGAGAGCCGTGGGCTCCGACGCTACATCATGGAGATGCTCCCCATCACCGACTGGAGCGCTGAGGCAGTGCGGCCGGCCCTTATCCTCATTTTAAAGAGATTGGATAGGATGTTCAACAAAATTCATAAGATGCCCACTTTGAGGTGAGGAGGCCTCCTAATCCACTGCAGGTATTGCAAGCCTCAGATTCCAAGTCTGTCAGTTTTTAAGGTGGTGGACCAATCCAGAGTTGAAGGAATGGCTCAAAAGTGTTCTGTTGGTTGTATGTGCAGAGCTAATAAGGATATGAATGCATAAGTAGCCGGGTCTGTATTTTTGAGGGAATAACATATTCTTCAAAAGTACATATATATCTTAAAAATCTGTTTATTTCTTAGGTATCATGTTCCTTATCTGACACACCTAAAAAATTCAATGTGTATCCTTCAGTTCCTTTTCAAATAAGGCAGGATATGCCTTACAAATTAAACAACTAAGGACAGGAGAAAAATTAACTTGATGTTCAAAAAATACATGTTTAACATAATATTTTAGGTATCACTTTAGAGAAATGACAAGCTTTACAATAATCAGTAAAGCACCACCTAAAGAGATCTCAGGGTTGATAACAAGTTCCTAATTCAGGTGGTACTAAATCAATGTTGTTATCACTTGATCTCCATTCTGGGGCCTGAAGTATTGTTTGGTAGCCTCTCTATGAGCAGCTGTCTCTGAACCCATCTACCTGGAGATCTGAACCCAGTCTGGAAATCTATAGCTGCAGTGGGCAAACAATTAAGAAATGCTAATAAACCCAGTATATTAGAAATTTGAAGTTTCGGTGAGACTATTTTCTGTCCTGTTAAAATAAGCCCAAATTAATGCAGCTCTTGCCCAAGAATTTGTAGCACTTATCACTCAATGTGCCAGAACTTTTCCAGGTTTTAGCCTGTGTTTTTCTTCATTTATGCGGTCATCTGAAACTGTTGAATTTATTAAAAAGAAATTGAGACATTTTATTCTAATAAATGTTTAACAGTTTGATACTATATTCTTTTCTACCATGATGATGGTTGCCTATACTTGATTTCGAGGTTATTTTAGTAGCATAGAAATGCCTATCCTTAAAACACTCCTATTTTCTTTAATAGTCCCAGTAGAACACTTGTCCTTACTGGCAAATGACCAAAGTTTTGTACATCTTACAAAGATGTGTAAAATAACTTTTTTTTCCCATTTATTTTTATTAGTTGGAAAGATGTGTAAAAATTTTTCATCTAAAGATGTGAACACCTCCATAAGCTACCTCATTTGTTATATAATTAAACCTGTTATGAAGAATAGCAGCTTCCTAAAAGTAGACTTTTGGATTAATGTGTAGACTTAGTTAATAATAATAGGCAATTTTCTTGGGGTACAGTGTGTGAATTTGGGGTTGCCTTAGATTAAATTTCTTCAGGTGATCTCAGTTCAACAAGAGAAATGTTGACTGAACCTGACCTGTGGGTTACTTGTGCGACAGGGATGTCAACATATCCTCATGTATGAACATTCCTGTTTTATTATTATAGTGATTTCAATCTGGTAGGCAATGTAAGCTTAGAAAGTATTTCCAGGATAATATTTGGAAATAGCATTGATCTCAGTAAAGCCCAACCTCTTTATTTAGGGGACCATAGAAATGACTGTTTGGTCCTGAGACAATCACAGACCAGATTGTCTTTTATTACAGAAAATCTCATGCTCATCCAATTGAGCTATGTATACTGCCATATTTACTACCACAGAAGGTAGTCTCAAAGCATCATTTTTTTAGAAGATCAAGAAAGAACACTTTCTAAATAGACTGTTTTCCTCTAATGTCTTCTTTTTGGCAGGAGTGAAGTCACATAAGTCTAATTAGTTATAGTCTGGTATAAAAGCTTATGAAATCAACTGTAATCTGATTTTTTAAAAAAGCATTATAGAAACACAGCCTATAGTAGATTACTTCTGTTGTGAGGAATGACTCCTACAGTAGGTTTCCTATAATGGTAGCATCATACCCTTTCTCAAAGCTAAAACCAGGAAACTTGAAAGGCCACTCATCCGTCATCTCTGTTTTTTCTTCAATAGATTTTGTCTCGTTAGTCGGTGGGGCAGGAGTGCCTCTGCTGCGTTTTCCCTCTGTGCTCTGTGCTTTTGGAATTTGGGTAAACGTCATCCCTTGTGAAGCGCTTTGTTGTCTCCGACACCCATCCTGTCTTAGGCGGCATCAGAATCACTGTCTCATTCGCTTGTTTCAGGCAGTCCCCAGAAGGGAGCCACACTGCTAATGGCTCCTATATTGTGTTCCAGGCGACAGGTTGAGTGGGAGCCTGCCAGCAATTTGATTGAAGGGGTTTGTTTGACACTTCAGAGGCAGCCAATCATATCCTTCCTGCCTCACCTTAGGTCACTGATCAATGTCTGTGTCAATCTGGTGAGTAGCCAAGTGGCAATGTTATGAAACTTTACAAAATTTAACTCTGCTATTGACTTCTCTGAGCTGAAGACTTACAGGTCAACCTACCTACCTACATACCTACCCATGAACACAGATGCTCAGGTGACTCTGAAAATAGTGAGGTACATTTCAAGGTGGCGCGTGGGGAGATCCCTACACAGGTGGGGTTTTCGTGTGCTGCTTCCCACGTGCTACTTTGACAATTGACCTCCTCAAGTTGCGCTGAGAGTTGAGGGCTGCCAGTTGGAGACTGGGGTGGTGGGAGAGTGTACAATTGGCTAGAAGTTGAGGTAGTTTGGGGTGGGGGAGTTTAAAGGGCAAAGAGGATTTTTTTTTTTAAGTGCAAAATGACACTCTGAGTTGGCCAGTCTAGGATTTATGTGAAGAGAAAAAACAAAACTTCTTTTATCATTTATGTAATATCTAGAGTCTGATCTTGACAAGGTTTTGTACAATGTGGAAACCATGGTAGAGCATTTCATGAATAGAATCTGCTGCTTAGCTAGTTAAGCAATAAATCTGTAGCTGGAATGCCTAGCGCAAATAGAGCTCTTGTCATCATCATTGTTGTCAGTATTTACTTCATCAAAGAATGTTGACTGCATTCCTTTGAGTTCACAAGTAAGTATGTCCAGTCTCCTGATTAGACTAATTTTTGATTCATCTCTCATTATTTACATAGTTAGTTATAAACAGCATTCTACAAAACCTTGGCTACATCCGGTGTGATCATTTGATCTGACTCCAGATATTACATGCCTTCCAAAGAAGGCAGCACGAACAGATTGAAAGTAACATGCCCAACCTTCAACCTATTACTATCATTGACTGAGACGCCCTTCCTATGGTTGCATGAAGTTGCAATAGCCAAGGCTGGTCATGTGCTCTGTTTGTATTTCAGGTGATGGGAGTGGTAGGACCCTCCAGTGTTGCTGATGGATTGCCCCTTCTTCATCTCAGCCCTTATCTCTCACCACCTCTGCCCTTCAGCACAGCTGTTGTCCGGCTTGTAGCATTGCAGATACAGGTGTGACTGCCTTACCTGTTTGTCACGCTCATTACATTGCTGGTGGAGGCACCAGATCATGGTGTTCTCCTTTATCTTTCTGCAAAGGCTGGGCAAAACCTGTGAAACAGAAGTGTAAACATCTCCAAACTTTTGCAGGTTTGGAGCTTCAGCCCTGAGCTTGATCCTAAAGTTGTGCTTCTGTAATTCTTCTTGAGATTTCAAAAATAGCAGAGTCATTGCCGTCCTGCCACAACCTCAGGAACCACTTCTATCATTTAAAACCTGTGCCAAAACTTTAGGAAAATAATGGTCCACAGATAATCAGCTCACAATTGTTAATTAAAAGAGTAATATTCAAAGTCTGGTTTTAAATTATTTGCAGAAAGAACTGCAATAAAAAATTTTTTCAAATGTTATTACAAGACTTTGAATATCTTACTTTTCTTTAATGATTGTGGGTTAAATATTATGGGCGTTTTTTTATCATTTTTCTCCCAGGTCTTTTAGTTCCTAAAATTAAAATAATCATTCCTAAACCAAAAAAAAAGTGTAGAATCTCAATTTCTCTGCTTATTTGTTTGTAACCTATTTTAAAGAATGGTAAACCACCAGAAAACTCTGTGACCAATGGAAAGTATACAATTGTGGCAAGTGGATAACTGACCCATTCCTTATCTGACAAACCAAATTTGATGGTCATCATCCAGCTAATAGGTAGATTATGGAAAAGAGATTAAGCAAGTGCTGTGTTTACTATGCAGAAAGGATACAGAGACATTCCTAAAGTGATACATTTTAACAACCTGTATACAGAGATCATTGTTTCTTTCTATATTGTCTATTGCTTTCTGGCTGGAAGAAGTTCTCATACAGGGGTCAGATGTCTTTTAAGTAACTCCCAAATGGAGTAGGCAGCAAGTTCTCCTTTTCTTCTTTTTCTTTGGTCACTAAAATATTTATTGGTGGATAGACGTATGGAGAAACTGAAGGGGGTAATGCGGGGTTTTTTGTACCAAATGATAGGTATTAAAATTTTTCTTTTGATACTCAAAATATTACTGTTTTTTAGGTATATAGCTCTCAATTATATCGAGCAAATGGTAAAGTATCAGTTTGGGGTGACTCTTGTCTGCCGCACAGATGACAACTGAACTCCTAGTTTGCAGGTGCAGTCGGCAGGGAGTCCCCGTCTCCACCATGCTGTGTAAGAACAAACAGACTGAATGGTGAGGGGGTCAATTAACCTTTTTTTTCTATTATTGCTGCACAGGCTTTAAAAGAAGATTTCCCCTTAAGCCATGTGATCTCCCCATTCACCAATCAAGAGCGAAGGGAGGGGATGCTTTTAAATCTGCTCATCCCATTTGTGCTCACAGTAGGATCTGGAAGCAAAGGTCTGATTAATTTAACTAAAAGAAATTTATTATTGTTACTGTGTTTTCTTAAGTATCAGGCTGTTATATCTTCCTTCCCCCATGGAGACCATCATTAAACTCAATCTGAATAATTTAAACAGGGTTATCTTAGGATATACGGGTTTTCTTTCCATTCAGTTTAGCTGCCCTTGGTCAAGACTTTCTGTGCTCCACTTCTTAGAAGACACATGCTATTTAACATCATTTCAGGATAGCAAAAATCAAGAGAGCATTGTTTCAATTATGAAAATGGGACTACCTGAAGTACAGTATGATATGAATTGACAGATAAATGGACTTGATAACCTAAGGACACTAGGTTTAGCATAAATCCTGCCATTGTCATTAAATTTCAATATGTTTTCATTACTCTTTCTTTTGGGGGGATTTTTTTTTTCTTTTAGGAAAAGTTTATCTCAAATGTAAAGGTAGTGTGTTATGAGTATTTGAACAGAAAAAAAAAGAAAGAAAGAAAGGAGATTGAAATGGTAAGCAGGAGATCAGGAGATTTGGCTAAGCACAGGGACCCTTTGGTGCTGACCACGGAGGAGACACCCAGTACCAGGAGCACCACTTCTGTCCATAGGAGAAGCTGTACTTGGTGGGGAAGACACTCGAATTTCTAGGATGTTCTAGTTTGGAATTGGAAAGAGAGTTGAATTTTTCAGTGTCTAATGTGGAAAGTTTGCCTTGTGACTTGCTTTTATTTCCACTTCCTCCTTCCAAACTCTGCCCCTCAGACAGCCCATGGCTGGAACAGCCCGAGGTGCAGCTGCTGCTGCAGACGGTCATTAACGTGCTCCTTCCTCCACGGATCATCAGCACATCCAGGAGCAAGAATTTTATGTTGGAGAGCTCCCCTGCTCACTGCTCCACCCCAGGGGATGCAAGCAAAGACCTGCGCAAGGAAGGGCTGGCAGAGTCCACCAGCCAAGCAGCATACTTAGGTGGGTACTTCTTTTCTGTCAATAAAAAGAGAAATAAAAATAGAAAATAGATATAGGTATAGATAGAGATGTATACACAAACACATATATATGTCTGTGTACACATTGGAAGGACTGATGTCGAAGCTGAAGCTCCAGTACTTTGGCCACCTGATGCGAAGAGCTGACTCATTGGAAAAGATCCTGAAACTGGGAAAGATTGAGGGCAGGAGGAGAAGGGGGCGACAGAGGATGGGATGGTTGGATGGCATCGCCGACTCAATGGACATGAGTTTGAGCAAACTCCTGGAGATGGTGAAGGACAGGGAAGCCTTGTTTGCTGCAGTCCATGGGGCCGCAAAGTCGGACACGACTGAGCAGCTGAACAACAAAATATGTATATACGTGTGTATGTGTATACATATTACTTACCTAGCTATGTTCCTCCTTGACTCAAAAAGTATTTTAAAAGACCTGTATCCAGAAAGTCTTTAAAGAAACCACTTCAGCAAGTACAAAGCATCAGTCTCTACTTCTGCTTTCCTGTTACCTCTCCCCACTGCCATGACTTGGTTCTGACTCATTAAATACCAGAAGCTACTCTTTGACTAGAATTAACTAAGCCAGGGAGAAAAGACTACCCTACCCCTGCCACAGCACTGAGGCTAAGGAGCACTGGCCATAGAAAATCTCAAAAGGAGGAAGCTGAAAATATCTTGCCTGACATTTTTCAGTTCCCCAAGGCAGACAGAACGGTAAAAACAGGTCCTTCAAGTTTGGAGTATGTGGGGGGTTGTGGGGCAGTGGGTAGAGGTGTTTGCACTGCATAATAAAGGATATATTTGAAAATGATATGATCGACAATGAAAATGAAAAAAGAAGCCAAGGCTGTATTTGCACAGGGCCTGCCCACGCATGGGACTTTGTTGCCAGAGGCAGGAGAATGTAGGTTTCTGATAAAATCCAGACTCTAGTACAGAGCCCTGCATAAGGTTTGGGATTGTGCAGAGGATGTTGGAGAAAGAAGCCTTAACATGGAACAGAGGGATAGGAGGAAACACTTAACAATAACTACCTTCAGTTCTGTCCACTTTCTGCCTTTTATCTTAATTGAGCTATACTTGATTTGCAATGTTATGTTAGTTTCAGGTGTACGGCAAAGTGATTCAGTTCTGCATATAGAGATATCTATTTTCTTTCATATTCTTTTCCCTTACAGGTTATTATGAAATATCTAGTAGAGTTCCCTGTATCACACAGTACTTCCTTGTAGGTTATCTATTTTATATATAGTAGTGTGTGTATGTTCATCCCAAACTCCTTATTTACGTCTCTCCCTCTTTCCCTTTGGTCACCATAAATTTGTTTTCTATGTCTGTGGGTCTATTTCTGTTTTGTATATAAGTTCATTTGTATCATTTTTTAGATCACATAAAAGTGATACTATATGATATTTGTCTTTCTCTGTCTGACTTCCTTCATTTAATATGATCATCTCTAGGTGCATCCAGAGAAGGCAATGGCACCCCACTCCAGTGCTCTTGCCTAGAAAATCCCATGGACGGAGGAGCCTGATAGGCTACAGTCCATGGGGTCGCAAAGAGTCAGACATGACTGAGTGACTTCACTTTCACTTTTCACTTTCATGCATTGGAGAAGGAAATGGCAACCCACTCCAGTGTTCTTGCCTGGAGAATCCCAGGGATGGGGGAGCCTGGTTGGCTGCCATCTATGGGGCCTCACAGGGTCAGACACGACTGAAGCGACTTAGCAGCAGCAGTAGCTAGGTCCATCCAGGTTGCTGCAAATGGCCTTATTTCATTCTTTTTATGGCAAAGTAATATTCCATTGTATTAATATACCACATCTCCTTTATCTATTCACCTGTTGATTGACATTTATGTTGCTTCCATGTCTTGGCTATTATAAATGGTGCTGCAGTGAACATTGGGGTGTGTGTATCTTTTCTAATTGTCTTTCTCTGGATATTTGCCCAGGAGTGGGATTGTAGGATCATTCAGTAGCTCTATTTTTTTTTAAGGAACCTCCATACTGTTCTCCATAGTGGCTGTACCAGTTTACATTCCCACCAGCAATATAGCAGGGTTCCTTTTCTCCACACCCTGTCTAGCATTTATTATTTGTAAACTTTTTGATGATGGCCATTCTGACTGGTGTAAGGTAATACCCCATTGTAGTTTTGGTCTGCATTTCTCTGTTAGTTCACAATGTTGAACATCTTTTCATGTGCCTTTTGGTCATTCACATGTCTTCTTTGGAGAAATGTCTATTTAGATCTTTTACCCATTTTTTTGATTGGGTTGTTTGTTTTTTCCATTGTCTGCCTTTTTAATGAAGGCGGATCCTTTGGTTACTTGGCCAGGCTACTGGACTTCTCTTTTAAATTTAGTTTTACCTTTATTTTGAGCACTTAGTGGGCACTGTTTTCTAAGCTTTACATTATCATCACTCTGAATTCTCACAACAGCTCAAAGAAATAAATTTCTCACTTTAGTAAGAGGCTAAGACCTGGGAAGATCCCTTGGAGAAGGAAATGGCAACCCACTCCAGTATTCTTGCCTGGAGAATCCCATGGACACAAGAGCCTGGCAGGCCACTGTCCATGGGGTCACAAGAGTCAGATGTGACTTAGCAACTAAATGACGATGACGAAGGCTCAGAAAGGTTAAGTAACTTACCTAAAGTCACACTGTTTGGTGGCAGGACCAAACTTCAAATCAAATCCATCCATCACCAGGATCCCTGAGCCCTCTTGCCATTCTGCTTGTTTTGGGCTGATGCTGGTGAAGATGGAAAGCAGGAAGGCAGAAATCCAAAGAAGGCCGATAGGCACACAACAATAGAAGTGTCTCCACGATCAGGGCAGGGTTAGAGGAAGGCTACTTTTTGTTCTTGCGCTTGCAACGTCAAGGGAGAGGAATAGAGGTGAGTCGATGGGGAAGGAAGAATCTTACCACATCGTTCCCTGTGTTATATCCCTAGTTTTCCCCCTAGAAATGCCTGAAATAGATGGCCATGGTGATTTCTGAGGCCTTTAAGGAGCTGGATTTCCATGTGTCTTCTAGATGCTGAGATGGGCCTTAGTACACGATGGACAAGGCCCAGGTTACCTTGAATGCCCCACAGGAGACCCTCGGGGGAGAGCTGGGGTGGCAGAGGAAGCCCCCACCATAATCTTTGATGTCATTACAGTATTCTGGTTTGTCTTGATGCTGAGAAATCTGCTTCCTAAAAATATATTTTACAATGTAGTTTGTAACAAAGCTGCCAGAATCTGGAAGAAAAGAGATATTGTAAAATAAATCCCATAGGGTTTAGTAATAGACATGATGAGAGGCAAGGGAGGAAGGATAGAGTTTTCTTTTCTGGAAGAATCTACTCAAACACATTTATTGTTTACTCTGGGGAGCAGTTTAGAGTAGGGTCAGGAAGGGGAAGGACTCTTTTTTTTTAACTTTATGCATTTCTGCATGGATTGATTTTCTTCTAATGACAAGGATATATTATTTCTAAGCTGAAAGGGAGAAAAAGGAAAATATTTTATCTTAGGATGTGAGTGGTATGCTGGTATTACCATAAAGCCACTATGACAAAACTTTTAGAAAGCAAAATATTAGCTACGTATCATGTTTATAACACATTTCCCTTTCACTTCTATGAATTGCTTCAGTGTATATTTTCCGAAATGGTAGTTAAATGCACTTAATGAAGACATATGTGTTCTCTTATTCAGAATCAAAACATGTTTACTATACAAATATCTGTCTTTATATCAGAACACTCACTCAGGAGTACACTGAAGATTTTGGAAGCATGGAGAAAGTTTAGATTTTGAAAATTGTCTGATGCGTAAGAGGGCTGAGGATGCAGGCAGCTGGATGTGGGCAGGGCTTCTCTGAGGCACAAGTGTGCAGACTCAGTTTTCTCTTTTCCTGGTGTGAAGCGCTGAAGGTGATCCTCGTCTGCTTTGAGAGGCAGCTTGGAAGCCAGTGGTACTGGCTGAGCCTCCAGGTGAAGGAGATGGCCCTGCGGAAGGTTGGAGGCCTGGCCTTGTGGGACTTCCTGGACTTCATCGTGCGGACCCGCATCCCCATCTTCGTGCTCCTGCGCCCCTTCATCCAATGCAAGGTGCGCCATGTGTTCCTCCTCTGGGAAGTAGCGAGCCCCGTGGACGTGCTGTTCTCCAGATTTAAGGCAGTCTTGGGGGAGATGCTATTGCTAGTCAGGAGGACCTGTTAAGATCACGCTTGATGAGAAACCAGCCCAGACAGGTATCCCTCTGGGGAATACCTTTACAGTAAGAGCTTAGTTAATATCTTAAAACATTGCCCTCTGCCCTCTTACCACCTCCCTAGGGAAAAAAAAAAGATTGATCCAGTAGAATGATCTGAAGAATGATCACTTGTCTTTGGTGGCATAATTGAGACCTGATTTTAAATAAATATGTAAAAAATGAGATAGTTAAAGCATGCTTTTCCTCTGAGACCCTCCATGTTCACCTACTCTTTTTTATTCTTTTCATGCCTGATTTCTGATGTCTGGGGGCCATGATTCAAAGCAGTGGATTGATTAAGCACTTCCTAAGCACTGTTCTAAGAACAGTGTTCAATTCTCATCTGCATTACTTTATTTAATCCTCACCACCAACTATGAAATCAATACAATTATTAGCCCATTTTACAGATGGGAAAACTGAGGACTGGAAAATCTATGCCTTCCTTTCAGCTTCTGGCCCAACCAGCAGAGAACCATGAAGAGCTTTCTGCCCGACAACACATCGCTGACCAACTAGAGCGGCGTTTCATTCCACGCCCTCTGTGTAAGAGCTCCCTCATTGCTGAGTTCAATAGTGAACTGAAAATTCTAAAAGAGGCAGTTCACAGTGGATCGGGTGAGTATGCATGGGATGGTTTGACTTTGACTAGTAGAACAAAGAAAGCTCCTTTTTATAGGACACTGCTCTTTCTGGAACCAAGTGTGAGTTACCCATTTTGGTACAACTAGTATTGGTGACCCTGTCATCCTTGTCAACAATGCAAGTCAAGGGGGTGTCATAAGAATTTAATTTTATTCCTTTTCTAATATATTTTTCATTCTTTTAGTAGTTCAACTTTTTCTTGAAGACTTAACTGGGAGGAAAAACTTACTTTAATTCATACTTTTATTTCCCTTTTGAAAAGGAAAGGGGACTTACATTCATTGAGCATGTTATATGGTAGATTATTTCATAGATGTTATCTCATTTAATCCACACAAATACCTGCAAAATTGTAACTGAAAATCTACTTATAAAAAGAAGTAAAGATTCAATAGAGGATAAATAACTTTCACAAAAAGACAATGACACGTGTGAGAGGACTTAAAACTGGGTCTGTATGATTGATAATAAAGTCTTTAACTTTTCATGACTTGGAGGGAGAGAAGGTTGAATCAAAGCTGATGGGCTATGAGTTACTTTCTTTACATTATTCAAAAGACTTTCTTTGGGAATGCATTGTTTACTTTTGTAATTATATTAACTTCGGGTTACTAAGGAAGGAAAATAAATCATTTTCTGCCATTAGAGGGCAGTCATCACCTATAAGTAGAATATTATACATGTGGCTTCTTGTCTTTCTAAAACCTATTGTTGGCGATATAGTAAAGACCAAAAATTTGTCAAATACAGTCTTGGTGAAATCTGCATAGGACCATTCAAATGTTCTGCTTTTATAGTGAAATAATATGACAAAGAATCAAGGGAGTGTTTTATTGTAATCTCCAGAAAAGGGGAATAGAACACAGTATTAATTATATATTATATATTCTGATTTTGCACGGTTCCTTTCAGACAATATGTCTATTACTTCTGTATGCTTGTGTCAGGTATAAGGTACATTTCTCAGTGAAATTGATCAAGTTGATATCTATAATTCAGCTCAAAATGAATCTGCATTCAGCCAGCCTTGGAAAATGAAACTGGAAAACAATGAGAGAGGCTGCAATATCAAAGCATTTTTTATTGTTGGAGATATGCTCCTGCAAGAAAACTATTCAATTACATCAGTGGCTGACTCTTTTTTTTTTTTTTTTTTTAACATTTTCAATTCTGTTTGCTATGTATGCATGTGAAAGTCATTCAGTCATGACTGACTCTTTGTGACCCTATGGACTGTAGCCCACCAGGCTTCTCCATCCATGGGATTTCCCAGGCAAGAATGCTGGAGTGGGTTGCCATTTCCTTCTCCAGGGGATCTTCCCAACCCAGGGATCGAACCCCGGGTCTCCCACATTGCTGGCAGACTCTTTACCGTCTGAGCCACCAGAGAAGCCCTTTGTCTTAAAGGTCATCTTTCTGGGACATACTATTTAAATGACCTTTCTTTTAAAAAATACAAGCTGTGAGGGAAGAGTTTGAAGCTAGCATTTGTTTTCTTCCAAGCACCTGGGACTTCCCTGGTGGTCCAATGGTTAAGACTCCTGGCTTCCAATGCATGTGCACAGGTTCAATCCCTGGTCAGGGAACTAAAATCCCACATGCTACATACTACGCGCCCCCTCCACCCCGCCCAGAAAAGATCCTCACTCTGGGTTTCCTTTGGTCTCAACCTCGCCAGCTTACCAAGGAAAGACGTCCGTCAGCACCGTGGGCACCTCCACGTCTGCCTACCGCCTGAGCCTGGCCACCATGTCCCGCTCCAACACCGGGACCGGCACCGTCTGGGAGCAGGACAGTGAGCCGTCCCAGCAGGCCTCCCAGGACACCCTGAGTCGAACTGATGAGGAGGATGAGGAAAGTAGGTCACCTGCAGCATCTGCGGTGGGGAGGCGGTGGGGCTCGTGTGTGACGCAGCTTGGCCATGCAAATGAGGACTTGGGTGGATTTCTGCCTTTCTGATCCTTTGCAGTTCTGATCCCCTGGTCATTTTTACAAAAAGGAGTTAAAATGGAATTGCAACTGATCCCTTGATTTCTTATGCCTGCTTTTCTATAAATTCCTTGATATCCTTGGTCATTTGGTAGGATTTTAGGCAAAAAGTAAGTCTTTAATGACCCCTAAATTTTCTTTGAGTTTATGCATTCAACCTTTCCACTAACCCATTTAAAGTGTGCTTAAGGAACTAAGGGGAGCATTTATTCTTTTTCCTGGCCAATCTTGTTTAGATCAATCAGCACTTAGGTAACATAGGACTTCCTGGGTGGTCCAGTGGTTAAGGCTTTGCACTTCCAATGTAGGGGCAAGGAGGGTGCCATCCCTGGTCAGGGCACTAAGAGCCCATGTGCCATGTGGCAGAGCCAAAATGTTTCTTTTAAAAACAGCACTCACATGACCTGAGTGCAAAGAAAAGTGAGCAAGGCATATGCTCACAACTCAGAAAAAAATAGTTGGCAATGTTGTCTAGAACGTAAACTCAGCGGAATGTCTTGAGGGCATACAACCCAATTTAAGTGTCCCCAGCCACTGAGGCAGCCCAGGGGCTTCTAAAGATTAGGTGTTACAAAACTAGGGAAATATGCATAATAGTTTTTAAAAGTTTCATTAAATACCACTGTCATTGAATATAGTTTAATTGTATTGATTATTTTCCAATTGTGTTTTAAAGATATTCTGATATAACCTGTAGAGTAAAGTGTGCAGTCTATGCCTTAAGAAAACAAAATCTAGACCTTTACTCAGAGCCCTTCTGTACCAAACAACAACAAAGCCCCACTCAGAAGTAAATTAGCGTCAAGGTTAGAATTTTAATTAATTAAGATGAATGAAAGTTCTTTAATACCCTACTACGGTTGGAAGTGTAGGAGAGAGAAAGAAGTAACCACTTTGTCAAAGCAGGTGTCAGTAATATCTCCAGATTTAGTTTCAGGGTTAAGTAGATAACAAAGTGATAATAATAGTGTTCTGTACCTAACTTCCAGACATAATTGTTTCTAAATCATTTCTCATGGAAATAATTCTAAAATTGTAATTAGGGAAAGCTTGAAAGATCTTGACCAAAAAAACAAATTGAGAGGGACAAGGATTAGCAGTTCACATATTCATTATAAGTCCTAGCAATAGTCCAGAACTTAAAGTAATATCTATTTTTCTTTAATGGTTGAAATAGTCTCTCCCAGAAATTTTTTTAAATGATAGTAAATGATAACAAACTCTCTTTAATAGAGTTAAATATATTTTGCAGGTAACCTTATGAATTAGAGGATGACGAAGGCAGTAGGAAGGAAGTAGGGAAGAAAAGTTTAGTGCAGAAGACATAAACAGAGATAGCACTGACCAAAGGCCAACATTATTATACTGACATGTATGCAAGTTTTTGCTAATCTTTCTGCTCTCAAAATCACAACTGTCCCAGTGACAATATGATGTGGGTGTATGTTAATTTATGAAATACAGTATGAAAGCTAGAGTGTTAACACCTTTGAATTAAACAAATTTTCCATTCAGCAATCAGACCTGTGTTAAGACCTAGCAGGAACAAGAGGAGGAACAAGAAGTATGAGAAGGATATATTCTCTGCTGTCTAAAATCTTAGAGTTTTCTAGGAGATAACAGACATTTTTTGATAAAGAACACCTAACAAAAGAGTGAATGACACAACGTTGTAAATCAACTATACTTAAGATTTAAAAAAAAGAATGGAAGGCAATGCATGTAATCATAAAAAAAAAAATATTGAAGGGGTAAGTGTTACGTAATATATGAGTTTGAGTAAGAGGGGGAAAAATTACTGGAATCCCAGAAAGGTCTTAGTAGAAATAGCTCAATCTATCCTACCACATTTTTTCATGTTTTTTAAGGCATATTTGATTATACTCTACTCTGTGAACACACCTAAAAAGGCAATACCATTCTATAACAAGAATCAACTTCAAGTCAGTTGTTATGTAGCAAATTAAAAAATTTCAAGACTTTATATACTCATCTCTGAGTTTGAAATAAACTTCTCTAGAAATGTGACCACTTAGGATATTTTAAATAAGTGATGTCAGATGACGTGGTAGTAAAAGTTCACCAAAATCCTAGGTTAGTCAAGATATGTTTCTTGTTCAATGACAAACAATATTGGCTCACTTAGAATGAGGTCATCTTGTCACAAATACTATACTAAAGTTAATTTTCATATGGATTTGAATGCATGAATTTCAGTTTCTATGAAGAAAATAAGTGCACTTCTAATTTTAAAATTAGATTAAAACAAGCATTTATTTCTGAACTTTATAGATTTTTAAATATTTTTCAGAAAAAAAGATACCTGAAATAGTCTTTCCCTCAGCAGTCTAAAAATCATGAAATGTCCTGAGTGTAGTGTTTGAAAGTCAAACATGCTTGATTTGTTCAATAACACCGTCCCTTACTGAACTATTTCTGGAATGTTTAAAATGTTATAGTCCAGCTTTTCTGAAATCTTTAATTTGCCAATGCCCCTTGATTTTTTACAAATAATCGGCTTATAGAAATGGACAAGAAGTTTACGTTTATTTCATGAAAGCTGTTTGAGGGTGGGAGATGTGTAGATGTGAAGAACTATCCTTCACCCTTTGTGCAGATTAAAAACTCAGCTGCAGAAGGTTTTTTTGTTTTTTAGATAAGGATACATTCATGATGTTTTATTGATGCTGTTTCCCTCAACCAAATGAAGTAACTAGTCACTTTAACTCAAAGTTCTCATAATGTTCATATTCTCATAAATGACAATGTTCAGTGACACTAAAGGCTCAGCTATTAAAGTCTCTGCTTATGTAAAAAGCAGTGAAAATGCTTCATAAGCTCCCAAAGGTCTTAGTTTTGAATCTGCACAAAGGGATGAATGATGATTTAACTTTAGACATTGTCCCAAGCTTGTATTCTCGTCAAGGATGGAACCCGGGTACGAAGCTGGTCTGGGTTTGCTGGTCAGCATCATAATTTGCTAACACTGTCCCCTCTGGCGCTTTCAGATGACTCTGTCAGCATGCCCAGTGTGGTAAGTGAACAAGAGGCTTACCTCCTGAGCACCGTTGGAAGGAGGCGGTTCTCCAGCCATGTCTCCAGCACGTCTGCACCTCAGGCTGAGGTGGGCATGTTACCCAGCCAAAGGTAAACAGCCCTGGATATGTCACACTCCACATCTGGGGGCAAAGGTATCAATTCTGAAAACTCACTCCTGTTCCACTAAAAAGGGCCTAAAGAGAAGCAAACAGTCCATTTTTTTCAAGTAGACCATGCAAACACATTTTCAACAAGGGTTTGCACAACAATTTGCAGCATTTTCTAAGTCAGGCAAGTCGAGGGGATCTCAATTTCTGATCCAGGCATTGTTTCTCCTTAACATTTTTCTATAAATAGGTATATGATCTTCTTTCATGGTCTTCTTTCAGATGACATTCTTGTATTTCATATATATTATCAGCTAAGCTAATAATGGGTACTGGCAAGTGTATAGGACTGGCTTCATATACTTGGATATATAGAAGTCTATAGTTTAGACTTCTGATATGCCATCAGTATTTAGTTGGAGGTAGTGATGCTTAACAAAGCAAAAAAGACTTAAGCCAGTATGTGTGACCTTGGGCGGGTCATTTAATAAGAGCCTACAGTTTTCTCCTCTGTGAAATGAGAGGTTAGCTAAAATCTGTTTTTAAGGTAACTTCTCTACCTATAGAATTTTATGATTCCATAATTAGACTCTTAAAAACATTTTCTTTGGTGCTCTCTAACCTCTAAGAATATAGATTTGAAACTTTATACATATAGTTTACCATTTATATGGTAATACAGAATATGATATGACATAAGAAATAAAACATCTATTTCAGAGTCAGGACTTTTACTTCAGGAACTGGATTCTTTCAAAGAATCAGTCTTATTTTTTTGTCTAGTTTATTGTTTATTCTTATTACCTATGGAGTTATTGTGGTATAACTTATACATGGAGAATAAGAACAATCAGGAGACATTCTTGTGCTCAGATAAATTTAATTTATATGCAGAAATAATTACTCTGTACCTAAATCCTTTAGCAAATCATTCCTGAACTGTACAGATGAAGTAAAATTTGTGAAATATAGCCAAATAGTTCAGAATATTTTAAAAATGGGGGAAATGATAAAATATTAATAACTAAATTATATAGTAAAGAAAGCATTATTTATATACTATGGAGTTATAAAAATTGGTAATATAAAAGTATTATTATCATTGTAAGATTGTAAGATACTGCTTTACTTACTGATAATTTATCTTTGATAAGGAAGTCTTATAAATAAAATATACCAAAAAAGAGAGCCAAATTATAAAATAGCCAAAAAAGATGTAAAGTCATACAAGCAGTTAATACTGGTACATAGCGATTTATTTTTAATTTCTAGAAATATGCAAACTTTATCGAGAATAAACAAAAACTATTAGTCTATGTAAAAGTTTTTATTTAAATTAGGGAACTTTAAGTAGAGATACTTTTTGGTTATTTACATGACATAACCAGGCCATCAACTCCCTTTGTACATATCCATTAAGGAGTTATCTCATTTCTGGGGAGAAAATTTGTTCTATTATGGATAGACCAGAAATCCAGAAAAATAATATAGCTAAACCCTTTGGTCTTGAGTCATGCTTGGGAGGGCTAGCAAAGGTAATGATGTTTCTCTCTGTTAGAAAGCCTCTTTCTGGGGATGGATGCTATTTTTACAGTATAGGTGAACAGAAATTCTCTAGAGGAAGGCACTCCACTTTCCTAAAGAGTTTAATTCCATCCATTTTAACAACTATTTATTGAGTGCCATGTGGACACTTAGCTCAGAGCCAGTCACTGAAGGAAAAGAGAGAGAAATATGTATGATGTAGTTTCTGCTCACAAATCCCCAAATCACCCCAATAAATCAGCGGCACCCAAATAAATCAACAAACTATTTAACTATTCTTTCACCAAGCTGACAGATTTTTTCTTTTGGCATTTACAATTCAGTCACTAGAGAATGGAGTGAGGAGGTGAATGCAAGTTCCATGTGAATATACCAGAGTTGTCTTCCTTCTGTACGTTCACTTCCTTTTTCACTGCAAAATTAGCAGGTGCAATCGGGTTCTTTCTTTGCTTTTCTTAATGGCATCAGCTCCAAGAGTTGGGTTGTGACAGTTCATGGTAAGAGGTTTCTGTGTGATCAGGTCACAACTCACAAGAAAGAAGCAGGATCCTGATCAATGAAATATTATAGAACAAGACAGGTGAAAAGTCATAGCCACCCAGCCAAATGGTTATCAAAGGAATGATAGTTTCATCTTCTACAGACTCATTCCGCAATGTGTTCCAGAGCTCCTGTGTCCATTCGGAGCTTATCACAAGTCCCAACTCCTGACCAGTAAATAGATCACTCCTCTAAGAGTCATATCTACCTAAAGGCCCCCGCTCCCCATTGCCTTGAGTCCTATGTCTTGACCAACCCAGCACAAGGTGAAATGGTTGACTGTCTCCTTTTCCTTCCTTGTTCTGTTAAATTTATTTATTTATTTTTGGTTCTTGGAAGCAGAAAAGTGCATGCCTTTTTTTTTTTTCTTTCTTTTTCTTTTATTTCTTTGCATTTTCTTTCCCTAAATGCTTCATCTCCCTACCCCTCCTGCAGTGAACCTAATGTCCTCGATGACTCCCAGGGCCTGGCCGCCGAGGGCAGCCTCTCTAGGTACAGTGTCAAAGCTACCTGTGTATTGGTGTCTGTGCTGGGAAACGAGCTGTTCCCTGTCTCCTCCGTCTCTCTGTCTCTCTGTCTCCTCTCGCCCCGTCTTGATATCGATTTCCATTCCTTGCCCTTTGTTGCTCATAAACACACGAGCCTGGAAGTCAAAGGTGTAGCCTCTTTCATTTTTCAGCTTCAGAGCTCCATCACAAATGGCCTAAAAAGTTTACTTAAAAAAAAAAAAATCCCTGGAGTTCTTCTAGGGGTTTATCCCATGGACCATCTCAAGAGTTTGATATACAAAACGTCAAATTTATCCCAGCTAAACATTCCCTCCCATGCTGATAGTCTTTAAGAATTTTTTTTTTTTCAAAAGCCTTTTAATACAACTCCCCATCATTAGGAAGCCCCAATGTAGACAAGTCTTCCAGCCAATACCATGGGTGATAAGAAAACAGTGATGTTATAACAATACCAATGTCAATATGATTTATATAATTTCCTCTCTTTGGTGCATGCAATGTGACAGGCTGTTATGATAGCTTGTTCAAACCATGTTTATATAAAGAGTGTCTGTCCCAGTGCTAAGATGACTCCCAATTTGCCATGAAATATCAGATACAAACATTTCTTGGTAAGAGACTTCTCATGATGTGAACGATATAATGGTTTGGCTATTGGTTTAAAGCTTCAGAAAGGGGGCCTGCACCTTTAACACTCAGATAAACCACGTCAAACATTCCTAATCTTGTGCTGTTGATTCACACCTCTCAACTAATCCTCATTAGGGGTAATGCTTCTTGTTCATGCTAAGAGTGCCTTTGTTTCATCTCAAGAGAAAATATTCCCTTTCAGGTTTGCATTATATAGTGAGTGCTCCCGTGTTTATTGCTGTATCACAAAGATGAGGAAATGTTGAGAGGCCGTTCCTGTGAAAGGCTGTCCTTTTTTAATTTTTTGCATCTTGTTCAGATTTCACATTTTCTTTCGCAACTGAAAATGGGAAATTTATTGCATCATCAGGTGTATCTTTTTGTTTTGTTTTTTTACTGGCCCCATAATTCATGGCATTCATTTGTGTTTGCAAGCCCCTGCCTGGATAGACCAGTCTCTTATTGGTGGTAAATGTGGAGGTGCTGAAGAGTGCAGGCTTAATTCTGTTATTGAGAACTTCAAGGACAGGGAAGAACAGAGTAGTCCTCAAGCTGGTTTCTTTCATTGTTCACAGTATTGGAAGAGCTCTGAACCAAGCCTAGCACCATGACCACTGGTTTCAAAGCATTTATATATTTAATGCTTAATATTACATACAAGACAGGAGAATCTAGCTAGGAAGATGATTTCAATGTCCTACTGACAGTAGAAAGTATTAAATCAGATTTTCTCCCAGATCTTTTCTAACTAGGCCAAATTCTATTCTTACTGAATAAAATACTAGTCTGGGGTTGGTGAGAGAAGACAAGAGTTTGAGTTAATTTTTATAAATTCTCCCAAGGACTTGGCCCTCTTTGTCAGGCTTAGGGTTCAAATGGACTAATCTGGAGTTGTCTAAACCAATCCAGTCTGCCTTTGGTCCATTGTAGGTTGGAATAAAGCCCGAGTTCTTGCTATTTGAGGGTGGTTCAGAGCCAATGCTATAGGTTTTATCTATAGATGAGTTACTCAATCATGTGAGTTCTTTGATGACTGTTTTGGATCAACTTTTGTTGATCTGTTGTTTCTGTAATTGGTGTGTTTGAGTTCTGGATGCCACTCACCCTGATTCATTAGTGATCATTAAGAAACCAGAAAATGAAACACTCACTTTGGATTCGAAAAAGTTCCACAAGTGCAGAGGCCTTCCGACAGCGGTAGCACATCCACCTTTGCCATACACCGCAAATCATCTCTCAAACGCTATCATGTCACCAAGTTCTCTTTGGAGGAGAGGAACTTTTGGCATTACTAAGAGGTGGGTTTATAAAATAGGATATATACTTTTTATATTTGGTTTCCAGGCTTTCTTATTTTTGGCATGAAACTTCTTTATGGTGCAGATCCTTAAGGTTCTAAAGAAGCAGTAAGATATTAACTATGTAAATTACATTTAGCACACACCTGAGCCCCAACTAAGGAAAACCTGACTTAAAGCTTAAAGAATATCAGGAACATGCCTAACAGAAAGTAATAGACCCTGCTGCTCACCCCAACCCCACATTTTGATAAATTTTCTGGGGATTTGCTTTTGAAAGAACACTCGTTTTAGGCAACATGGGCAAGTTGGTCTGAGGCCTAAATGAGGAAGTCTCCAGGATAATAGTATAACCTGATAAATAGATGGAAACCAATAAAAATTTTGCAGACCTTTAGAAAATTTCTTCCAGGATTTTTTTTTAATGTGTGCTAACTGGTTTCTTATAAAGATTCATAGGAAGAATCACTATGCTATGGTGAATTTCTTTTTCTTTTGGAACTAATAAATTGCAATAGTATGTATATCATGGAAGAATTCTCTTCTTTAAGAGTTTTGCTCTTAGAAATACAGAAACTTCATTGTAGACCTTCCCTCCCTGTGCCCACCCCCAAATACACACACCATGGGCCATATTTCTCTCACCAGAAGAATATAAACATGCAAAATGTTATTTAAGCACTTAAGCCTGGAAGTTTATACTTGAGAATTAAATTTTGTTTGGACATGTTAGAACATTTTGAAAGGAAGGAATTGACAATCAACTCTAGCTTTAAAAAAGAGAGAGAGAGAAGAGATTACAATGCTATTTGATTCTGTAAGGGTAATTTTAA
Organism: Muntiacus reevesi; assembly: GCF_963930625.1. Lineage (NCBI taxonomy): Eukaryota > Metazoa > Chordata > Mammalia > Artiodactyla > Cervidae > Muntiacus > Muntiacus reevesi. Next base: position 138,284,489 of record NC_089251.1, on the reverse strand, counting down.
TCACAGTGGAAAATAAGAATGTGACTCAAGTTTGAACAAGATAGATAGTCTGCATGAAACAAAATAAACATAATCTATCCATCTCATGATCATCCACATTTCCAAACTATGAAAATTTGGCAAGTACACCCAAATAGAAAAGATTAAAACAACCTTGTTATAGAGTTGAGAATTAATAACTAAAAGAAATCTGTTTATCTGTTGTGATACACAGAGAAGTGTACTTTCCTGGTGTTAAATCAGTTCTTACAGGAGAACTAAGATCCAGATCCTTCCCTTTTTTGTCTGAATTCCAGTCTCTAATCTCTAAATGCTGTGGCATTTAAAATACATTTTCTTGGATGTTGTGGAGGCTAAGTAAACTTTAAACACTAATCTTTTACTGGGAAAGGGAAGAGTAGGATTTTATCTACTGTTTATGTCCCTGTTTCCTATAAATGCTTTATGGTTCTGTCTGTACTGGCCTCATGCATTCCTCAGCACAAGGCAATCACCCAGTGAAAATGGCTCTGCTGTGTGCCTTTTGTTCCCCCTCCAGATTTCTCTAACCATAATAAAATTAAAACTAAAAGTATAGATAAAAGCAATGAAAATACAAATTCATTTCCTATATACTAATTTCACCCAGTACTTTTACTTAAAACTTTTATTTTGAATTCTGTTTCTGTGTTGAAATACACTTTTTTTTGTACTTTGAGATGAGTGACAGAAATTTTTATTGCATTACTGAATGGCCTTTTGTTTCCCTATCCTTTAAGAAATACCATTAGATATGTATTTCATTAGGATATGCATACATATTAATTGTATATGGCGCTTCCCCTGTGGCTCAGGTGTAAAGAATCCATCCACCTGCAATGCAAAAGAGTCGGACACGACTTAGCAACTAAACAACATATTTATACACTCCAAGTCTTCATGCTGAAATGAGAGAAAAGAAGTTATTTGTGCCAGAATTGTCTTCTAACATTGTCTAAATTTTTCTAGCTTATAAATTACTTTCTTGCATTTTGAGTAAGATCTTTGGTTTTTGTAGACAGTTGACTCATACCAGTTCTGCCAAGAACCATATTTACTTCTCTAAAACCCAGATTGTTTGCCAGAGTAATATTGCTTAGTGACTCAGAAATACCAAGGATGATTTAACTTCAATTTAGAAAGTTTTGTTTGCTTTTATACTTATGGTTTTACCTTTTTATTTGACAAAACAGTGGAAATCAGCCATTTTTCATTCCCAAGATTAAAATTTTTAGGGAATCTGTTTTCTCTAGAGAGGTGCTTAGGGCAGACACCATGGTCTTCTGACTGGTGTTATATTGCATACCGGATAGTCACATATCAGAAATCCTGCACATGACAGAAATATTACATGACATGGGGAGAATAAAACTGAAACCACATTTTATGTGCAACTCCAATTTGATATAGACCCAAAATTACTTCTGTGTGCATTACTTCTATTATTAATTTCTCTGGTTGTTTATTACTAATGTATCCTCTGCACACAGTTAAGCCAGACTTTGATGTTCCAAATATAAGCATGTTAGCATCATATTTTTAGGGAGAATATATTAGCTGAGCTGTATTTCCAAGGGAATGTTCTATAATTTAATCATTGATATGTGCATTCCATGAAACACTAACTGTATCATTTATATAAAGCAACTAAATACTAAATCTATAAACCTGATCCATTTCTTAGATTAAACCTCTCTATCCATAGAGAAAATTTTGATGCTTTTGATTCTTCCTTGGAATAATCATCGTGAAATTACCATTATGTTTTGGCATTTAACACTCCCTGAGTGACATGTATTTCTTTTCTTGCACCATTTTTTTTCTCACAATCTCAGATTACTGAATAAAAGTGAAACAAGCGGACTGCCTCTATTTCATTTTCTCTGCCCAATTATTTTTAAGACTTTTTATTACTTACTTCCTTCTGGTGTTCTAGAAGCAATAAACTCATTACAGATGTAAAACAATGAAGCATACTATGTTGCATCACTTTTCATGTTCAAATCATTTTACATTGACTAACTTCTCTTCTCTACCTTAATGGGAGGTAGATGGTAAGTATTAACCTCCCTTTATGGCCAAGGGAACTGAGGTAATATTTAGATGTCAATGAAGAATCCATTCCAGTGAAAGCTTTGCTTGGTCTTTGGGAAAAACTTGTTTCTACTTTTGTGCATATGGTAATTGAATACTCACTCTTTCCAGTTTAAGACACATATTAAAATGTATAATTAATAAGGAGATGTCATTTCAAACATGCCAGCAACTTAGTCTGTATTGCTTATCAGGATTTACTGCATTGTTCCTTTGAGGTAATTTTCCATCTACATAGAAAGGTCATTTATGGTACAAGGTTATATATGTATAAAAACAATGTACATTGATCTTTTTGAACTTGATATTCAGGAGAATAAGAAAGTCTAAAGAAACACCTGTTTTAAAAACTCTTTATGGAATTTCATGTATCCCAAATGGCCTAATTATTATATAATTACTTCCTTATTTCAGAAAAACTATGGTAAACTCCATTTGGGAATCATTGATTTTTCTTCTAGTGGAAATATGAGTAAGACTTTTAAAAAATGACACGTGACTGTGTCAACCATGTAATGATTAATTATAGGGGAAATGTCTGATTGTCCATCTTGCCATTGACTTCTCTCCCTACAACTACAGGGAGCTCATTTTTTTTTTTAAATGGCAATGAATGCATACAGTCTTTTCCTTTTCATGGACAGTTGCTGACGCTACATTCCTCTGTGGAATATTTTACTGTAAAAACTATTTGTAGATGACTCTCCTTTTGCAAAGGCAAAGCCGAAGTTAATTAATCACATTGGCATCATCCACAGGATTACAATGTTCTCTGGGGCACAATATATTTCTTTTTTTCACCTCCACTCCCATTATAAATCCCTATTATACATGCATGCAGAATGAAAAAGGATCATGGGTCCATGACAGTGTTTTCAGCTTCACCCAATACTAAAATAGGGACCATTGCGGGTAGCCATTTTTGCCTATAAAAGACACACATACACAGTAAATTTGGGAGGAGCAGGTTGTAACTTTTACAAATTGTGTGCTATATTTGGGTGCAGCTATTCGATATTAATTAAGCTACTAAGCAGTAATGATAGCTTAATTACTTTGCCAGCCTTATAAATCTAAAATCACTTTTAAAGACATTTTCATTGTCTACCTATGTGACTATTTACTCAGTCACAGAGACTTCAGGCTGCAAACATGTGTTGAATGTGACCCTTCACCCAAATGGATTCTGTGTCTGATGTGTTTGATATCTGTCCATCTTATTTTCATGTAAATTGAAATATTTTAAAAGGTGTTCCCATCCATGTGATAGAATTGTTCGTGTTTGTTCGTCACCACCTTTCTCCTTACCCTTGAAAAAAAAAAATTGAGATTAGCATATGACATGTTAAACCTTTTGGTGGCTTCCAAACCAGGGGTGTGATCGAATCGATGTTTTGCTGAATGACAGACGGGCATCAGTGATTGAAAACAGAATCTCAATTTTGGCAGCTTGGGGCTACAAGGCCTCGTGTCCTCCTTCCCAAACCTGTGGAAATTCCCATCCCAGGGGTCCTTTCCTAACCCTCCTTCAAAGATAATGGTATCTTTGAAGTGACTGTTTCCTGTAAGTGATTTTGACTAACACCCACCAGAGGATGGTCTCACGTGCCTGCTCCGGGCACGCTGACACTGGTGACGCTCTTGACAGGGTGGCAAGCGTGCAGAGTGAGCCTGGCCAACAGAACCTTCTCATTCAGCCGCCACTGGGGAGGAAGAGGGGCCTGCGGCAGGTAAGCGGGCCTGCCGGGGCAGGGGAGGCATCCGGTGAAAGGGAAGCCCTAGTCAACTTTTACTGTATATTAAGACTCTTACCTGAAATATTTATTCCCCACCTGAAATAAGCAGTACAGAGCAACTTTAAAACATGGCAAGTGCTTGGGCAAAGTGGAGAGTCTGGGGCTTCTGTTTTTCACTCTGCATCTTATTAGCAAACCTGGTCTCTTGGTGAAATAGGTGGGCTCATATTTTTATTTGCTCCCTATCCAGAAACCATTGCCAGTCAAACTACTGACCATGGAAGATTTGTTATTAAGTTTGCTGCAGGCTTCTTTCTGTAGAGAGGCAGAGACAGTCATCCTTTCTTCCTCATTTCAAGATTAATGAGTCTATTTAAAACTGAAATTGAAGTAAAGATTATCCTTAAAAATTCCCTTTGGTGGGGTAGGTTTCCTTTATGTTACCATCTAAATAAAAATCTAAATGAGGTTTTGTGCTGTGGCTTTGATGGGAACATCCCCACACTGATTTGGAGGTTGGACATTTTCGCAGAATCTAGGATGTTTTTCATCAGTCTTTCCTTCAAAGTTAGAACATATTCAGCTACAGCTTTTGGGTGAGCAAAGGCTGACTGGTAAGCAATCACTGCTAGTTTTGTATCCTGAAATTCTTACTATGACTATTTTAATTTCTATTAATGTTCTTAAGCTATATTAAGGGGTAATAATCATAAGATAGAATATAGGGTTGGTTAAAGGGGATACCAGAATTATATAAGTACTTGCATTTAAATATGCAGGAAGAAGTTTATTTTATTGGCTAAGGATGTAAGGAACAATCATAAGACTCCACAGAGACCCTCAAAGAAGAGAACAAACCATAGAATCCTCTGAATTCAGTCTTTCCTCCCAGCAGTTAGATCCTTCCTGCTAGCTTTTTCTTCTGCCTATTCCCTTTAGCTAAGGCGTCCTCTACTATCACGTCAGAAGACTCAGACTGAACCCAGAAACCGCCATGGGGCTCGGCTGTCAACCACCCGCAGGAGCATTCAACCTAAGACAAAGCCATCCGGTGAGGCCTCCTGTGACCCTCTGGGTAGACATTGACACACGGCCCACTGCCCTGCCACACAGCAGGGAAGGCCTTCAGAGACTGAGGGTCATGCAGTAAACACACCTTTGGAAGCCACTAGGAAAAGGGAAGAAGTTTCCCAGGAAACTTGAGTGCCTTTTTTCCCCCTCTTCTTCCTCAATCCCACCTCTCTCGTCATGCACCTAGGTAAATGAATAATTCCCTTGTCTTTGGGAATTGTCTTTACAAAAGTCTTTATACTCTTTGCTATGAAAAAACTAAGAAATATTTAATAATTAAAATTACTATTGAGGGCTTCCTTGAGCTTCCATGGTTAAGAATCTGCCTGCCAAATGCAGGGGACACAAGTTTAATCCCTGGTCTGGGAAGTCCAAGTTGAACCACAAATGCTATGAAATTTGATGATAGAAGGTTGTGTTTTATTTACCCAAGCCAGGAACTGGGTTTGTTATATGTCTTACCAAAGACGAGGGAATGATGAGTAATAGGAACTTTTAATTCCTGTTGGCAGTTGTTATGAGCAATGACCAAGTTCACTTAATGCTCTGTACTGATCTTGTTTTTATGAAAAACAATTTATGCAAAAAGGTTGTTTAAAAGTGATTTTTCTACCCATGTGCTACTGTTTGTAAGAAGTGAAGTGAAGTGTTAGTTGCTTAGTCATGCCCAACTCTTTGGGACCCCATGAACTGCAGCCCACCAGGCTCCTCCGTCCATGGGATTTTCCAGGCGAGAATACTGGAGTGGGTAGCCATTTCCTTCTCCAGGGGATCTTCCTGACCCAGGGATTGAACCTGGGTCTCCTGCACTGCAGGCAGATTCTTTACCGGCTGAGCTATGAGGAAAGCCCCTAAGAAGGTAAAAATCAGAACATGTACCTAATGGCCTAATGTGCTCTCATTTTTTGGTAAACCAGCAATGTCTTTACTAAGAAAGTCAGGAGACACTGGTTAAGGCCAATTATTAAGCCAACTTACTATCCTCCTATTCCGATTTACTGCTCTATTTCCGACCTACAGCGGACCAAAAACGATCTGTGACCTTCATCGAGGCCCAGCCAGAGCCAGCAGGTGCCCCAACAGACACACTTCCTGCCACAGGCCAGCCACAGGGCTGCAGCCCAGCCCCATCCAGGAAGCCGGAAGGAATGGACAAGCCAGTGCTGACGTCTTCCCCCGCCATTGTTGTTGCTGATCTTCACAGCCTGTCTCCCAAGCAGGTGAGGGCCCTGGAGAAACAGGCAAGTTTTGCCCTTCACATATGTCTGTCTAGGAATGGTGATATGTAAAAGTCATCCATATCATTTGAGTCTGAGTCAGTAATGTTTCGTCAGACACTGATCCTATCATTATGAAAAAAAAATCAATTGAAATGTATGGCCAAGAGTATATCTACTTGAGAAGGAATAACAGAAGTCTTTATACTCTTTGTTATGAAAAAACTAAGAAATATTTCATAATTAAATGACCACTGAGGGTTTCCCTGGAGGCCCATTGGTTAAGAATCTGCCTGCCAATGCAGGGGACACAGGTTCAATCCTTGGTCTGGGAAGATATCCCAGACCAAGAGCCACGGAGCATCTAAGCCTGTGTACCACAACTACTGAGCCCATGCCCTAGAGCCCGCACTGCATAGCGGAGAAACCACCGCAGTGAAAATCCAGCGTACCTCAGTGAAAGAGTAGGCCCCACTCGCCACAATTAAGGAAAACCCATGTGCAGCAACACCTAGCACAGTCAAAAATAAATAAGTAAATAAAATTTTAAAAAATAAAATTACCATTGAAAACCAGTATACTATACATGGATGACAGTTCAATTAAAAAAAATAATAAAGTTACCAATTTAGATGAAACCTTTAAATACATACTTAGTCACTCAGTCATGTCCTACTGTTTGCGACCCCTCTGGACTGGCTGCCAGGTTCCTCTGTCCATGGGATTTCTCAGGCAAGAATTCTGGAAGGGGTATCCATTGCCTTCTCTAGGGGAGCTTCCCAACCCAGGGATCAAACTCACGTCTCTTGCGTCTCCTACAATGAAGGTGGATTCTTTACCATCTGAGCCACCAAGGAAGCCCTTTAAATATAGAATCTTCTGAGAGGAACTTTTGTTTTGATCTTTTTTTGTTGCTCTTTAGATATTTTTCCTGTTGTTTTAATCCCACGTTCTTCTCATGTGGTATTTAAAGAGAGCTAAGGGGCAATATACTATATACATTTTTAAAGTCTTTAATGGTTAAAATCATTGTAATACCTTTATCTCATTTACCCTCACAGTCTACAAGGTGAGCAGAGCAAAAAATGAGGCTCATGCAACAGGTTAGAAAACTGAGACTTAGAAAGTTGAAAGGGCCTATATAAAATCTCGCATATACCAAAGGCTAAACTAGGTCCAGCCTTGCGATTCCTTTCCAGTCACAGCTGGACAACAGTATTTTTTGATCCTCTTTCCTGGTATCCATCCTACCTCTCAATGTGACGATCCTTTTGGTCATAGGGTGAGATCCCGCCAGCTGAAGAAGGAGGAAGGAAGGAGGACACAGAAGTACCAGGTGCTACGGCACACAGCCCCCTCTCTACGCAACTCTCAGACCCTGATGACTTCACGGGCCTTGAGACATCCATCCTCCTACAGCACGGAGACACTGTTCTTCACATCAGTGAGGAAAATGGCATGGAGAACCCCCTGCTGGCGAGCCAGTTCCCTTTTACTCCCACGGAGCGGGGGGAAACAGATGTAGACCTAGATGAATCTCATGTTTAGTTCTGTACCTTTTAAGTGTTGTAGGTGTAGACAAGATGTGGAAGGGATCAGTTTGCTGAAAGTTGAAAACGTTCACTTGGAATATATGAAAACACAGCACTTTACACCCAATGGGTAGCACAAATCCCAGTAGATTTTTCTGCCAATGTGCATGTTGTTTCATGAACATCTTTAAAAAAGTAATGGCTAAGATGGTTTGGTTGTGTAAAGACCATGAAATCCAGGGAGGAATAAAGGGACAGAGCCATTTCACTGCACATTGTTTATGATTCAAGAAGCCTTGAGCAGTTAAAAATGTATAATATTACAGAGCTGCTTACCTAGGAATATTAAGAAGTAATGTATTCTAAAAAACTAATGTAATTTTTTGAGGTTACATAATACATCTCATGCAAATGTTTATTTTTCTAATTTCAAAAACATTAAATCAGGTGGCTATACAAGTAGCAATTTACATAAAAAATAATCAAGAGGAAAATATTAGTTTGGGGAAACTAAATATTAATAGCAAATAAGCTTGCAGCCATTTTTTTTTTTTTTTGGATCAAAAATATACCCATTTAGAAGAGGAAAAAATACTATTTTTAGAACTGTGAACTTTTCAATTTATTTTTTAACTGTCATTTTCATTACATATTGTAAGTCAAAATGCTAATGCCATCAGATCATTCCATTTCATAATCAACACAGAGAATATTCTAGAAATTATCAGACATAATTCTAAATTAAGAAGACATAAATAGCCTATAATATGATAAAAATTAAATATAAATATAACAGCTAGAAAGAGATGGTATTCTTACTTCTAGCCCTGATGACATCAATGCCAACATTGGAAAATATCGGGAAATTTAATTATTTTCCCTTACAGTGTCCTGTGCCTGCCCTTAAGGGCATATTTTCAGATATTAAGATTAGTGTTATTAGAACTGGTTCAATGAAATAGCTTTTCTCAATGTTAACAAATTTATATGATCCTTTAGATGTTAAGCTTATGAAGAAAAAATAAAGTGTGCAATTTCTTTATAGACACAGTTTGTATATTTTACTTTAACTTGAAGTTCAGTTACTTCAAGAAAAGAATAAAACTTAGGAGGCTCATGAGGCCATATTTAGTGTGTTATTAATCCTGTAGTAGGACTTGGCATCTTACAGTTCAAGATTAAATTTCAAAACTTTAACAGTTTATATTAGAAAATTGTCACATAACTTCTAAGCTTATAAAAACTCATATACATACCTAAATTGGTATGGTGGTGGGGTTTGTGTATGTGTTTTCTAGCACTCAAGCTACAGTTTAGACTACAATTACATGGCAATGAATTTAGAACCCATTCTGTACACTTAAACTTTGACTATGGTTATGAAATGCATATGTATATATAAAGGAGACCTGTTAAACCCACCCAAATCACAAAGGAAAATTATTTTTCTGTCAGCATTGCTTATTAAAGAGGCATTGTTTTTTATTGTGATTTATATTTTCCAATATAATTTGGGGTTTTGGTCTCATTCACTAATAGAATGAAAAATATCTGTGAGTTAAAGGACAAAACTAAACATTTCAAATCTAAACATTCAGAAAACAGAGGTGGTAAATGACCTATGTTTTACAATATTTTCAGGACATTTATGCTTAATGCTGAGTTCTCAAATGCAGAAATACACATAAAGAAGTGGTTTTATGATTCTTGCTAAGTTGATATATTTCATCTGCTTAAAATTATGCTGCTCCCTTAGTGTTAGAGGCCTTATGTTTGGTAATTACAAATGTCTGGGCTATATGAGTCTCCTATATGTGCGTGTTTTGTTCCAGTTCCTTGATGCTTGACTCAAATTCTCTGTGTATAATTGTATCAAGTATTTAAAAAGTAAAAGGGTCGAAGAAGATTGTTAAATATCTGACCAGAATCCTATATACCTTTATATATATTTAAAAAGTAATAGACTGTGTTGAACATGACTATGCTGACCTGTCTGCCTTTTAGCCTGATTCCTTCACTCTAGTGTTATGGAAGTCTGTTGGAAACTTTTCCAATAAGCTAAGTAATGTTGTACCTTGCAAAAAAGCCTCCACTCTGACAAACAGGGCCTTATAGAATAGGAATGTTTTCATACTGGGACTATGGAGATTTTACAGATGTATACATCTGTTCCATTTAAGGTGCCCTTAAATGTGTTGAATGTAATGTGTTAAATGTCTGTGTGTAATTGATAAAATACATGTATGTGCATAAGATTGTTACAAGATGTATTCTCAGGAATACTGTTCCCTGGAGTTTGAAGGAATAATTATTTAAAAAAAAAAGTTGGAGAAGATTAGAAAAAGATCAAGATAAGTAACAATTTTTTATAATTCAAAATGTTATTGAGTATATGACTAAAAGTTAATTATTACATATGATAAATATAGTATTGGTAATACTAGATCATTTCTTAAGCTATGATACTTAATAATATTTATCTTGTTCAGAGGAAAATGAAAACAGACACCTACTTCCCATGTATAAAAAAATTGGACTCAACCAAGGGATTGCTCTTCTGAAATTAACTTTTGAGAAACCTTGGAATGAGCATGTGTCCTCCACAACAGTGGGTGTAGATTTACTCAGATTCAATTAAAGCAGTTCAAATTCTGGATACACCATTTTATACAACAAAACATTTAACTTTCGTTTTTCAGTATTTGCTGCTTTCTGTAATTCTTTTAGCTAAGTTTTACTTCTTTTTTCCAAAAATGAAACTGAGTCATTGAGTGCATTGGAACAAGGCACTTAGAACTACAGTGTCAAAAGGCATAAATGGGCACGACAATACTGGGAGAAAAATCCGTAGAATTTGGGGGTCTGGTTTGGGCTTGTTGAATAGGCTGGAAGTAATGTGTTTACTATTTCAAGCCTCCAAGAGTACTCTGGGCAGAATACCAAGAGTACTTTCTTTAGTATTTGTCCCTTTGATCAATGAAAAACATTCTCAACTCTGCTGTCCAGCTCTGAGAGTATCTGAACAGGAACAGATTGTATGTTGGGACGAACAGGGAAGGAAAGGTCATAAATAGAATGACAGTCCAATATAAAATTAAATGCCCTCCGTCACGTTATGCGGAGACTTTAACAGTCTCCGTAATTTGCTGCTATCACATCGAGTTTTGCTGTTGCCCTGTCACCTCACACTTCCAAGTCCATGGCCTTATCTTGGCAGTGACTAGGAAATCTCACTTCCTCATTTACTTCAATGGGTCCTAACTGCACCTTTTCAGAAACAAAGTTTGGTTTGACACTCAGGAGAATAAAAATAAGTTAGGGCAGAATGTATTTGGAAAAACTTAAGACAAATTTACTTATGTTGTTTTCGGATCATTTAGGATTACAGATCAACGTACCTCCATATTTTTCAAAAGTCACTGTGACTGCAGGATGAAAATCCTTTATTAGCCATTTTACAGGTAAAAGCAAAAGATTGACTACACAGCTGATTTCCCTCAGATGACTATAAAGTTTGTTATGAATACTGAAATGACCAAAGAGCATGGAAAAAATGCATATGAATAAATATTGAAATGTTTATGAAAGATATTTATGAAAGATAAGACTTCTGTGTTTGAATATGCACATATAATAAAATAAATCTAAAAATATTTAAGATGCCTGATTGAGTTTCATTTCTCATTTTTCAACACAGGGCTTTCCTGGTGGCTCAGACGGTAAAGCGTCTGCCTATAATGCGGGAGACCCAGGCTCGAACCCTTGGTCAGGAAGATCCCCTGGAGAAGGAAATGGCAACCCACTCCAGTATTCTTGCCAGGAAAATCCCATGGACCGAGGAGCCTGGTAGGCTACAGCCCGTGGGGCAAAGAGTGGACACGACTGAGCGACTTCACTTTCACTTTCAACACAGGAAATAGGTTAACTCATTCAGGAAAGTGTTCATTTTAGACCCTGAGGTGTGTTTTGTTTTGGATCCCTGGAGTTCATCTTGACATTCCTCCTCAACCCTCATAGTCTGGCCTAAAGTCACCTTTCAGTTCAATACCTCTAATTCCTCCCTTTTCCAAATGAACTCCATTCTACTCATGCTTTCCAATCCTAACTTTCAAAATTAAGGAGAATGCGCACATTGAGAGACAAATTCCCCAGTAGGACTTCTCTGCTCAAGTATGATCATTTGGAAGGACTGGTAGATTTCCCAAGAGGAATGTTAAGGGCCAGGTTATTCTCTGATTGTGGCCAGAATCACCATGGGATCCAAGTTTACCATCACAGTTCTGTCTTTTATACAAAGTGCCTTACCCTTAAACTCAAAGTAATGCTCTTACTAAACTTTCTTTTTTTTTTTCCATGTGAATTTGTTACTGCAAAAACTATGTTCCTCTCTTTGTGGGAATCAAGCCAAAAGACACAACCAGGCCAAAGATTCGAGAAGGAAGGATATATTGCTTGCAGCAATAAATAAGAGTGAGAATCTTTCCCAAAGTAGCGTCTCCCCAACAGGGAAAGTGGGTATTATGTTTTTCCTCTTTTGGTTTGGGGGGGAGGGGCGCTGTTAAGGTTTAAACTAAGAGTACATGTGTATTCAGGAAGGGGCTTGGTGGGTGGACAGTCCCTGATTTAGTGATTAAAGACATCAGGGTCAGAAAAGGTCAACAGCATCATTCCTTAGGTTCCAACTGATCTGGTGGTTGAGGCTTCAGGCTAATCATTTTCATTGAAAAGAACTGGCTGAATTCACAACTGATACTGTATCTTTGCGGCTTCCCAGGTGGCTCAGTGGTAAAGAATCTGCCCGCCAAGCAGGAGACCTGGGTTCGATCCCTGGGTTGTGAAGATCCCCTTGAGAAGGGACCGACTACCCACTCCAGTATTCTGGCCTGGAGAATTCCATGGACAGTCCATGGGGTCGCAAAGAATCGGACGCGACTGTGTGACTTTCACTTTCACTGTATCTTTAGGAATGTTACTTCTACCTATGCCTGATAACAGTGTTTGCCTCCGCATTCTTTGGTTCCCTTAAGATCATTAACTACTATACAAAAGAATCTGAAAAAGATAAAAGAACTTAACTAAAAAAGATTAAGAAACTCCTCAGAAGACTGGGAGACCTGACAGACCTGCCTTTTAGATTTTGTTTTTTGAAAGCCCTGTTTTAAAAACTGAGGTCGGAGGAAGGAGTAAGGTGCCTCATTGCGAGGCCCCGCCCCTAAGCCTTAGGGCGGCAGTCCTTCCCTCTAGGGGAGGCGGGACTTCCCCCTCAGGGCAGCTACTTCCGGCGGAATCCGGAAAGATCTACGGAGAAGAGGCGGGACCAAACCTGCTCGGCCAATCTGGGCACGACGCCTTCATCGAGCCGGGCTCTAGTGCAGTAACTTGCTTTGGAGCATTAGCACCATGGCGTCTGGTTGCAAGATTGGCCCATCCATCCTCAACAGTGACCTGGCTAGTTTAGGGGCCGAGTGCCTCCGGATGCTGGACTCTGGGGCCGATTATCTGCACCTGGATGTAATGGACGGGTAACTCTCCGCGGGGTTCGGGCCTGGGTTGTCGCGTGGGGGCGGGATAGGGTCCCCTTGACTGAGTACCTGTTAGGTGCACGGCGTCCCAGTGCCGCGAAGCCCCTCACTCTGAACGAGGTACTGAGGAAGGCGCCTGAGGTGGAAACCCAGGAGGCTCCGCTTGGAGGGGACCTGGGCTGCGACCGTGTCCTAGTCCTCATCTCCTCCCCTCCCCCTCACGTAACGTGTATTCTTCTAGCACTTAGCACCCGGAAGCGACCTTAAATCTCTAGGACCTGTCTCTCATTTTCAGTTGGAGAAACTGAGGCCCAAGGGGATAGGCATGACTTGCCCAAGCTCATATAGCTAGTTAGTGGCACTGCTGGGGAGACAGACTTGTATAACAATGACGAGCTTTGCACCTGGAGTGAGAACGCCCGAGTTCTGCCACTTGCTAGGTTACTTGGGACAAGCCATTTAACCTCGTTGAGCTTCAGTTTCATTCTGTGAAAAGTGGGAGTAATAACACTCTACCGCCCAGGCATCTTTGGAAGATGAAATGAACTGATACAGGTAGTTTACAATGCCTGGCGCATGGTAAATTTTTTATAATTGATGATAATTGTTGTCTCATTGTTCGAATTTTGATTTTCCTATCTATTTTCTCTTCAGGCACCCTGCTCTTCAGGGAGGTCAGTTTTTTGTAAGTAATTTTTAAGCACTGTAGTTATAGCCCGTAATCAATATGTTTGAAATCAGATTGATGCTAGTTTCATAAGTTGGTTATAAAATGAGGAACAAAGCTAGAGAAAACAGTTAATACTCCCTCAGGGTTACATACGTTGTGACAGAGTTGCAACTTGGCATTTGCCACACTGCACTGATAACTGCCGTCATCCAAACAGCCATTAACCATGGTTTGGGGTAGAAGAGTAAATTTATTGCAAATAGGTAAAATCTCTGTGTACCCTCATGCAAATCTGCAAATTCGTGTTTTTTACAAAAATTACCAGTCATTTCCCTTTTCGGTGTCACTCATGAAAGATTCTTCGTCTTTGGTCTGGTTAGATCTGCTGTTTCTCTTTTCCATTTCATTCAGTTACTTCAACACTGTGCCTAACTGTTTAATGGCAAAATCTTGACCTTAACGTTCTCTTCTGTCAATGGGATTTCCCAGGCACGAACACTGGAGTGGATTGCCATTTCCGTCTCCAAAATATTACTTCTTCCAAAACCTAGATTTTTAGTTTGCTATCACATGTAATTCTACTTATGTACTTTGTTTTTTGACACTCTTGCTTGAAAGCCCTGACCTTCCAAAAGGTACTGTTACTGGAGTATGTACTCACAGATGGATAGCTACATTTTTGTGTCTGAGATATAGAATGAGACAAAATTCTGGGCCGCTTAGGAGTCTCAGGATAGAACAGACTTCCCAGGTGGCGCTAGTGGTAAAGAACTAGTGTCTGCTAATGCAGGAGACACAGGAGACACGGGTTCGATCCTTGGGTTGGAAAGATCCCCTGGAGGAGGAAATGGCAACCCACTCCAGTATTCTTGCCTAGAAAATCTCATGGACAAAGGAGCCTGGCAGGCTGCGGTCCATAGGGTCGCAAAGAGTTGGACACAACTGAAGTGACTTAGCACGTATGAGTATAATCTGAGCCTGTTTAAGTGAATGAATGGAGAAAACAATCTGTCCCAGTTTACCAATCAGAATATCAATGATAACAATAGTTAATAATAAATACAGAGCTCATAAAGAACATTCGATTGTTTCTGTTCTGATACTTTTTTTTAGAGTTTTTTTTTTCATTTTTATTTTTTTATTGAAGGATAATTGCTTTACAGAATTTTGTTGTTTTCTGTCAAACCTCAACATGGAATTAGCCATAGGTACACATATATCCCCTGTTCTAATACTTCTTGTGAATTATCTCATGCAGCCCCATGAACCTGCTGCTGTTATCAACACCAGGGTTGACAGTGCAGAGTCTAATATAAAGAGAGATTAAGTTCCCTTGTAGCTAGGAAATGGTGGAACCAGGATTGCAAGCAGGTAACGGTTTGTTTTGTCTCAGAAACTGTCTTCTCTGGGTACTCGGCTTATAGAGAATGATTAAGATATTGTCTGTCTCTGAGAGACAGCTAATTTATATTTTTGTTGTTTATTTGATATCTCCTGCTGCACGGTAAACTCCCTGGAAGCAGAGCTCACCTCTGTTCCCTGTAGGAAAAGCACTTTGGCGGGCCTAGTTATAATTGGTTGGATGAATGGCTTTATCATAATAGAGGTATCTTCTAAGAAATCTCTTGCCGCTCCCAGGCCTATGGCAGTCCTCGAGCTTGTTAAGTAAATGTATTTGTTTTTCACTGACTCCTTTCCCCTTTTGCTGAGAAACATCTTGGTTTGAAAATAAGCAAATTTTGCATACACTATTTTAAAAACCTTCCCCTGTTAAGCATCACAATTTTGAGTTACTTTCATTCCCCTTTTGCAATAGGAAACCAGTTGGGGAGTTTCAGCCTCTTCCCCAGTGTCCCATCAGAAGAGGCAGAGCCTGGCTAAACTGCAGTGCCGCTTAGGCTCAGGGTATGAAAGAGGGGCTGCGGACTCCCTCCAGGTTCTGCCTCCATCCTTTTCCTTTTCCTTGCCCCTTAAAAATCTCCCAAGAGTACATCGAGCTCAATGCACTGGTTTTCTGGTCCTCTCTATTTCCCTGAAGTCCCCACTGTGTCTTCTGATTAAACTGAAGGACTTAGAAAGTCAGGAACAAGTTTTGGAAACACTGGCGGGTGGAGCACTAGTGTGGTTGAATATTTGAAGTAAAGGACAGGTGGATTTTTCTGGAAAAGAAAATTGGAGAGCATATAAACGTAAATGTGTCTTGACAGGAAGTGACTGGAAATGTATTGGTCTTTAAGTGTAGGAACAGAGCAAATAGGCAATTTCTAAATTAGTTGTTGTCTAGTTGCTAAGTTATGTCCAGCTCTTTGTTACCCCATGAACGGCAGCATGCCAGGTTTCCCTGTCCTTCACTGTCTCCTAGACTTTGGTCTTGTTGGTTGAGTTGGTGACGCCATCCAACCATCTCATCCTCTGTCGCCCCCTTTTCCTCCTGCGTTGTCTTTCCCAGCATCAGGGTGTTTTCCTGTGAGTTGCCTCTTCTCATCAGATGACCAAAGTATTGGAGCTTCAGCATCAGTCCTTCTAATGAATATTCAGGTTTGATTTCCTTTAGGATTGACTAGTTTGATCTAGTTGTCCAAGGGCCTCTCAAGAGTCTTCTAAGCACCACCATTCAAAAGCATCAGTTCTTTGGTGCTAAGCCTTCTTTATGGTCCAACTCTCACATCCGTACATGAGTACTTGAAAACCATGCCTTTGACTACATGGACCTTTTTCAGCAAAGTAATGTCTCTGCTTTTTAATATGCTGTCTAGGTTTGTCATAGCTTTCCTTCCAAGGAGCAGTAGTAGTGTTAGTCACTCAGTCATGTCCAACTCTTTGCGACCCAGTGGACTATAGCCTGCCAGGCTCCTCTGTCCATGAAATTCTCCAGGCAGGAATACTGGAGTGGGTTGCCATTCTCTTCTCCAAGGGATCTTCCCCACCCAGGGCTGGAACACGGGTCTCCTGTATTGCAGGCAGATTCTTTACCACTGCACCGCCTGGGAAGCCCTCCAAGGAGCAAGTGTCTTAATTTTTTAATTTCATGGCTGCAGTCACCATCTACAGTGAATATGGAGCCCAGGAAAATAAGAGTTTGTCTCTGTTTCCACTTTTTCCCCTTCTCTTTGCCATGAAGTGATGAGGCCAGATGCCATGATACTAGTTTTTAGAATGTTAAGTTTTAAGCCAGGTTTTTCACTTTCCTCTTTCACCCTCATCAAGAGGCTTTTTAGGTCCTTTTCCCTTTCTGCCATCAAAGTAGTATCATCTGCATGTCTGAGGTTGTTAATATTTCTCCTGGATATCTTGATCCAGCTTTTGATTCATCCAGCTCACCATTTCGCATGATGTATTCTGCATATAAGTTAAGTAAATAGGGTGACAGTATATGGCCTTGCCGTACTCCTTTCCCAATTTTGAACCATTTCATTGTTCCATGTCTGGTCTAACTGTTGCTTCTTCACCTGCATACAGGTTTCTTAGGAGGTAGATAAGATGGTCTGGTATTTCTATCTCTTGAATTTTCCACAGTTTGTTGTGATTCACACAGTCAAAGGCTTTGGCATAGTCAATGAAGCAGAAATAGATGTTTTTCTGAGATTCACTTGCTTTTTCTATGATCTAGTGGATGCTGGCAATTTGATCTCTGGTTCCTCTGCCTTTTCTAAATCCAGCATGTATGTCTGGAAGTTCTCAGTTCACATATTGCTGAAGCCTAGCTTGAAGGATGCTGAGCATTACCTTGCTAGCATGTGAAATGAGTGCAATTGTGTGGTAGTTTGAGCACTCTTTGGCATTGCCTTTCTTTGGGATTGGAATGAAAACTGACCTTCTCCAGTCCTGTGTCTACTGCTGAGTTTTCCAAATTTGCTGGCATGCTGAGTGCAGCACTTTAACAGCATCATCTTTTACAATTTTAGATAGTTCAACTGGAATTCCATCACCTCCACTAGTTTTTTCATAGTAATGCTTCCTAAGGACCACTTCACACTCCAGGATGTCTGGCTCTAGGTGAGTGACCCCACCATCATGGTTATCCTGGTGCTTAAGACCTCTTTTGTATAGTTCTTGTATGCATCCTTGCCACCTCTTCTTAATCTCTTCTGCTTTTGTTAGGTCCTTACCATTTCTGTCCTTTATCATGCTCATCCTTGCATGAAATATTCCTTTGATATCTCCAGTTTTCTTGAAGAGATCTCTGTTCTTTCCCATTTTGTTGTTTTCCTCTATTTTGCATTGTTCATTTAAGAAGGCCTTCTTATCTCTGCTTTTCTTTGAAACTCTGCATTCAGTTGGGTATATCTTTCCATTTTTTCCTTGCCTTTCACTTCTCTTCTCAGCTGTTTGTAAAACCTCCTCAGACAACCGTTTTGCCTTCTTGTATTTCTTTTTCTTGGGGATGGTTTTGGTTACTTCCTCCTACACAGTGTTATGAACTTCTGTCCATGACTTTTCAGGTACTCTACCCAGATGTTACCCTTGAATTTATTCATTGCCTCCACTGCATAATCAATCATGAGTAGTTTGATTTAGGTCAAATCTGAATGGCCTAGTGCCTTTCTCTACTTTTTTCAATTTAAGCCTGAATGTTGCAGTAAGGAGCTCATGAACTGAGCCACATTCAGCTCCAGGTCTAGACTTTGCTGACTATGTAGAACTTTTCCATCTTTGGCTGCAAAGAGTATAATCAGTCTAATTTTGGTACTGACCATCTGGTGATGTCCATGTGTAGAGTCATCTCCTGTTGTTGGAAGAGGGTGTTTGACATGACCAGTGTGTTCTTGACAGAGTGTCTCTGTTAGCTTTTTCCCTGCTTCATTTTGTCATTCATTTGTTCATTCCCTGCTTCATTAACAGGCAAGCCAAACTTGCATTGCAATCATCTATGATGAAAAGGACATCTTTTATTTTGGTGTTAGTTCTAGAAGGTCTTGGAGGTTTTCATAGAGCCATTCAACTTCAGCTTCTTTGGCTTTAGTGGTTGGAGCATAGAGTTGGATTACTGTGATATTGAGTAATTCTCAGGATCATTCTTGTTGTTTTGAGATTGCACCCAAGTACTGCATTTTAGACTCTTTTGTTGACTGTGAGGCCTACTCCATTTCTTTCAATGGATTCTTGTCCTCAGTAGTAGATACGATGGTCATCTGAATTAAATTCGCCCATTCCAGTCCATTCTAGTTCGCTAAGATGTCAGTGTTGACTCTTACATTTCCTGTTTGACCGTATCCAATTTACCTGGATTCATGGACCTAACATTCCAGGTTCCCGTGCTATATTGTTCTTTATAGCTTTGGACTTTACTTTCCCCACCATGTACATCCACTGGTGAGCGTCATTTCCACTTTGGCCCAGCCTCCTCGTCCTGCGTGGAGCTGTTTCTCCGCTCTGCTCCCGTGGCATATTGGACACCTACTGACCTGGGGGACTCATCTTTCAGTGTCATATCTTTGTGCCTTTTCGTATACTGTTTACGGGCTCTCTAGGCAAGAATACTGGAGCAGTTTGCCCTTTCCTCCTCCAGTGGACCACGTTTTATCACGTCCATCTTGGTGGCCCTGCACTGCATGACTCAGCTTTATTGAGGTCACAAGCCCCTTCTCCGTGACAAGGCTGTAAATCCGTGAAGGGGTCCTAAGTTAGTCAGGACAATTTAAAAGCCAGGGAGGTTTCACAGTAGTACTAGATTTCTGACTTTTGAAAAACTTGCAGAAATTTCCAGTACTGGGCGCACAGTCTCACAGGCCACCACTAGCCAGGCCAGATCTTCTTCGTTTGTCCCCTGTCTCCTTCTGCCCTATTTCAGTCCTCCATGCTATCTGCCAACCCAGCCACCCCACCACCAACTGCTTGCTCTCAAGACTCTCCTCCCTTGGAATCTTTTTTCAGTTAGTTATTAATTGTCAGTGAAGGGGCAGACAGGCCTGGCAGATAAGAGCCTGAACTTTGGAGCTAGGTTGACTGCCTCCTGCACTTACTGGTTGTGTGAGCTTGAGCCTCTTTCTCATCTATAAAAATACAGATAACAATGGTACCTGTCCCACCAAATTGTTGGTGTGATTTT
The DNA here is from genome assembly GCF_963930625.1 of Muntiacus reevesi. Classification (NCBI taxonomy): domain Eukaryota; kingdom Metazoa; phylum Chordata; class Mammalia; order Artiodactyla; family Cervidae; genus Muntiacus; species Muntiacus reevesi. Next base: position 138,264,580 of record NC_089251.1, on the reverse strand, counting down.
AATGAGTTAATATGTTCAAATTGTTTAGAATGGTGGTTGTCCTGTATAATTTTTTATTAACCTGCATTCTGCCTGCTTGTCATCTAAGCTCAGGACCTTGGCGCTGGCTGCTAAGTCGCTTCAGTCGTGTCTGCCTCTTTGTGACCCCATGGACTGTAGCCCGCCAGGCTCCTCTGTCCATGGGATTCTCCAGGCAAGAATACTGGAGTGGGTTGCCATGCCCTCCTCCAGGGGATCTTCCCGACCCATGGAGCGAACCTGTGTCTCTTACGTCTCCTGCGTTGGCAGGCAGGTTCTTCACCACTAGCACCACCTGGGAAGCCCCATGGTTTCTTCTCTTTGATAACACTTCCCACCCCACCACCACCCCGCTGCATCTTATCAGAAAAATCCCGTCAATTGCTATCCTTGTTTCCGTTTTTACTATTTACTGCCATTTAACCAACCCCTCTTGCCTTGCTTCTTCCAATTTACTGCTCAGTCGATTGTGCTAATACTGTATTGTTTCCATCTTAATTTTCCATTGCTTCTCTGATGACTCAGCTGGTAGAGAATCTACCTGCAATGCGGGAGACCTGGGTTTGATCCCTGACTTGGGAAGATCCCCTGGAGAAGGGAAAGGCTACCCACTCCAGTATTCTAGCCTGGAGAATTCCATGGACCGTATAGAACATGGGGTTGCGAAGAGTCAGACATGACTGAGCGATTTTGACTTTTCTCTTTTAAAACCTCACTTGATGAGGATTAAAGTTCAAACTGTGAGCCTGGCATTCTGTATTATTTAACGTGGCACAGTCCTGCCTCGTATTTTATTCATAGTAGCCAAGGTGGGCAACACCATCTCCCTTTCTTTGACCTTAACTTAGTTTTCTCTACCTTTGCTTCGTTTCTTTCCCCATCTTTACACATTCCATTAGTTCTGTAATTCCATGATCTGGGGCTTCCCTGGTGGCTCAGATGGTAAAGAATCTGCCTGTAACGTGGGAAACCTGGGTTTGATCCCTGGGTTGAAAAGGTCCCCTGGAGAAGGAAATGGCAACCCACTCCAGTATTTTTGCCTGAAGAATTCCATGGACATGAACCCCATGATCTATCCTTTTTTAAAAAAATGCTGTTCTACTTGCCTCTGGAACAATTACCTAATATTGCATACTTTAGTTTTTCTCTATAGGCCTCATTCAGGGTAATGCCTACTACTTTAACAAAAGAAAGCCTAGATTTCAGTGGCTTAATGTTATAAAGTTTATTTTTCCTTCATGTAGTAGTTTGGTGTGAATGTCCTTCCACGCAGAAATTCAGGGACGTCAGAGTCCCCTTCCATCCCCTGACTCTACCTTAAGGGCCTCTTTCCTGGCAGAAGGGTAAAATGAGAACAGAACAGGAATATTTTCAACCTTCTGGGCTCTGCAGTGACAGACATCACTTGTGTTCACATTTCACAGCCCATTTGTGAGAACTAGTCACGTGGCCCCCTGGTTTTAAAGGGAGTAGGGAAATGTGGTCCTTGGCCAAGCTGCCTTCCTGCCAACAGCTATACTGTGGCAGTCAGTCATGAATTGTGGTGAGTCATTAGCCATCTCTTAGTATCAGTGAGATTGTAAACTTTTCTGTGTGAGCAGAGAAACTCATATTTTTTTTAAATAAAATATAGTACTCTGAAGCACCCAGCCTAAATGTTGAAGTGAGCTCGTGATACAGCAAGAGACCTGGAGTAGGATATTGGTTAACTATCTTGGATCTGATATCAGAAAGCTTTAATTTGAATCCTGCCCCAGCGAATGTATTAACTGGGTGACTTGAGGAAGTTATCTATCCTGTGCTCCTTAAATGGAGATAATAACGGCATCTACTTCAGAGGGCTTGTGAAGATGAAATAAAATAAGGTACAATATCTGGTATGTTACAAACCTTCAGTCAGTGGTGGTTATTAATATACATTAGGTTTCTTTATTGATAATCTTTAAGGAAGCTTAAATAAACTTGTCATTTTGTGCCCTGTGATAGAGGTGGATTAGAGATAGCCACAGGTGACCTGTGATAGGCTTAAGATTTGAGAAACCCATATCAGAGTCTTGAACTTCCTAACTAGTATGTGACTTGGGCAAGTCATATAACTTTTGGGGCTTTGATTTTGTCATCCTTCATTTCTTCCTGTCAGGGATTTTGAATTACAGGGATTTTGAATTACAGCGTTAAATTGGTAAATTATGTGACATTATGACTTACTGGAATATCAAGGAGTTACTGCTCTGTGAAACTGAAATTCTACAGGTATTTTTAGTGTTTAATACTGATCCTGATGTTAAATATTAAATCAAAAAATATTACAGTCACAGATAATCTCCTCTTTGTCTATCAGGATACATTTTGAGAAAAATACAGACTGAATTGAAAACATTTTCAGAGCAAGATTTTGTTTGTCTTGTAGGCATTTTGTTCCCAACATCACCTTTGGTCACCCTGTGGTAGAAAGCCTCCGAAAGCAGCTAGGCCAGGACCCTTTCTTTGGTAAGTGGGTGTTTACGCCATCTGAAGCTGAGTATCTTGCTCAAGTAAAGGGGAAGTAGCTGGTTGATTTCTCAGCCTCCAGTTTCACAGCACGCTTTTCCCTTCTCCCTGTGCTGGGACTTCACTGGCCTCCTGTCAGAAGCCGAACTTGCCCGCCTCGGGGCCGGGGCACTTTGGCTAGTCTCTTTGCCTAAAAAACTGTTCCCTTGGTCATTGCTGCTTCATCTTCCCGCTTCAGATCCTTCGTTGTTGTTTCTTCAGAGAGCCCTGTTCTAAATTAACCTTTCTACCTTGCTGATTTTCTTTGAATTTCTTAGAATTTCTTTCAATCTGCGATTGCTTTTATCAGACTCTAAACTCCTTAGGGCAGGATTTCATTCACTTGGTTTGCTGTGGTTTTCCCAGAGCTTAGCATCGACACACAGCTGAGGCTCAATGTGATTGTTAAATGAACTTAGGAATCGGTTGATTTATTGTCTAGACGAGAAGTTGATTCATGGAAATTGGAGCTTTCTACAGGTCTGTATGCTTCACTTCAGTGTTGTAGGATAATGTGAATTAAGGTTTTTTTAAGGTCACAGAGTGACCTAGAAGTTACTCCTGTGGAACGTAGATTCAGTCCACATATCCTTGTCACTGCTGCTGATGATTTAAGCTAAGTTAGCAGAGCCTGTCTTGCCAGATCTCTGGTACACAGAAGACATTTGGTTAGTTTTTATAAATAATGTGTGTTTTGTAATTCATTACTTAGTTTTAGTAAAACATATTTTTTTATTGACCTGTTGTGGACCAGTTTTATGCAGGGCTCCAGCTGTGCTGTTCAGTGTGGTAGCCACTAGCCTCATGTAGCTACTAAATCAGCTAAAATTAACAATTGTTTCTTAGTGGCATAAACTGCATTGCAAGTTCTCAGCAGCCAGTGTGAGTCCTGTCCCAGTGCAGTTGTGGAACACCGCTGACACTGCAGGAGGCTGTTCCAGCCTCTGTAGGCCTGCTCCACTTTGAAGGCACTGACTTTATCAATTCATGTGACAGGAGGGAAACAGTGTTCCACCAACATGTTCACTGTTTTGAAATTTCCAAATAATGGAGTATAATCCTCTGATAACCTGAACTTTTTTTTTTTTAAATTAACGTTTTGGAAGCTGAATTTTCCAGGGTAAATTTATCCTTACAGCTATTGGAGTTGGATGAAATAGTGTCTTTGCCCTCTTGAGCATTGTACAATGGCCACAGAATCCTCCACTCTGGCTTTGTGTGGATTTAAAATATGTATATATTTGTCTTTTTCCCTTTTAGTTGATCTCCCAACTGTTACTTCTCACTGCTGTTTGACTCCCCTCCTGTCTGTGCCCCTTCTCTTACCAGCTCAGCTGCCACCCCTACCCCCCCACAATCTATTTTTTCATTCCTGTTTTTAGTTTGTTGTTTGCTGATAAACTTGCTAATCAATCTTACAAGAAGACAATCTCAAGTAAAGATGAATGGATTTCATATGCTTTAGTGTTTGTGACCTTTGTTTTTTATATTCTATGTCGTTTGTTTAATTCTTGGATACTGGTTGTTGGTTAATTGGTGCATTATATATCTTAGGAGTTAGATCACAAGTTGTATGTATAACTGCTAAAGCTTTTAACAATTCAGTCCCAATATTGAGTAGAATTTACTGTCTTAAGAAGTAAAGTGGTAGGGAAAAGTCATTTTTGCTCTTATCTAAATCAGCGGTCTTCAAGTATGGTCTGAGGACCTGTGGGAATCCTTTTCGGATGGTTTGTGATGTCAAAACTATTTGTAGTTCGATTTGTAACGTATTTGTACTGATGGTGCAGAAGCAGTGGTGAATGAGTCTACTGATGCCCTAGCCAGAAGTAAGGCTATTTTACTGAACAGGTAACACTGAACAGGTTACTATAGGTCGTCGTGATGTTCTTACACACCACGCATGCCTTCATAGTAAGTATCCTTGATAAGTTAGAACATGTGATGGGTTTAGTAAATCTTGATCCTTGAGCACACGTCTCTTTAGTATTTTGTGTGACGAAGTGGGAAGGTAATATGTACAAAGCCCTTGTGTTGAATCCTGGAGGATGATTGTTTCTTTGAGGAAAAGCACTCATTTAATTGTCTCAAGCTGTAAACTGCAAGTGCTCATTCTTTCACAAACACCGTTTCCATTAAAAGAATAACTGACAATGAACTGTGGTTATCAGACTTAGGTATTTTCCTGATACTGTCTTTAAAATTAACTCAGTGGACCTGTCACTTCAAAGAAAGCAGCGCATCGGTTTTCGTTGCCACTTACAAAAGTTAGAGTTTGTAAGTGAAAATTGGAATTTTGGAAAACTTATATTTGTTGCTTTGAGCTTGACAGCTTCCCAATACTTATAGCTTTTTTGATCATATCTGTAGTGACACATTGACACGTGGTTTTTGGATAGTATATGAAGAAATGTGTCACTGTTTGGAAGATCTGTGTAACTCAGTGAACCAGTAGTACTTAAAAGAGCCATTCAAAAAGAGACTAACGAGTTTCAGCATTAACAAAGTGTGGAAGGGTCACTGGCAGGGTTTACAGATCCCACATTGCCAGTGATCTTTCATACTGCTTGTTGAGTTTTGGGGTATAAATGGTACAATATCCAAACTTGAGTGAAAAGGCTATGTGTATAGGGATGCCTCCTTTTCTGTGCCTTTTTTTCCCCTGCTATAAAACAACAGATTGAATGCAGAGCGGATGTGAGAATACAGATGTATTCTCTTAAGTCAGGCACTACGTACTCACAAAACTGTAAAATAATGCGACTCTTACCTTAACATGTAATGGATTTATATTTATTGTCATTATTTTTAATGACTGACTAAGTAGACACTAAGGCTTCCCTCATGTTTCACTTGGTAAAGAATCTGTCTGCAATGCGGGAGCCCAGCTTCAATCCCTGACTCAAGGAAGATCATCTGGAGAAGGACATGGCAACCCACTCCAGTATTCTTGCCTGGAGAATCCCATGGACTGAAAAGCCTGACAGGCTGCGGTCCATGGAGTCACAGAGTCAGACACAACTGAAGTGACTTAGCGCACACGAGTAGACACTACAAGTTTTTTTTTAGTTTGCCTTTCTAATACATTAAATATTGATAAATACAGCCCACATCATCAGCATTGGGGTGGGGGAGTCTTCAGGAATTTTTAAGAGTGCAGAAGGAGCCTGACAGTAGAACATTTGAGACCTTTGTTGTAATTGCAGGCAGAGTCGCTGAGCCATTGATTCCCCGAACACCAGAGATTGGCCAGTGACGGTTGCTGGTGGTAACTGCACGCTGGAAATTGAGTAGGGATGACTTAGCTGTCTAGTCTGGTGACTCAGGAATGAGTAGACTTGATCTTGTAAACCAGATTGAATTTTTCTTGTTTATGATATGAAGGAAAAAACACCAAATTGAGTTTATCTTCTAAAAACAAAGTTTTGCCTATTAAAATATGTTCTACTTTTGTTACTTTTATTAGTTTAGAAATATAAATGTTAGTCTTGACTTCGTTAATCAGGCTCTATACTCCGTTTTCCTGATGTTTTTCAAAGCCTTGTTGCATTTTATAAATCTTTGCTACTGAGTTCGGGAATATTAGATTTTTTTTTTTTTCTTTAACGTAGCTTTGCTGGATCAGAAATGTGCTCTCTGTTACAAAATAAAAAGCTCTGTTACAAAATAAAAAGCTCAAAACTCTCCTCATTACTATCTGTCTGGCACAGGAGTGTTCACTGTTCTCTTCTTTCCTGCATCATTTCTTACTTTCACTTCTTTTAAGCTGCCCTCTCTTTCCTGTGAAATGCTATTAATACTATATTTTAAGTTGAGATGTTTAAGAAGGCCACACTCATTTCTTCCCAAACATTTTCATATGATTTGAGCTTTAGATTTAAGGACCTTTGGCAGGCTGCTTCTGGTTGACATGTTCTTTCCTCTGAGTCTGTTCCTCCTTTTGCAGTGGTCCCCCTCTTAGTTGGTGACACTTCCGTTCTAGCTCCTTAGGCCCACATCCTTGCACCATCTGACCTTTGTCTCACTCTGCACATCTGAGCCACAGCAGCTCCTGTTGGCCCTGCCTTTAGAAAATATCCGGAATCCCCACCACTGCTCACCATCTGCAGTCACTAGTTTTATTGCCTTGATCTTCGATTTTAGTATATGTGCTGCCGAAGCGAGCACTTGCCTTGATCTTCAAAGTCAGATCTAAGTACTGCAGTATTTGATCTGTGTCATTCAAAATAAAACCTGATGGTCTGCAGAGTTCTGTAGTTTTATCCAGTGTTTCTCTGACCTCATCCTCTTTCCCCAGTGGGACCCCCCCCCCCCCGACTCCATCAACATTGGCTTTATTTATGACCAACTTTATTTGTATTCACTCCTTTATTTGTCTCCCTCACTAAGAATGTAATCTTAAGTTTTTTACAATGGTATTTCCTGAACCTGAACTTAGGTTTCCTGATTTCTAGTTACTACTTCTCATAAATAGTGCCACAGGCTTTTTGTGGAAAAATGTTGGATTTCTTTTGATAAATGTGTTTAACCAAAACCTTATCTTAAGGATGCAGGGAAGCTATCTGTGCCGAAGTATGAATTCTATTTAACAATTATCATGATGCCAAAAGAGTCCATATCTGAAATAGCAAAAACTACAGATTGACTTCAATAATATGAGCAGCTGTTTTCCTTTTAGTAATACTTAGGGGATATGTCTTTTCTTTCCAGACATGCACATGATGGTGTCCAGGCCGGAACAGTGGGTAAAACCAATGGCTGTAGCAGGAGCCAATCAATACACCTTTCATCTTGAGGCTACTGACAACCCAGGAGCTTTGATCAAAGACATTCGGGAGAATGGAATGAAGGTAAGAGCTTAGCAGTGAGGGTAATGTTTTATACTATTCATTCTCAGAGTTGGGAAGGTTTGGTGGAAGGCCCAAAATGATAGGTGAAGACCAGACATAGGCAGCTATTCTTCAGCTTTGGAGCTAGACTTTAAGTATAAGGTGTTTGTCAGATAAAATTAATACATTGTACTAATGTTTTCTAGAAATTGCTACCTTTTAGAAACATTTACTTGTGATATCCATTTTGACTTAAAAAAAAAGATTACAGCTGAACAATTTATGTACCTATTTCATTCTTTAAGAATAGAGCTTCCTACTGGGCCTGATAAGCCACAATAATGTAATATGGAAATAGTTATTGATGTGATGTAGCAAATTTGTTTGTTACAGGTTGGCCTTGCTATCAAACCAGGAACTTCAGTTGAGTATTTGGCACCATGGGCTAATCAAATAGATATGGCCTTGATTATGACAGTGGAACCTGGGTTTGGAGGGCAGAAATTCATGGAAGATATGATGCCAAAGGTAAAAAGAAGTATTTGGTTCTGGAGTAAGGTTTTTTATTGTGTATATTCATTCAGTAAGCATGTATTGGGCTACTTGTATGTTCGTGCCTTGCTCTGAAGGTGGGGAGATGGGGGTGCCTACATATCATTGGAATATGGAATGAGAGATGCCCAAAAAGATTTAGGTTTGGAGATCAGAAGAGATAACACATGTTAGTGTTTTTGTTTCCAAAACCATTGGAAACTGTTCTATAACCTAAGATATCTCTCTTGGGAGTTTTCGTTGACTGTTGAGGGTTTTATCTTTGCCTTGTTTCTGTGAACTATATTTTCTGCAAAGCCACGACAGATTCAATGCCATTTGCCAAACAGAACAAAGCTTGCTTTCATAAAAGTTTGTTTCAGTATATTAAGATAGTTTTCCCTAGTCATAACTTCTATTGATGTGTGTGGTGTGTTTTCCCTCTACCTGTCCACTTAGGAGTCATTTATTTCCTTGTGTACATCTAGGTTCATTGGTTGAGGACCCAGTTCCCATCTTTGGACATTGAGGTGGATGGGGGAGTAGGTCCTGACACCATCCATAAGTGCGCAGAGGTAAGACTGCTTCTTGACGGCAACCTGGACAGATTTGGTTTCAAATGTAATGTCAGGACGGGTCTTGTTTGCCAGAGAGCTTCCCCCTACACTTCCTAACTAGTCTTCCTTTCTTGGAAAAGTATTTGTTTGTTTAAATGTAAAACTAGGAAAGTAAACAGTAAGTCCAGGCTATCTCAGTAATGATGAAAAAATTCTTTGAAAGAGGAATGTGCTGACTGCCAGCCTGAGGAGTATCATTGAGAAGCTCCAGGGCCTTTGAGACAGTTTTCCAAAATAGGCAATCTTCCTATTTTGTGGGGTTTTTTTTTTTGTATGCTTGCAGTGTTTTGTGTAAATGCCACACACTTTTCTGCTTGATACTTATCAAAAGCTTGACTGTGACCAGTATAGGACGCACTGGACAATTAGTGAGCATATAATCTTTTGACCCCTGTAGAATTCATTTTTACTGAACTGTGCTTTGTCATTAATGCTGTTTTTGCTTATGTGGAGACATATTAAGTTGTAATGCTAGAAAACTATATTTATTTCATTTTTATGAGGAACATTATTGAACAGGGCACTGTATCATAGCACAACAGTATCTCTCTCATTGGAGAAATTTTCCTGTTTCAGCGGAATCATATAACAGATTGGATTTTCCTCCCTGAGTCAAATCTCAGATAAATTTGCACTCATTTCTTTCAGCTCTGAATCATATAACAGATTGGATTTTCCTCCCTGAGTCAAATCTCAGATAAATTTGCACTCATTTTTGTAAGTTTTTACTTGGTTTTACTCTTTGATTTCATATTGAAAAACATCTTGAAAATCTTTTTTAAGCCACCTCAAAACCATTCTGGAATGCAGTGAAGCATACATTAAGAATATGTTCCATTTCTACTGGCATCAAAATGAGAAGATATTTAAATGTAGTGTCACTGTATTTTATGGATCATCTCACATTTTAACAGTAATTGTCCTGTTAGACTGTCTGCAAATCCTTCTACATAGTTCAAAGATGAAAACATTGATTGTTTTTTTAGGAGCTGAGGGGGCATTGGTACACATGGGGAAAACTTTAATAGAGGTGAAGATTAAAGATTAAACCTTACCTAGGTATTAGCAGAGATGCACTATAGTTTATTTAGAAGAGGGTTAGGGGTTACCAAAAAGTCAGTGTTTCTTAGACATGTTTAAAAATAATTTCACATTCTCTTTTAAACATTTCAGCTTCTTTCTTCATTGAACTAGCTGCTTAAGTATGCTCATCTTGAAGTGGCCTTTATACAGTTAAAGTGCTGGCTGCCAGCTATAAGGGTGGAAGCTCTAGTCTGGGAGCTGTCTTTTAGGTTTTTCCACATCTTCCTTTGAGGCGTAACCTGAAGTGTTCACTTCTTTCAGGCAGGAGCTAACATGATTGTGTCTGGCAGTGCCATTATGAGGAGTGAAGACCCCAGATCTGTGATCAACCTGTTAAGAAACGTTTGCTCAGAAGCTGCTCAGAAACGTTCTCTTGATCGATGAAACAACAAGGAGCCCAGTCTTTCTGCTTAGGAGATCTCCTTTTTACTGGAAAACAAGAATATTGACTACCAAATGATACCACAGTTGAGGCAATGCTGCTTTTCTGAGCAATTACTCATTCCAGTGACTAAAATCCATTATGCAGAATGTTCCAAGAGGTTAGAAATTGGTGTGTATAACTATGTTTTTAGTGATGGAATTGAGAGATTAGTATGATAAAATACTATTTTTACTGGGAGATTTGATTTTTATGAAGAGTAAAAATATGGCTGTATTAAGGTTACAAGCAGAAAAGTACCTTAATGCCCAAGGAAGGCATGTAAGCTACTATGAAAAAAAAATTTTTTTTCTGAATTTCTAAAAATAATTTTCTTTGGTTTCTTTTACTGTTTTCTGAAAGCAAAACAGTTCTTCAGTTTTTCCTGTTTCATGTCTTTTTGATCTGTGTGTGTGATAACTAAGTTTGCATCTGACTAGGAATGGCATACTTACTCTCCTAGCTTCAAAAACATTTATTTTTTACTTTGCACCTTATATTTGATACATTAAAAAAAAAGTATATTATGAAGCCCAGGGATTTTCAAGTTGTCTGTTCTAAAATATGAGCACAAGTTTTATCAGGGTATTTTGTTAGCTTTCCTAGGACAGATTATTCAGTGATTTCCCCCCTCCCCTGCCATTTCCACTTTTTCTTAATTATACACACTATTCCTAAGGACATAATGTTTTCCTAGCTCTATGTTAAAAAAAGAAAAAAGATCTCTATTTAGAAGTAATATTAAGTTGAATCCTGACCCTTCTATTTGTTTGATCTTAGCAAATCAAATCAGCCAACCTCTTTGAGCTTCTATTAACTGATTTATACATTGAATGTAATTATGAGAGTGTGGTATTCTGTTGAGGATTAAGAGATTATTATATATGTAAAGCTTCCACTATTCCTAGAATTGTAACGGTGTGGAATTGAACATGCCAAGGCAAAGTAACTATTATATAAATTTATGTTTTGTAGATTATAAATTATGTTGATAGAATCTCACTAAACCTACAGAGTCAGCCCTATGAATGGTAAAACAGGTGTGTTTGTCCCCATTTAAAAAAAAAATGGAGATACTGAAACTCATCAACAGGCTGGTACCATGGAAAGAATCCAGGAAATCATAGGATTTCTGGTCTGTACTCTTTTTTTTTAATAGATGGAGCGCTTAAGAGGTGGATTAAGCAGAGGAAGCTTAATTGTCTTTTTTCCAGTCTAAACTAGAAAAACCAATGGCTAAGAATATTCTGCAACTAATGACTTTTGACTCCAAGGATATATATTTTTTTAATCCAAGAAAGACCAGATAGGCTAATATATGACAAGGTACTGAGTTAATCCATACACTATGATTGTGTCCCAAATTACACTTTGACAGTAGATATGTATTACCTACTTCATTCTTGTAAATACTCTTGCTGTGTAATACACATGGCAAGAAATAATAGGACCAGTGTCATTAAACTTTTTCAGGCTACTATGAGTTTTGAGAAGGTTTGGAAAATAGGAACATTAACACTTTTAAGCATGGAATAGAGCTTCCTTGGTTTCTTCTGTGTTTTCAAGGTAAAATTTTATTTCTTACTGTTTGTTTTTATTTTGGCTTAGGAAAGGCTTTGCCACACAGATAGGAGACGACGAGGCATATGGAAATAGACACAGGCAACACAAGGCATATAGAAATAACTTTTTAATTAAAAAACTTACATAGAAGATTATAATATCAGACATGACAAAAAAAATTTGAGTTTATTTGCCTGGACAACTTGGGTTTGTTCTGGCTTTTGTTTTCTAAAAAATAAATGTACAGTAAAACTACAAGCAAAAATTTGTCAGTATTGAATTGGAAATTTTTTCTTTAGAGAGACTAGTATAATTTCCAGTCTCTAACAAAACCTTACTGTCAGATCCCCCAGATTAGGCCAGATGGCTAGGATTGTCAGTTATATGGGTACTACAACTTGAATAACCTGTTTTACATGAGAAAAAGTGATTCATATAAATTGTCCTCAATTTTTACATAGGAAAAAATAATGTAATAGCGTCAAAAGAGATTTTACTTAATGTACACTCCAGTATCCAATACTGAAGTATTACCTTTTTAAGAATTTTAATTCTCTCTCTAGGACACAAGTGAGAGTAGACGCCTGTTTGAGTAGAGCGAGCAGTGGTGAGGAGTGACCCAGTGAACTGCAAGTACAGTCATGCGCTAATGGGAGCTTCCTGCTTGCTGCTCGTTTTAAGTGGGGTGTTTATGAGATATGTAAAGCTCAAATCTTAAACGATGTGATAGTTTTAAAATACACTAATATTTAACTCACCTTTGTTTTTCTTATTCTGTTAGGAGTGAATAGAAAATAACCTGTGTTTAACCCAACAGATTATCAGTGATTTCAAATAAAGTATTATGTTACCTGGTATAGAAATTTCCATAAATAGCTTCTATTAAATATGTTTTTTAAAAGTCTGGACTACTAGGAAGGGATGTTTTTAGATGTCCAAAATCATTGGAAATCTGTGCTTCTTTATAGTGCAGCTGATATTTCATGGGATAATTCATACATGCATTTTTCAAGTGGAGTGGTCACTGTTTTTTAAAACTACTTAGATGTGTGTATATGTATGCATGTATACTCTATACACACATATTTTTATATTCTTAATATATTTCTGAGGCAATTTAAGATTAACCATTTGTATAGAAAAAAAGGAGCTGTCCTTTAATACACAGGGGTGTGTGTGTGGGTGTAAGTTATTTAAAAATTATTTACCCAGTAATGTGATTTGACAGCAAATTACAGCAGTTAATTTCCTGGTACTTGTGATTTGCATCAAACACAAATGACTAGCACTTGTTGGTCAATGAAAAGCTCCTTACTTGTGGCTTCAGGAAGGAAAATGAAACTAACTTGCCTGTTTCATAAACGGCATGAAAGGTTAACGTGCACTCTGTGCCCACACTCTGGAACTGCGCCCTGGAGGGGCTGGAGAGCAGGCTGGCTCTTCTCTCCTGTTTCCCCCAGTCAGCTACACCGTTCTCTTCGCTTGTGCCCTGTCACCTATTTTTTTTTACATGAGTAAGTCCTAGACCAAGGGTTTTGTACTCTTCCATTCCGTCTGCCTGCCTTTTTGGATGGTGGCCATTCTCTGGTGCACTGGTGCAGAAGACTTCGCCGTGGAGAGCTGGGCTTGATCTTTCAACCTGATCATTTTTTTCATCTTGGCATAATAAGGCTTCTATGTCTTCATCCTTCAGCGGAAAAGCCCGTCGTTCCCACCATAAAGACTGAAAGAAAACATTTTCAGTTTCAGCTAATTTGTTTAAGTTCATATCTCAGATAATCTGTAGATGTCACTTTTGTAATAACCATTGTTCAGTACAAATTCTTATCTGTTCCTCAGTATCTAGCAACGTGAAGTGGGGCATAACCGAGGCTTATTGAATAGGGGCCTTTTGGAATTGTTTTTCACCTTGCCTCTTCCAAGAAGAGGGAAATGCTGCTGTTAGGGAGCACTGGGCTTCGTTTTAAGCCCAGGTGCATGTTGGGGTCATCTACTTCAGTATCTCCATTTTCATTCCATCATTATTACAGACACCTATTAACTTTTCTCTCTCTGAGCTTTCTATGACTTGCCTCTTAATTTCTATTATCTCTACTCTCTTGATTCTAGATGTTATTCTTTTCTAATATCTACTTATGAAAAACATTGCAAGAACTTTACAGATGCAGTGTAGAAAGCACTCCTGTTGAGGTTAAAACTGGACAGATGGGGAGACAAAATCTTTTGTAAGAGGAAGAGAAATAACCTTTCTATGTGCCAGGTGACATTCTATTTAATCCAGTTAGGTCTGTAATGAAACTTTGGTAGAATTCCCTTTTTCTAACACATAAGTGACTAGGTGGAATTAGGTTTTGGCATGTTACTTAAAAGGGCTTCCCTGATGACTCAAGCAGTAAAGAATCTGCCTGCAACGCAGGAGACACAGGTTCAATCCCTGGGTAGGAAGATCCCTTGGAGAAGGGAATGGCAACCCACTCCAGTATTCTCGCCTGGAGAATTTCATGGACAGAGCAGCCTGGTGAGACGATAGTCCATGGGGTCGCTAAGAGTCAGATTCGACTGAGCACACACATACACGTTGTGTTACATAAAAGGGGGAAGTATCTGTAGTTAGTGATGGAATTTGAATGCTGGAATATGGATCCTCTGGTTCCTACACCCAGCATTCTGTACTGGACTGGTGCACTGAAAGTGTTACATAATGATGAATCCTTAGTCAGCAGCAAGCAATTCTATAAACAAGTTTTTCAAAGTCGATTAAGGAAGTTTAACGGTTACACAGAATACTCTCACCTTGGCCTCTTGACTCTGACTCAGTGAAGGTGAGCCATGTGCGCTGGGAGCCTGGCTCTCTGAAGGAGGCTCAGCAGGGCTCCCCTCTGCGCAGTGCTGCCCACCGCTGAAATCATAAGGGTAGTCTTTCAAAAGTAGGTCCTGTCCTTCAACATTTTTAGTGTAAGCTCTAGCAAGAAAATCAAGAAAACATTTTATAAACAACCTAAAGTGTAGTTCATAAGTCCATTTAACTTGGTAACTTTTCTTTATAAACAGTTCTGCCCAAAAGGTTTTTAAAAATTCATCTGCTAATCTTCCCCATGTTATCCTCACATCTCAAAGGCTTTTATTTAAATGGTACTTCAGGAAATCTTTTGCCAAATTATATCAGTAATTTTGTTTAGCGGTATTTTTTGTTTGTTTTCCAGAAAACAGGAAAAGATAGTTAACTTGACTCTTACAGTCCGAGTTCCCAGAGTATCTATGATTAATGTCATCCATGAAGAACTCGATTCACGTTTTCCTCTGTACTTCTGGAAAACTATCTCTGTAATGTAGAGAAAGTTGAGAATAGAATCTCAGGTATGTTAGGATAACTCTTAGAATAAGGATCTACAACAAATCTGAATATCTTGACTTAAACAGAGAAATGTGTTTTAAAAGTCTGAAATAAATGAGAGACCCCACACTACAGTGACTACTAGGTTTCAACATGATCTTGTGTTTTGAGTTTTGACTATTATAAAAAAATAGTCCAATTAAATATAAAATACCAGGGTTTTTCTCAAATACATTGACTGTTTTTAGGATTTATTCCCCCTTCCTTCAAAGTCATGTTCAAAGTATTTCAGGCTATTTGCTTTTTACCCTAGATAGGTTTTTAAGGGTCTTTTTTGGGTTCATTTATTTTTAAGAAAAATATTTTTGAAGTACTTGTATTACAGATTACTCAGATTCTAATCGCTAGTGTTAGGTCCGCCATTATAGTACACTGAAATGACCTTTTTATGGAGGATTTTCACATTATTTGCTCAGTTAAGTCTGTTACTGATGCTGACAATTAGCCTGAGAAGTAGGGTGGAGTAAGACAAAACTCTTCGCATCATGTGAGGAGCCTGAATATGGTTCAACACTTGCCTGCTGTTTCTTCTGTGCCACTTGCTCTGTTCCCACAGTGACCATCTGGCTTGCTCCTTCTCTTCATACTTTTTGTGTCTTAGGGAGAAGACTTCATCAGAGAGATTTTCTATCTGGAGTTAGAAATGAAAAGTTTTGCTTTTGTCAGAAACATTTTGAAATGAGAACAGGTGTCACAGTCCCTCATCAAGAGAACAACAGAAAGAAAACAACAATAAATGCAGTCTAAGTCATGAGAACAAATGTTATGAGAGGAGATTTAGATTCCTAAAAAGAGGGAGTTTGAAACTTTTTCACCATTGGGTCATGTTTGAAGACTTACCTAGAATACTTAATAGGTACCTTGAATACACATAGGTTCACAATGCTTTTTTTGTATTTACATAAAATACCCTTAATGCTTTATTCATTCAGACCTTTGTATTGATTGCTTCTTATGGAGTATACTGTTCATGGAACATAATATCAAAGAAAGTAAAACTGACATATGAGAATTAGTTTAATGGATTTCTAAAGCTTTGGTTGTGTTTCTGGCTAGGATCATTCTGAACTAGGGTGCATTAAAAGAGGGAAAAGCATTAAAAAGTAAATTTTGGTAGCTGAAAAATGAAATCAGTTGGCATAGAACAATAGAAACAATGTCTTTTATATAATACTGCCTCTTCAGATTGTCACTTTGGAATTAGTTTGGCTAT
The DNA here is from genome assembly GCF_963930625.1 of Muntiacus reevesi. Classification (NCBI taxonomy): domain Eukaryota; kingdom Metazoa; phylum Chordata; class Mammalia; order Artiodactyla; family Cervidae; genus Muntiacus; species Muntiacus reevesi. The sequence goes on along the minus strand of NC_089251.1, from coordinate 138,248,382 downwards.
ATAGTATTTTTCTCTATAATTTTTCTTGTCTTAATGTAAGTTTTATCTATGCAGGTCCATAATCCCTTTCCTGTGGTTCCAAAACTCTGGGGAAAAAAAACAAGTTTTCATAATTCATTTGGTGACACAGCCTGATCTGAAAACAATGTGAGGCTATTCTACTTCCTATGAGTATTTTACTACAGAACTCAGTATTTGATTGAGAACTGCCCTAGACTCCCATACAAGACTAAATCTCATGAATAAATATATGACAAATAGTGGAAGTGAATACAGATATTCATATAAGTTCAGTATTTCAACAATTCATATATAGAAATGGTGTGTTTTATTTTTGTTTTTGTTTATTATTTATGCATGTTGTCTTTGTAGGCAAATTTGTACAAAACACTTTCCTAATCAAATTAATACCTTTAGTGAGGAACTTTTCATAAGTTTTGAAAATAAAAAAAGCTGTATTTTAGAGGGCTTATAGTTCCAATTTAGTTCCTCAAATATCAAATGAAGCACATGGAAAAGATATTAAGCAGACTTGATAATATATTAAGTGCAATTATTCCATAAGTGAAAGGCAGCTTACCTCTTCTTCACCTATATCATATTCATCCAAAGGCTGAAGAACAACCATCCTCCAGCTGTTGAAGATAGAACCGATTTCAAATAGATTTTGTTAATCTATATAACTGTAGCAATTTTATTCTGTAAGCACAACCAATATAGAACTGTTTTCTTTCTTTGGGATTTCCATAATTCAACTGGCTGTAGTATTTTAGTACTTCATTTTTTAAGAGACAAAATATTTGTATCATAAGAAGAGGAACAAGAAAAAGATGAGGCTTTACTTTGGGCCTTACAATAAACAGTCTCTTCTACATAGTTGCATTTTCCACCTAAGAATGTACTAATTTTGAAGTAAGTTAGTGGTATGCTGATAAACTGGTTTAGAAAATAAAAAGGAAAAAAAGCTGTGATTTGTAGCATTTGCCAGTTTCTTTGTGTGAAGAAAGATCATGGCCTCACATCACAGGACTTGTATGTTAAACAACCAGGTCAACCAGCGAGCTCCAGCCTACCACTGTAAGCTGGAAAGACACTTGCTATAGAACACTGTAACCATAGAGTGTTGTTTTACTTAATATGCTCTGTATCAACAGATTCTCTGTAGGAATTCTCGTAATACTTCCTAGAGTATTAGGAGTTCTCTGCCTCAAAGCAGTTACAGATAAAAGAAATTAGCTAGGCTAGAGATGAGTAGGAATAACTGTAGTTGTCATCAGCTGTCTTGTTTCCATCCTTTTCTATATCTACTTCTTGGTGCCAGATTTATAATCTTTAAAGTGCTTTCATCATTGCTAAAAAATTTGACTAAGTTGGCTGCCAGCAGGAAACAGATCTGTGTATGGCATTCGAGGACATCCACAACCTGGTTCCAACTTATTTTTGAGCCTTCATTTCATTTATCACCCTAAGCAAAACCTCAGTCTCTGGCTTAGCCTTGCATAATTGCTCCTGTGCCTGTGTTATGGTCTCCCTGTGTGAACACACACTTTCTCCTTCTGTCCCACCCCCTTTTCCTAATAGACTCCCAGGTCTTCCCACGCTTCTTGCTCTCTGACATGTGTACTGCGGACCTGACGATACAGTAGAATCTTTTGTTGTCACAGGAGTTGTCCTCTTACAGTGTGAATACCTTTTGCAAAGGTAGTTGCTTGCTTTGAACTCTGCAAATCTCCATTTTATTGTTAGTGGAATTATTTACATCCCTAAAGTACTTTTTAGTGCCATGTACATAATAGAAGACTAAATGTTGAATGAAAAAATACTCAAAATACTAACGTAAGTAAATCTTAAGAATTTCCCTTAATACAACCTGAGAAATAAGGCTGTGCTACTCTGTGGCATTGTTTTCACCATGAGTAATGTAAGGGTTTCCCTGTCTTCCCTCCATGTAACCACATAAATGGGGGAAAGGCGGAAAGCAGCATCTTCGTTACGGTAAATAATATCTTTAACTTCACTGAAAGTTATCAAGAAAGGAAAATGGAAGGCTGTCAGTGTGCGTACCTTGGCGTAAGTATTTCCTTGTATTGGAGCCTCTCTAGTTTAGCTGGGGCCACTAGCGACATGGGGATCACAATGTTGTCTATGTCATAAGAGCTCTCGCTTCGCAGTCTCCGCCGCGCCGTGCTCTGTGAGACAGGGTTACAGGAGGTGGACAACAGCTCTGGTTACGGATGATGATGCTCCTTTTATGAGTGTTTACACAAAGAAAACACTGAGTGCCTCTTAAGTTTTAGGAATATGTTGTTATAAAATCTGACCATAAGATGTTAGGAAAAATAAGTATACATAACTTCTATGAAACAGTACATTTGTGTGTGCATACATTCAAGTCTGTTTTTAAAACCATTAAAAATATGAATGCCTTAAGATACAAAACTTTTAGCAGAAAAGGGTACTATAAAGTACCCTAAATGACAGGGAAGTCTTTTAACCAACTTGTTTTTATAAGGAAGAACTATGAAGTAAAATGTTTGGTGAGCCATTTAATAAAGATTATTTTTACAGTCTTCATTTATGTGTTCCTGAGCCCCGAGCGTCATGCTGTTATTATAAATCCTCCTACGTTTTGACCTCTACTCCCGACTAGATAACAAAACACAAAACAATGTAAGAATAACACAAGTGCTGGATTCTTATTTAGCATCATGAGTTTTTAACACACACACAAAAAACCATAATCAAGAATTAATGAACAATTAGCTCCCTAATAAAATTTAATCAATATATTGCTTCTTAGTAAGATAATTCTAAATATGCTAATTATGTGCTAGTAAATGAAGCTGTTAACAAAATATCCTGTTTAGGTCCCCCACCCCCCAGGCCCTCCACCAGATGTATGAGCTTAAAAGTCTGTAAAGCAGCTTGAAAGTTCACTGTACAAAAACCTACTTGTGATGATGAATTCTGGGTTCTTGATATAACATTGACATTAGTAACTGCAGTAAAACTGCTTTGGGATCCTGGTTCTGTGCGCCGAAAAGCAAAATCTTCAAATCTAGTTCTTTCTCCTGCCATGGAAAGACCATTGAGAGTGTCATACATTAAACGTAACTGGTAAGTATTAGAATGTCTGTTTTCGTAGCTTGGTAATGTGAGTCTTGATCTGTTTACTGATTTTTTTAAATTCATGTATCAAAAAACAAAAGGAAATTTTATAAAAATCTCAGTCACAATTTCCATTTTCTGGGGTCTTGATAGTTTATACCCAGTATGTCATTTCTTTAATCTCATCTCCCTTTACTACGTTCGTGCTTTCTGTAACTCTTATTCAGCTATTGAACTTCTAAAATTTACCTGGTAGTTTTCTTCTCTAGTCTTTCATTTTTAAAATATCTTTGACTTTATGATCGACTTTCTGGAAGATTTTTAACCTCTGACTTGATTTCTGAAAATGCTTCTCTATTAAAGTACTAATTTCTAAAAGTTCTTGTTTTCTTTTACTCATTTTTTAAAAATAACATCCTATTTCAGGAATGAAACTTTCAAGATACTGATTATAAGATTATTTCCAACTTTATTTTCTTTTTTCTTCCATGTTCCTTTTTTCCCATTTGTTTTGGGTCTCTATTTGCACATATATGTTTATTTTCATACTGCCCTTGTTTATATTACTTACTACATATCTTGAAAAATAATTTCCTGTGTAATATAATACAGTTTATATATTATTCTAGTTGTTTAAAAACGTCCTTCCTAGCTAGTTGTTTCTTCAAATCGGTATCCATGCATTAAAAGTGACTGTTGCCTAGAGAGCTGTCTAGTTACTTTGTAGTATAGCATTTTACCTGTGTTATTCTTGTATTCATCTTAAATCCACCATGTATAATATAGTTTCTAATTTATTGGGTATACTGACATACTACATCTAGGGCATACTTCACTGACGTATATAATGTTAGAGCCTCTAGAACAACGAATAGGATCCAACAGAGTATACATATTATTTGTTATTTAATACACATCATCCCAGTTAAGTTTTGTGTTACTAGCAGAGTTCTAGTTTCAAAGGTATCTCTATTCATCTTGGCACTGTAACTTCCTAAGGGCAATTCAACTAGGTGGTTGAGTTACTTAGATGTATCTCATCCAATTTATCAAAATTCTGAGGAAGCTTCAGTGAATCAGCATCTCCACAAAAGGAACCAGGTAAGGTAATCTCTAAAGGGCAAACTTGTACTAACACGTTTTGAGTCCAAAGCACAATGCTAGAGACTGAAGTCCTGTCCAGAAGGACAGTTGGTAGAAAGTAACTCCGGTTAGGAAACATAGGAAGGAAATTCTTAATTTCCATAAAGTGGATGGAATCCCAGTCTACATGATTCTGAATTGACTACATGAATTTGCTGTTTGATGTTCATAGAAGCATGGATGTTTTGTGTAATTAGTGACTTCTGGGTACTCCCATGAGACAGGGCTTTTGGAGATCAGAATTTTATTTTCAGTTTTTACTACTAGTGCTCATGTCCTCATTTGAGCTTACCTATTGCTGTTTCACTCAAGTGTCTTTTCTTTCTTCCCTGTAATAGCTTCTCAGAAGATTCTGACTTTATTTGAGGCTTGCATATAGAAGAATATCCATTTCTCCATTGATTCAGAGAATTATTACGTACTAAAATGGAAAGAAAAATGAAATTTTAGTTCCTTAACACAATATGATGAACATGTTAACTTGCTTTTACTTTGTAACATTGCAGAATATTGATAATACCAGTTCAAAATGATGAAATAACATGAAGATGAAATACCCCTAAGCTGAAAATAATAGAGTAAGATTTATTAAAAACATCTTCATGAAGTGCCCCAATTCCTATAGTTTCTCCATTATTTGAAGAGGAAGGTGATCTGTCTTCTAAGTTATAAACTTTTACAGAGAAGATACCTTCAGATCTGTAAATCTTGACTGAACTTGATCTGAATCTTAAATCTCACCCTTAAATCTGGGAAGACTTCAGGACTAAGTAAGATTATAGAATCATAAGAGAGTGGGATCTCTTGAGAGCAATAACCAGATTTCATCAATCTCTTGACAGTGCCCAGTGCCATTCTTTTTAAAGCAATGAATTTTAAAACTTTAATATCCCTCTTTAATATCATTTAATATATGTGCATCAGCTGCCTCAACTGTAAAATAGGGATAATAGCTATTGTGGGATTATGGAGATTAAGTGAGTTAATTCCTATAGTGGTCACTAGAAGGATTTCTGACCTAAGTATGCAATAAATGTTAGTTTCATCATTACTGTTTTCTATCTGAACCCTATATTTGGATTAATAACCATAACCATTAATGCTGGATTAATAACCATATTGGCTTCTTTTGAAATGTTTGGAGATGTGGAAAGGATGGCTTAAGTGACAAATTCTAACCGATACTGAAAAAAAAGAGTATGGATGGCCTGCCAACAGTGACAGGGACTCAGATTTCCTGATGGCGAAGCACCCTAAAAATGATAGACCAAACTTTTACATATAGGTACACAGATCTACACATTTACATCCACATTAGCATGTTAAAAAATGAAACTTTTAAGTAGAACAATTTCTGAACAATCTCTGAAAGGCTAATACCTTAAGAAATTTGAAAAGCAAACTGCAAGAGCACAAGAGAGTTGCCACAAAAGTGTAATCATCAAAGGAGCTCTGAACGCGGAGGAAAGAGACAATTACCTGTAGTAGAATTACCTGTAGAATGACTACCCAGACTAACACAGCCAGGATCCTTGAGGCTTCAGCAGAGAAATGGATGGGTGGATAGATGAAGCATCGCCCAGGTGCCCCACTTTGAAAACATGTCCTGCCCATCCTTAACTGCCTCTGAAAACAATATTGAGTGTACATTTCTTCCTCTTCCATGAAGAGGATCTCAAGCAGTGGCAGAACAATCTTAAAACAGTCAACATGAACCTTAGAGATGAAAACACAGGACTCCAACAAGAAGTACTAACAAGTGTAAAACTTTTCTCAAGAAATATCTAATGGGTTCACAGAATACAAATTTACAAGTCTTCAAAATAATACTCCCAAGAGAAAGGCAAAAGGCCTCTCCAAAGAGACCTCAGGAATGGAAAGGATAATTGCTCAAATTAAGGAACAAAATCCTTGCTCATTGGCCTATAACAGAATGAATATAACAAAATCAAGATCATTCCAAAACTCAAAGAAACAGAGTGATGGAAACAGGAAAAAAATTTCTAGAGGACAAATCAAAAGAAGGTTGAAAAGGAAAGGATAGAACGAATATTGGAAGAAGCAATAACCAAAAATTTTTACACAATATTAACCCTAACGTTTCAGTAACTTGAGCATCAAAGCAAATGTGGGGGGTGGGGAACAAACATCAGTATGAAGACATCCTAAAAGTTACCAGAGAAGGGGGAAATTATCACGAATGCGAATCAGATTGACATAAAAGCAAATGCAGGAGAAAAATGGTGACTTAGAGCACTCATGGAAAACTAAACAGAATCCTAAGGTTTCTACCTACTCCCTCAAAGATTTCTACCCAAGAAAAATAATGTAGAGAAAGATGTTAAATAGTAAAATAAGATAGCAGGCATAATTCTAGAATTCATTTCTACAAAGGTGTGTCTAGAATTGTGAGTTGGGTTTTAAAACACCTGGCATGTATTGGTGTTCTAATAGGGTCCACCACTCTTGTTTTCAGAGTATTTTCAAGAAAAATCCAGGTAAATTCAACCCATCTCTTCTAAAGGAATTCACCACCCACCTTGTCTCGTAAAAGCACATCAGACTTTCCAAAGAAATCTTAACCTTTACTAAAGTGATCCTTTTAATTTAATTTTACCCAAAAGTTTTCATTACACTTTTCTCCCTCTTACTCTTTGATAATTTGTAGTGTTATAATGGATTCTTGAAATAGTAGGAAATATATGGCAATTCAGAGTGTAGCACATTCTCTTTACCTATGCTCATTGTAGTAACTCCAGCCTTCCAGCTTTCTTACCTAGATCTTCTAAATTCCTTCCTAAGATATATTTTGACCCAGTATTTTTCTCATATTCCCTGTCTTCCCTTCCTTTCATTTATAGAGAGCCAATTACATGCCAGGCATGTACTTAGATTTACTTTTTAAAATATAACTTGCTACAGGGATTTGGGGGAAATGATTAGGCTATTTCAGCAGTATAGATAAGGGATCATTAATTTGGACTAAACTGGTAGAAATAGGAGCAGGCTTGAAGCGTAAGATCGCTGATGGTGGGGTTTAGATGTGAGGTAAGTGTGGGTAAAGAAGGCTAAGCCTTAGGGTGCTGACCTGTGTGCGTTGTTCCTCTCTCTGCACTTTGAACTTTTTACTTTGACATAATTTCAGACTTACAGAAAACCTGCAGTAACAGCAAGTGCCATTTTAATTCAGATTCCCTAAATGCTAACATTTTACCACACTGGCTTTCAATGAAATTAAGTTGCTGACATGATGCTTCTCTATTTTAGATATTGCAATGTTTAAGGGCATTCTCTTAAATAGCCACACAGCTATCAAAACCAAGAATTAATGCTATTAGCTAACTGTACACCTTACTCAAATTTCACCAGTTAGTCCTGTAATGTTCTTTATAGAAAATCCTTATGCTGCATTCAGTTGACACGTTTCTGTTTCCTCATATCTGAAATAGTTCCAGTGTCTAGTTTTTCATGACTGAATATTTTGATGAGTATAGGCCCTTAAGTTGGCTTTGGCACTTTTTCGCCACTGGCAACTACTCAATTCTTCAATTTTTTGTCTTTTCCCTACTTTGCTGTTAGCTGAAATGAGTAGTTGTCAAATTGCTAACTCTAATGCAAAGTATAGGATAAATCTAAGATCTAAGGCAAAGCACAAAAACATCTATTTACCTTCAATTTACCCAGCAAAAATAACAGCCTATGACAAGGTATGCAATTGTTTCCATTTTAAAATTTTGTTACATATAATGGGCCAACAGCATCTGAACCACCTGGGACCTTGTTAGAATCTCAGACCCCTTCCAAATTTATTGAATTAGAATCTGCATTCTAACAATAGCCCCAAAGTAATTTGCACATTAAAACTTGAGAAACAGTGATTTGGAACACTTGACTTTTCCTCCAGATTCCAGATCAGTATTCTCTAAAGCTACACTTGGCATCACCATCTTACTGGAGTTCCTTTTTGCCCTTTACCCATCACCCTTAACCTCTGTTCCTCTGCTGTCCGCTAGGCAGTTTACACACACACACCCTCTTTTTTAGAATATTTTTATCATGTTGGTACCCATAATATCACTGTGTGTCTGCTTCTATCACATAATTTAACTTCCCATGATTCACCTTTGATTTTGCAGCACTTAATAGTCTACTTGGCACAGAGAAGGTAGTCAATAAATACTGCGTTCTAGTTTTACTCAATTCTACAGAAAAGAAAAACTAGTGACCATCTATGTAAGACAGATAGGGGATGAAATTTGGGTTGAGAGTGGGAATGGGGAAAGTAGAAAAGAGTGAAAGCTGCTCACTTGTCTGACTCTTTGTGACCCCATGGACTATACAGTCCATGGAATTCTCCAGGCCAGAATACTAGAGTGGGTAGCTTTTCCCTCCTTCAAGGGATCTTCCCAATCAAGAGACTGAACCCAGGTCTCCCACGTCTCAGGTGACTGCTTTACCAGCAGAGCCCCAAGGGAAGCCCAGGAAAGGAGAGATTGGTATATAAAAAAATTTTTATTTGCCTAAAGTTGCAGTGCAAGTTCGATGCAGGAAGCAGCCACACAAAGCCAGTGCTCTGGGACAACCAGAGGCATGGGATGGGGATGGGGAGCGGGGTTCCAGACGGGGGACACGTGGGCACCTGTGGCTGATCCCTGTCAATGTATGGCAGGAACCGTCACAATACTGTAAGGTAGTTACCCTCCAATTAAATTAATAAAGTAAAAAAAAAAAGGTAGCATTCAATTCAAATGTTTTCCACTACTAGCTTTTAATTTTCCATTACTGACATGTCACTATATTATTGATACATCAGTAATTTTGTGCCTAATGTTTACACTGCTCCATTTTTTTAAAGTCAGATAAATTTGAGTAACATTAGAAGAAACATAATTACAGAAATATGATCACTTAACTTTGTTTTTGCAAATTCACTTTCAGTCATATACATAAATTTCATATTCACATTTCAAATGTAATAATTTTAATTTGGATATATATATAACTTTTTTTAACGTGATAACTTATTTTTTCAGATGTTCACTTAACATTCCTCTTATTAGAAACAGTAGCATTTAACTATTCCCTAGCTGTTGGAAATACTTATAATCATAATTTTATTTGTATTATGGACATTCTTAGAATAATCATCTTGCACACATTTTTTAATTAAAAAAATGTTAGTCTAGGATAAATTCCAAGAAGCATAATTGTATCATGAAAAGTATCTAAACATAACATATTTTCCTGTATTTCTTTTGCACAGGCAATTCTTTGTTCTTAGTGCTTTCATTTCATTTCTTTAACTTTTTACAGTGGAAAAATTTCAAGACACATAAATGGAATAATGAACTCCCCTGTTCCTATGATTCAGCATCAAGTGCTGGTAACCAAATTGTTTTCTCTCTCTCCCACTAGTTGTTTTTTGCTGGAGTATTTTAAAACACATTCCAAATATTACCTACATATATGTCAGCTTGAATCAAACTAACAGATAAACTGTGTTTATGTAACCACATGCATTATTACATCTAACATAATAATTTATTAATATGCAACAGTAAGTCCATGTTCAAACTTCTTGTCTTAGAAACTATGTATCTGTGTGGGCATATAGCGGAGTTGTTAATGAGGATCTCTTAAGAGGCCTACGGGCTGCGTGTGGCTGATGCAAGTATAAATATTTTTACATGGATATAATTGTATCATTTGTTTTTGTTCAGTCCCTAAATCAAGTCATGTCCAACTCTGTGACCCCATGGACTGTAGCCCACCAGGCTCCTCTGTCTGTGGGGTTTCCCAGGCAACAACAGTGGAGTGGGTTGCAATTTCCTTCTTGAGGGCCCCTTCCCGGACCAGGGACTGAATCTGTGTCTCCTTCATTGGAGGTAGATTCTTTACCACGGAGCTCCCTGGAAAGTCCCCGTTGTATCACACATAGAAGTAAAACTTTTGTCCTTTTATATCACTCACCATTCTTGGATAAATGTTTATATCCTTAGATAAACTTTTACAATGTTTTTAAAAGTGTATATTCCATTGGGTTAGACAGATAACCATATTCCTACTGTTCTCCAAGTTGTTTTTAATTTTTCATTACCACAAAAAATGTTAAGTATATCTGTGAATAAAGGTGGTTTCATATTTAGGATTAGATTGGGTTCTTGGAAATGGATTTATCAGGTCAGAATAGAGTTAACAGTTTGGCCAACATTTATTGTGAACAAGTACAGAAGTTTTTTTTCTTAATGAGATTAAAAAAATTAATCATTTAAAGGCCTTATAATGCATTTCAGGGGATCTTCCCTCCTCAGGGATCAAACCAGCATCTCTCAGGTGGGTTCTTTACCACTAGCACCAAGGCTATAACAATTGCATTACACAGTACTTCCCAAAAGGCTTGTATCAATTAACTGTACCTGAAATATTTGAGGGTACTATTTTTGCTACACAGTTTTGCCAGAACTGATGATTATAATGTCTAATATTATTAACGTAATTGAAAAAAGGAGAAACATTTAGCACAGTGTCTGTCACATAGTCAGTACATGTTAGCTATAATTTTTTAAAATTTACTTATTTTTAAATTGAAGGATAATTTCTTTACAGAATTTTGCTGTTTTCTGTCAAACCTCAACATGAATCAGACATGTGTGTGTGTGTGTGTGTGTGTGTGTGTGTGTGTGTGTGTGTGTGTGTGTGTGTGTGTGTATACCCTCCCTTTTGATCAATTAGCATTTTCATTATTATCATTGAATACATCTAGTTTTTCTTCTAATTCTTTTAAGATACCACTTTTAATATTTACCTCTTTAATCTATCTGGAATGTATTTTAATGTTCATCCACCTTAAATTTGTTTTAAGGTGCTATATGAAAATAAAGATCTCATGTCATTTTACCAAAAAGTCATTCCTTAATACCACTGATTACAGAAAAAAAAGTCATTTTAAATGTGGGCTCTGAGCAAGACTACTTGGATTTGAGTCCTGCATCTACTACATCTTAACTGTGACTTGGGAAACATTAGTCAAGCAGAAAATAGCCGATAGCCTGACATACTATGCAGAACAGTTTAAAAAAATGCTTTAACAGAGCTAAACAAATGTATATAGGACATTTGAGCTCATAGCCATCTTAACTTCATTTTTTGTCTAAACAAATCACTTTTATACTTCATGGGAAGGCCACCAGCTTGAACAATCATCTTAAGACAGAGTGATAGATTTTTTACATCAAAAACTGTTAAATCAGATTTCTTTCAACAGAAAAGAGATGTTAAGATAGGAAACTTCTTTATATCTTGCATTAAAGGAGCGGAAGAATTATTTTAAAGGTTTTAGCAGTCCACTGTGACTCCTTTGCCTGTGTGTGAAAGGGCTTCCCTGGTGGCTCAGATGGTAAAGAATCTGCCTGCAATGCAGGAGACCTGGGTTCGATCCCTGCATTGGGAAGACCCCCTGGAGTAGGGAATGGTAACCCACTCCAGTATTCTTGCCTGGAGAATTCCATGGACAGAGGAGCCTGGTGGGCTACAGTCCATGGGGCCAAAAAGAGTCAGACACAACTTTGCCTGTGTGTACTGAAACCTTATAGGGTTGTACAGATTAAAGCAAATTACAGATATAAAGCCCTTCAATATTGTACTAGTGTATAAGGAATGCTTCATAAGAATTGTTTACTATTATTTATTAGTTAGGCTATCTTTTCCACACTAATAGGAAATCTCATTCATATAATAAATCCTCGGGCTTATGTCTAGGCTTTCTATTTAGTTCCCTTGACTTCTAACAGCATCACAATGTTTTAATGATTATACCTTTATATTTTGATATCTGGCACCTTATCACTTCGGTTCAGTCACAGTCATGTTCAACTCTTTGCGACCTCATGGACTGCAGCACACTAGGCTTCCCTGTCCATCACCGACTCCCAGAGCTTGCTCAAATTCATGACCATCGAGTTGGTGATGCCATCCAACCATCTCACCCTCTGTCATGCCCTTCTCCTCCTGTCTTCAATCTTTTGCAGCATCAGAGTCTTTTCAAATAAGTCAGTTCTTCAAATCAGGTGGCCAAAGTATTGGAGTTTCAGCCTCAACATCAGTCCTTCCGATGAATATTCAGGACTGATTTCCTTTAGGATGGACTGGTTGGATCTCCTTGCAGTCCAGGGGACTCTCAAGAGTTCTTCTACAATAGCACAGTTCAAAAGCATCAATTCTTCTGCGCTCAACTTTCTTTATGGTCCAACTCTCAATCCATACATGACAAGTGGAAAAACCATAGCTTTGACTAGACGGACCTTTGTTGGCAAAGTAACGTCTTTGCTTTTAAATATGCTGTCTAGGCTGGTCACAACTTTTCTTTCAAGGAGTAAGCATCTTTTAATTTCATGGCTGCAATCACCATCTGCAGTGATTTTGAAGCCCAAAAAAATAAAGTCTGTCACTGTTTCCACTGTTTCCCCATCTATTTGCCATGAAATGATGGGACCAGATGCCATGATCTTAAGTTTTCTGAATGTTGGAGTTTTAAGCCAACTTTTCACTCTCCTCTTTCACTTTCATCAAGAGGCTCTTTAGTTCTTCTTCACTTTCTGTCATAAGGGTGGTGTCATCTGCATATCTGAGGTTATTGATATTTCTCCCAGCAATCTTGATTCCAGCTTGTGTTTCATCTAGCCAGTGTTTCTCATGATGTACTCTGCATATAAGTTAAATAAGCAGGGTGACAATATACAGCCTTGACATACTCCTTTTCCTATTTGGAACCAGTCTGTTTTTCCATGTCCACTTCTAACTGTTGCTTCCTGACTTGCATACAGGTTTCTCAGGAGACAGGTCAGGTGGTCTGGTATTCCCATCTCTTTCAGAATTTTCCACAGCTTGTTGTGATCCACACAGTCAAAGGCTTTGGCATAGTCAATAAAGCAGAAATAGATGTTTTTCTGAAATTCTCTTGCTTTTTCGATGATCCAACAGATGTTGGCAAGTTTGATCTCAGGTTCCTCTAACTTTTCTAAATCCAGCTTGAACATCTGGAAGTTCACTGTTCACGTACCATTGAAGCCTGGCTTGGAGAATTTTGAGCATTACTTTACTAGTGTGTGAGATGAGTGCAATTGTGTGGTAGTTTGAGCATTCTTTGGCATTGCCTTTCTTTGGGACTGGAATGAAAACTGACCTTTTCCAGTCCTTTGGCCACTGCTGAGTTTTTCAAATTTGCTGGCATATTGAGTGCAGCACTTTCACAGCATCATCCTTTAGGATTTGAAATAGCTCAACTGGCATTCCATCACCATTTCTGTCCTTTATGGACTGATACCTTATAGAACTTTAAAAGGTTTTATTGGATATTCAACATTTACTTAAAGAAGAATGCCTCTGGGATTCTGATTAGAATTACATTATAAGTTCATTTGAGGAAAAATGACACTTATAGTTACAGCTTTTCTTTTGACAGGAACAGAGTATTTCTCTCCATACAAGCACATATACTCTTCTGTTCCTCAGTAAACTTTTTAAGTTTCCTTCATGTAATCCCTTGTTAAGTTTAATCCTAGATATTTTATATTTTCATTGTCAATATGTCTAGGATAATTTATTATTTTACAAATTCTAATGGGTTATTATTGGTATTTATAAAGACTACTTGTTTTTTAAGTTTATTTAAAGATCTGTTACATTTCAAAACTCCACTTCTAACAGGTATTCACATTCAGTTGATTGCTGAGTTTTTGAGGGAGATGATGATTTCATCTGGAAATATCTTATTTTGTGTAACATTTTGATGTGGAGAAATATGCAGGTATATTTTCTTTCTTTTTCTGATTGCTTCCAAGCACAATGTCCCCATTCCTAATGAAGAGTTTCATTATAATTTTTCAAGTTTTATTTTGTAACTTTAGTGTTTCATTTAACCAAATAGAATTTACTGATACATGATATGAGTGTATAAACATTTTCCTCAAAATGACTAACAATACTATTTATTGAATAGTTCTCCACTTTCTTACCGATTTATAATTCTTCCTTTAAATAATAAAGAATAAGCTATGTAGTCTGCCTCATGAATCTACTTTGCTAAATGTAAGCAAAACAGAAGCTATTCTAATGTTTATAGATTTCTGTAATGTTTTCATATGTGGTTGGGCTAGATTCTCTCAATATTTTTTCTAGCAATTCCTTTTACATTTTCCCATTAATTCTTCCAATGGACTTTACAATTATTTTAAGTTAACCAAATTCTTTTAGAACTTCAAGTTACTTTGCACCAAACATAAACCAGTAGGAAGAACTGATATCCTAATTATTCTTACCATCTAGTAGTGCTGCTTTCCCATGTTTATTTATTTATTTATTTATTTTTGGGTTTTGTCATACATTGATATGAATCAGCCATAGAGTTACACATATTCCCCATCCCGATCCCCCCTCCCACCTCCCTCTCCACCCGACTCCTCTGGGTCCTCCCAGTGCACCAGGCCCGAGCATTTGTCTCATGCATCCCACCTGGGCTGGTGATCTGTTTCACCATAGATAATATACTGCTGTTCTTTCGAAACATCCCACCCTCACCTTCTCCCACAGAGTTCAAAAGTCTGTCCTGTACTTCTGTGTCTCTTTTTCTGTTTTGCATATAGGGTTATCGTTACCATCTTTCTAAATTCCATATATATGTGTTAGTATGCTGTAATGTTCTTTATCTTTCTGGCTTCCCATGTTTATTTAAATTTCCTTTTATATTTATCAATAACATTTCATAATTCTCATTCAATATTCAGTAAGTATTGCACATTTCCTGTTAGGATTACTGCTGTGTATTTTCTATTTGTGTATGATGTGTGAAAAGTGAATATTAAAAATGAAGGATTTACATTCATTCCTTTGTTAATTTTATGTCCTTAGCAAAAGTAATAAGTATATGAAAGATGTAAAAAGTATATAAAGTACAAGATTTATAAGTAACATACCAGGTGATGGAGATAGGATACAGTCTCCTAAAAATTTATTTTCAGTAAGATCTCCTTTTATTTCATTTTTTTTTAACAATGTTTCAAAGTGAAAATGAAGAGGCACATCTAGAAAAGTAAAGCAAACAAAAATATTTTAAGTGATATCACTCTTTATACCATCCCATATTAAGATTTAGAAAAATAAGCAAAAGCTTGAAACATCACAACTATTAGAAGTGGCAAAATATTCTTTCCAGGTGTAAGCAATATTTTGGAAATTACTGATTATGCATACTAAATAAACACTATGAACAATTTCGTAAACTAAAATAGTACATAAGGTGAACAAAATTATAAACATTAAATACTACTTGCAGATGAAACAAATGCTCCCAAAAAGTCTTTAATAAAATATACAGTCAAACCTAAGTCCGTTCCACCCACCCCTACAAACTCTGCATTTGAAATAATGAAGTTTCCAAAAGACATAATTATACAAGTTTAGTTACTTGAAGGAAAAATACTGTAATTCAGATGCAATCTTTTATGAAAATGTCATTTCACATTCCCTTAGTTTACTACTGTTATGAATCACAAAATTAAATCTACTTTTACAAAAATCAAAACATACTGACAAACTAGTTCTCTTCTTTTAAGTAGAGACTTAGGAGAGTTGTTTAATTCACTATGTTTATATTCCATACTCTCACAACCAAAAGAGAAGCTAAATAAATAAAATAGATGTGCTTCACATTTATTAACTAAAGTGTATTTTCTTCAATCAAGAATGCAAAAACAATCATCTTAAAAAGCATTCAATAGAGATACTTAAACTTTTTCCTAAGAAATATAAAGAAATATTTTATAAAGTGGTTGATTTATTTAAAGTTTTGCTACTGAAGATATTTTTTAGAAAACTAATTATGAATGCATAAATTAGCATAGATCCAGAAAAAGTCTCAATTTTAAACAATGAAGTAGTTTTTCCATCAAAATAATGTATTTTAATAGCAGATCCATACTCAAGTGTGGAAAAATATGCACACAAAAATGGGTTCGTAAGTATCATCTTGGAAACTTTCCCATGGGGCAGAGGTAAGATAGCTTTCAATGCTATCACTATACTAAGACCATAAGAAAACTATATAACAAAATGAAAATAAGAATACAAATTAAATATACTGCGTAAACATTTCAGGATTCTGATATTTCCAATTACCAAAACAAGTTTCTCCAAAGAAATATCACCTATTTATATAGAGCATCACCTATTGTACCACTGTTCTTTAGTTGTTGGAAAACCTGACATAAGTAGGGAAGGTGCTTGTTTTACTCATATTCCTTCCTTAGAACCCACCCTGTAACCTGTGAGCTTTTATTAAAATTTCATAACACTTTATTCCACTTAATAGTTTATATTTCAGTTGTAAAATTGGAATGCAAGTACCTTGAGGGATTTATTTGTATTTATTTTCCTATCATACCTAGTATACAGCAGGCATTCAGATTTTTATTAAATGAACACAAGAAGAAACAGAACCCTAACTAGTAGGTAAGAAAGCTAATCTTAATTTATTAGATGTAACATTAGTAGGATGAAACATACTTATGCCAGATCTCAGGTTTTTTCATCAGAAACAAATTTGCTAATAAGAAAACAGAGAGGCAGTAAAGAGTATGGTTAGGAGTATGGCTCTGGAGAATGACTTCAGGTCAAATCCTGTCTCCATTATTTACTAGCTGTGTACTCTTGGATGAGTAATTTAACATCTCTAAGCCTCAATGTTCTTAGATGTAAGATAAAGAAGACAACAATCACTCTCATGGGGTTGCTGCAAGAATTAGAGGAAAATGTAATGTGCTTATAGAATCCAGTGTATTCTAAGATCAAATGTTGGCTGTGTTATTATTGTCATAAATTTTATGTTTTCTTTCTATTATTAAGGTTTCCTCAAAGATACAGTAAAACAGCTCCTACCAGGAGCTTACTTCAATGTATGGTATAGCTAAGAAACCACTGTAATATTGGTAAAAACCAAACTAAGCTTCAGGGCTGGAACAGGTACAAGAAATGGCGCTTTACAAAGAGCAGTCCCTGGATGATTAGAACCAAAAGCTGAGAAGGAAACAGAAGCTCATTTGAGATATCTTCCCATAAAAAGATGAACTTGAGATAACCAGTGTGAAGAATGTCTTCTTTTTTTATCCTAAATATTTACTTTAGTTTCAATGTACATAAGACTGGAAACATTCAAACAGAAAACAGGAACTGGAGAGAAACTTAAAGCCATGTTAGGGGACACAGGGATTTATTTAACGCTTCATCCGCTCCATGGTAGATTACTGGTATTTTTGAGGTTCAAAAGTTGAGTACATCTAAAGAGGGACAATTTTCTTCTCTGAAATTCAATGCTGATTATAGATGGGGGAATACTATATGGTGGGAAAACTCCATGAGAAAAAAAAACACATTAGAAAAAGAACCCTGACTTACTGAGAAACATTTCAATAGCATAGCCATATTATCAACAAAATGTTAAAAATTTAACACTCAAAGGGAGATCAAAAGCTAAGTACTTTGCAAAGTGAGTCAAAATGGTTTCCAAGGAATTAAAAAATCAACTTGCAAAGACATTAATTAATTCATTAATTAATTTATAAGGAGGTTTACCTGATGGCAATGATAGAACAGAATGGAAAGAAGAATCTAACTCTGATACATGTTCCGTTAACATTTGAGACTTTGAATTGTGTTCACAGCTACTCCAAATTGAAGCTGACTGCAGGCAAGGCATCTGTGTGGTATTTAAAAACCTTGTTTCTTTTGAAGGCAAAGTCTGTAAGGAAAAAAGATAATTTAAAGACTTCATTTTTTTGGAAAACTGATTGAGAGAGAATATAACAGTTATAGTCCAGTGTGTGAATGATATCAGCAAGAAGTCCTGGATTACTGAATCACCTTGGAGAGAGCACTTTATAAAAAAGAGAAATGAGTTTGAACAACTTTAGGTCAAAAGAAAATGATTACACTTCAGATTAGTGAGAAATGCGATACTGAGCAGGTACCATATTAAGAAGAATTGTGCATACAGCTGACTCTTGAACACAGGCTTGAACTATGCAGGTCCACTTATATGCAGGGTTTTTTTTTTTCACTTAATAGGTACTATAGGATTACATGAGCCATGGTTGGCTGAATCCTTGGATGCTGAACCACAGACAGGGAGGAAGGTCAACTGACTATAACGTTATACATAGACCTTAGACCTTTTTTTTTTCTTTCTGTGTGGGGGTTGATGCCTCTAACCCCACCTTGTTCCAGGGTCAACTGTACTGTTTTCCTCCTTCTAATCTATTATAACCAATGAGTGAAACTAGAGTCTGCTTTGAATTATAATGCCAGGCAATATCTACACTGGAACAACAGTGAAACACTATGAAGAATATCATATATTTACATTAAATAAAACTGAATTTAAAATAAAACATTAATTACATGACCATATGTAAAATAGATAGCCAACAGGAATTTGCTGTGTGGCTCAGGAAACTCAGACGGGCTCTGTATGAACCTAGGGGGGTGGGATGGGGAGGGAGATGGGAGGGAGGGTCAAAAGGGAGGGGATATGTGTGTACCTGTGGCTGATTCATGTTGAGGTTTGACAGAAAACAGCAAAATTCTGTAAAGCAATTATCCTTCAATAAAAAAAAAAGAAAAAAAGATATGTATAAAATATGCAATATGTTACATGAGTCTGAGTTTAAGGTAAAGTTAAGATTCCAGAAATCTCATGAAAACCATGTTGCTAAATAAAAAAAGTTACACTGCTACATAATTATTTTTTTCTGGTTATATAGTTGGGCTTCTCTGGTGGCTCAGATGATAAAGAATCAGTCTGCAATGTAGGAGACCCGGGTTCAATCCCTGCGTCGGCAAGATTCCCTGGAGAAGGGAATGACAACCCACTCCAGTATTCTTGCCTGGAGAATCCCATGGACAGAGGAGCCTGGCTGGCAAAAGTCCATGGGGTCACAAAGAGTTGGACATGACTGAGCGACTAACTCATTTGGACATGACTGAGCAGATAAGGATACAACCAATGAAAAAAAATCTATAAAACAGAAAAAATATTTTAAAAGTTAATAGTTGTGTTCCTTCTGTCACCTCTTACCTCCACCTACTACAGTATCATTAGGACTCCTTTTTTTAATTAAATGATATTTAAAATGCTCATAATAACAGAATTTTAGATGCTATATAAAAAAAAAATTACTTTGTAAACTTACATTAAGTTTGTCAACTTTCTTGAGTTTGAGTTTCCTGGCTAACTTGCATGTTCTCTCTGTGTTGACAGAGAGAGGCATAGCCATGCCTGCCATAGCATTTCACTAGATTTCCTTTGGACTGTGAGCTCCTTGAAGGATGGAACTATAATTTGTTCAATCCTGTATTCCTGGGACCTGACACAACCCCTAACATATGGTTGAAGCTTGAGTGCTGACCAAATGAATTTTATCTCATTTGCTTTTTAAAAAACTTAAGTGAATAGAATTTTCAAATGCATATGTGCCTGAGACTATTCCACTGGGGGAAAAATAGTTCCTGTGTATATATGCTAAAATTTATCATGTAATGACTTCTGTTTATATTGCACTGGCCAAGACTTAGGTCAGCTAATCATACCCAGCTGCAAGAAGTCTAGGAAATGCAGTCGTTATACTGGGTGGTCAAGCAAATTGATGATTTTGTAAGAAGATATAACATGTGGGACATGATAATAAAGCTGTGAGTAATTTCCAAAATTTATTCTAATGATGCTATACATCTGTGGGAACAGTTGCAATTTCTTACCTTTACAAGATGCACTGGTACTTTTGACTCACTCTAGAATTATTTGTTCTTTTATGATGTAGTTCAAAAAGATATAAGGAACAATTATTTAAAATTACAAAGAAAAAAATGTGCTAACCTCTCTTTTTTCCATGTATGGCTAGAACATTATGAATAAAAGGTGATAAAATCTGAATATTTACCATGTAATTAGTTTTCTCTTGCAATTTTTCCAAATCCAGGAAACCCATTAGCCAATTTGAAACTATCCTAAATAATTATGGAGACAAGTGAGGGGCATCTAGGAAAAGGCCTTTTTTCCCCTGCAGAGAAAGTGAAGCCCAGGAGGCTGAAAAGGAATGGATGGAGAAATAAGAGAAAAACCTGGAGATTCTTGCCAATAAAAATTCAAATGTCTAGAGGGAGTGATCAACAATACCATATGCTGCATAAGATTCAAGTAAAGTAAAGCCTGAAAACTATCCAGTATATGTTTTAATTTTAGTAATGAACCATTTCATATATACAGAAGAAGGTATAAAATAATGTTTAAAAAGCACCTAAATACAGAATCCTACTTTTAGAAACAGAACAATGCCAATACCTTTGATACTTCTCTTCCTGTCCTGCCTCCCTGAGCCTGTGGTGAAGATGGCTACTTTCCTCCCACTATCTGTGCTGGCTTCCTCCCTGTTCTAAAACTCCTGATTTTCAGTTGGGCATATTTCTCAAGTGTCCTTGCATCTAAAAATTACTAAGTTCTAGTCAGAACACTATGAAGAGTAGTCATCTGGGCAACCTTTAGAAACTTCCCTTTAGGTCGTCATTTAGCACCCCATTCTTCCACCTGTGGTGGTGAGCCCTGTCCTGCCCTCCCAGTCTTGTGAGGAAGGATAATGCTCAAAAGGGCAAACAAAAATTCAGGAGGAGCCTGGTTCCTAGATAGGTTTTTCCGTTAATCAAATATATCCTCTACGAGTCACGACAGTTTAGATTCTTTCATTTAGTCCTAAAACCTTTAACTATTTTTATTTATAAGGTTCCAAACATGTTGGATAGGCTCACCAGTTCAATAATGAATAGAAATGGCCAAGAGACACATTGTTTTGTCCTTTATTATACAGTAAATGCTTCTAATTTTTCATAATTAAAAATTACAAGGATTAAGAATGATTGCAGATTTTTTTTGTATGCTCTTTATCAGGATGTATGCCTTCTCTGCCAAAGTATTTTTTTTAACTATGTTAATATTTAACTTAATCATATACTTTTTATCCATCTATTGAAATGATGACTTTTCTTAATATGGGTTACTACATTAACAAATTTATAAATGTCAAAGCAACTTTCAATTTTTCTTGAGGAATTTTGCTAGGGATTTAACAATTTCTTTGCAAAGAACTAGAAACGATTTATTTTCTATACTGCATATGGAAATTTTTTGCATATGTATGTTTGTTCTTATGTTTCACTGAGTCTGGTTTATTAGGATTGATAAAATATTTTGTCATGTTTTTCCCCTCAATTAACTTAAACTTATACATTCTTCCCTTTTCTTTTATTTGGTTTTCCTAGAGATTACAATACATATGTAACTTATGGCTTTTAGAGTATAAAACAAATTATTTCTTTTACCACTTCCCTGAAAACAGTGGAACATTAGAACACTTTTAAACTCCATTCAGTCTCCTCTTTGTTACTGTTGTAATGCATTTCAATTCCCTTGTATTGTAACATGTATATAGTTAAAACACTACATTATACTACCATTATTTTTATTGTCAACATTTATAATACCCATATATTTATTCTTTCCATTGTTCTTTACTTGTTTCTACAATTCTGTTTCCATATAGGATCATGTTCCTTCTCCTGTTGTCATTATTATCAGTGTAGACTTGCTGTCAACAAATTCCCTCCATTTTTATTTATCTGAAACATTTGTATATCATCATTTTAAAGGATATTTTTATGGATATAGAATACCAGCTTGACTTTTTTTTTTCTTTCAGCACTTTAAGAATATTCACATTTTCATCTGGTTTCCATTATTTCTACTCAGTGTGCATGCATGCTAAGTCACTTCAGTCATGTCAGACTCTGCAACCTATGGACTGTAGCCCTCCAGGCTCCTCTGATCATGGGATTCTCCAGTCAAGAATACTGGAGTGACTTGCCATTTCCTCCTCCAGGGAATCTGCCCAACCCAGGGGTGGAACCTGCATCTCGTGTAGCTCCCGCACTGGCGGGCAGGTTCTTTACCAGCAGTGCCACCTGGGAAGCTCCTTCTACCTAGGAGTTAAGTCTTATTGTTCACCTCATTTGAAGGTAATATATCTTTTTTACCCTGACTACTTTTAATATTTTTCTGTGTTCTCACTTTTTAGCAGGCCTCCTATGTCTTGATATAATTTCTATGTATGTGTTATTTTTGAGTTTCAGAGAATTTGTATCTATTGGCTGATGTCCTGCTTTAGTTTTGGAAATACTATTATTATCTGTTCAAATGTTACTTCCCCCCTATTTTCTCTCCTTTCTTCTAGAGTCCAATAACATATATGGTTAATTTTTTTCACTAATTCACAGTTCTCTAATTCTGTTTGTGTATTTTTTTTTCTATTTTTATCTCTGTGCTTCTATTTGAGTATTTTATCTTAATAAGTCTTTTGGTTCATTAACTATATCTTATACTCCATTGCGGCTTTCCTGGTAGTTCAGCTGGTAAAGAATCCACCTGAAATGCAGAAGACCCCAGTTCAATTCTGGGGACAGGAAGATCCCCTGGAGAAGGGATAGGCTACCCACTTCAGTATTCTTGGGCTTCCCTGGTGACTCAGCTGGTAAAGAATCCACCTGCAATGTGGGAGACCTGGGTTTGATCCCTGGGTTAGGAAGATCCCTGGAGGAGGGTATGGCAACCCACAGCAGTATTCGTGCCCGGAGAATGCCCATGGACAGAGACTGGAGGGCTACAGTCCTTGGGGTCCCAAAGAGTCAGACAGGACTGAGCGACTAAGCGCAGCACAGCGCGCCCGTAACAGGTAAGCATAAGGCATGCTCCATCGCTAACTGGATCTTAGTAATGTAATCTTTTTCTCTCTTGAAGGCTAGTCATCTGGTCATATCTTTTGGGATGCCTAGTAATTTTTGATTGAATGTCAGATGGTATATTTTTAAAAATCATAAAGGCTCCAAATGATGTAATCTTTCTCCATAGAGGATTCTCTTTCCCCACTGCTAAGCAGATAAACTGCAGGTTTCTCTCCTTTAATCTACTTGGGGAGTGTGCTCAGTTAAGTTTAGGCTGCGGCCCTCATGTGGTTTTCTATACCGAATTTGTTCTTGGCTCTTCAAGATTTTCAGTTAAGTGTTTGGTGTATTTTACACACTTTCCCCTAATCATTCAGACCTTAAGAAAAAAATCTTAACAGTACACTGAGAGTGCCACCCTGCTTTGAAGGGGTTTTGTCACTGATGATTTTTTTAAGCCTACTGTTCTCTGCAGCCCAGAGAGTATTTAGCAAGTGTTATGAGGAAAACCAGAGAAGGCAATGGCACCCCACTCCAGTACTCTTGCCTGGAAAATTCCATGGATGGAGGAGCCTGGTGGGCTGCAGTCCATGGGGTCACTAAGAGTCAGACACGACTGAGCGTCTTCACTTTCATTTTTCACTTTCATGCATTGGAGAAGGAAATGGCAACCCACTCCAGTGTTCTTACCTGGAGAATCACAGGGACGGGGGAGCCTGGTGGGCTGCCGTCTATGGGGTTGCACACAGTCGGACATGACTCAAGTGACTTAGCAGCAGCAGCAGCATGAGAAAAACATTCAAAAATGTTCTGAAGTGAAAACTGGCCGTGTGTTTCAGGTCTCAAAAAAAAGCCCAACAGCATCCCCCATAACCATCATCTACTAGCAACTGCACCAATTTTGAAAATTTCTGTCAAAGCTCCAGGAAAAAAGTGGTTCCAGAAGCCAGCTATCCTTGATGTTTCCCTCTGTGAACACATATGCTAGATCTTCTCCTCTAGCCTTTATATTTATTCATTTATTTTTATATCTTCCAATTCCTTTTTTTTCCCCTCAGTTTTCTCATATAAAATTGGGCATGAAAGAAGAAATATGTATAAGGTATTCATAAGTTGAAATAGTGTCTGGCATATAATAATTGATTAATAAATATTAGCTATTATTATTTGACATTTTATTAGAGATTAGTATTGTAAAAGGGACAAAATCAAGTAAAAATGCATACTAAATTATGCTTTTTATTAATTTTGCCCAGCAAAGGGATCATAACCTCTACAAATGATGATTCTAAATAATTATCCTAATCCTTTTACCTCTATTTCTTTTATTTTATTGCTCTGACAGAACAAGTAGTGTAACAGTTGCCTATAAAAATATGGAGGATAAAAAAGGTACATAGTGAATTCATAGATCTAGCTAAGGAGGTTTCTAGGCAGAATATTTACAGTGTCAATTGTTCACTTAACTGCCTATGATTAAGAATGGATGGACTGATGAGCTTGGTTACAAAAGGAGCTAAGTTTTCAAGCAAAATTTAAAGCAAATACAGAACTAAGACTTGATGGGTTCAAAAATAAAGACTTTCTCATTTACAGCCACTCCAGACAGCAAAAGTTTCACACAGTAAGACATGACATCAGTACAAAGATCAAATCCAGAGAGCTGCCAGTAAAACTGTGGGCTCAAGATCAGGATCTCAGAGATGAGACTGGAAAACGAAGACCTTAGAAAGGTTTGGGACATGTTCGCAGATCCTCGCATGTAGACAAGAGGGCGCATAAGAATCTTAAAGGTGTGTGTTACACAAAAAATGCCATGAAGTATCTTTAGAATATTGTCCCACAGCAGCCTCACACAGAGTCCAAAACCCAATAAGGGCCTGTGTTGAAGAGGTATGCAGATATGATTTTTCTATAATGGAGTTTATTTCAATGTGATACACAGGAACACCACAAAGTTTTAGACTTGAACTTGTACTAAGACAGAAGCAGCTCAAAATGACAAGACCTCTGGGCCTTCAGTCTTTTACAGAGAGGAAGCATGCTGAGAAAACCACTACATATTTTAAAAGGTGCTTCTTTTTATGGAAAAGAAACGGTTACTCAGAGGATGTAGCCAGGAATTGCTAGGGCAGCACTAATAGCTAGGAAAGAACCATTTCCAGAGGAACAGGCCCACATGAACAAACCTGCAACATGTAGTAACTTGTGTATTTCAGAACTGCTATATTTTTCCCATTCCCCCTTGTCTGAGCAGTATTTCTTCTGATTATCCTTGTCTCACTATTATATGTTGGGTATAAATCAAATAACTAATAACATTAGTTCACAAATCTTTCTACCCATAGAAACCACACAGGAGGAGCTAAACCTAAAGAACTACACTTGGGAAGCCATACATAAAAAGCCTCAGTGCAGGTACCTGGACATGATTTAAGAGGATGATTTTAAGATTTTAAGCCTGAACCTAATGAGGTAATGAGATGAGAAATTAGAGGTCTTCAGGGGAAAAGAAGTACTGGGGCTGAAACTCCAATACATTGGCCACCTGATGTGAAGAACTGACTCATTTGAAAAGACCCTGATGTTGGGAAAGATTTAAGGTGGGGGGAGAAGGAGACGACAGAGGATGAGATGGTTGGATGGCATCACCGACTCAATGGCCATGAGTTTGAGGAAGCTCCGGGAGTTGGTGATGGACAGGGAGGCCTGACGCGCTGAAGCCCATGGGGTCACAGAGTCGGACACAACTGAGCAACTGAATTGAACTGAACTGAGGGGAAAATATTAGGCCATTTTTACATATAAGATGTCAGTAACTGGGAATCAGAGATGGTCAGTGGTAGTCCCTACTGATGGTTCCTAGTATTCTTGCCCTTGAATAGTCTCTCCCACATTAAATCCTGCATGGATTCCCTTTAACCAATAAAACTGCACTAATTCCACACCGAAGTCTTAAAAAACACTGACAACTTTCATATTTGCATTTTTGAGAATCTGGATCACCAAGTAAAACTACTGTGCTCAAGAAAAATTTGGTGGAGAAGCTCCATGGAAAGGCTCTGAGATTACATAAAGAGAGAATGAAACCCAAGTATTCTAGCCCATTCAAAACCCTAGATGACTCCAGCCCCAGCTGCCATCTTACTGTAACTGTATGAGATCCCTTAGGCAAGACTGAAAGAAGAACCACTCAGGTAACTTACAGAATCATGAGGGAATAAATTGTTTTTAAACCACTAAATGTGGGGATGGTTTCTTACGTAAAAAGAGATGACCAAAATAAGGATGGGCTAACTCAGTGTAGCATGAACCCGTACATACTTCTCTAGTGAAGAAGATACATATCATGGTCAATCTTTGCACACATATACATGTAACATCCACCATCACCATGACCGAGATACAGGGCAGTTCCAACAACCCAGAAATCTTGGCTGTACCCTTTCCTGGTCAACTCCTACCACTTGCACTCAAGTAACCACAATTGTAACTTCTATCACTGCTAACTTTTATCCATGTTTAATATACAGTATGTACTCTTTTCTTTCAGCCAACATAATTCTGGGAAACACACCTAAGCTATTGAATAGTAGTCTATCCTTTTTACTGATATGCCACAATTCTGCTGATAGATACTTAGATTGCTTTAGTTTCAGACTTTTACTAAGTAAAGCTATTACAATGTGTGTTAAGTTGCTTCAGTTGTGTCCGACTCTTTGCAGCCCTATGGACTGTAGCCCAACAGGCTTCTCTGTCCACAGGATTTTCCAGGCAAGAATACTGGAGTGGGTTGCCATTTCCTTCTCCAGGGGATCTTCTCGACCCAGGGATTAAACTTACGTCCCTTCTGTCTCCTGCACTGGTAGGCGGGTTCTTTACTACTAGCGCTACCTGGGTGGGAAGAATTACAATAATTCTTATATATGTCTTTTTGTGTATAAATGTATTCATTTCTCCTGGGAAAGTTCCTAAGAGTAGAACTGATGAATTATAAGGACAGATGTATGCAGTGTATTTCACTGTAGTTTTAACTGCATTCCCTTGATGAGTAATAATTTTAAACACATTTTTATATACTTGTCCATTTGGATACCCCTCCTCTATGAAAGATCTGTTCAATCTTCTGGTTTTTTATTTAAAAGAAGTTCTTACTGTAGTAAAATACCCATAAAAGTTTACTATTTTAACCATTTTAAAGTTTATAACTCTGGGTTATGCCTATTTTTAATTGGATTGCTATTTTCTTATTTTTTAGGAATTTAATTATTAATGACTTCCCATGTGGCTTAAACAGTAGAGAATCTGCCTGCAATACTGGAGACCTGGGTTCAATCCCTGGGTCGGAAAGATCCACTGGAGAAGGGCATGGCAACCCATTCCAGTATTCTTGCCTGGAGAATCCCATGGACTGAGGAGTCTGGTGGGTTACAGTCCGTGGGGTCACAAAGAGTCAGATATGACTAAGCAACTAACACCTTCACTTTCACAATTATTAATATATTCAGGATACAACATCTTTGTTGGATATATATATATAGACATATAAATACACACATACAGCAAGTGTCTTAACTCAGTGTATACTTTATTGATCTTTTTGATGCTGTCTTTAATGGAAATAGGTTCATAATTTTAACAAAG
Organism: Muntiacus reevesi; assembly: GCF_963930625.1. NCBI lineage: Eukaryota > Metazoa > Chordata > Mammalia > Artiodactyla > Cervidae > Muntiacus > Muntiacus reevesi. The sequence goes on along the minus strand of NC_089251.1, from coordinate 138,220,674 downwards.
TCCAAATTAACAATTTTCCTTTTATGACTAGTATTGTTTATGTCCTGTTTAAGAAGTTGACTATCCCCAGAGACATGAAGATATTGTTTTCTTCTAGTTTTATTGTTCTCCTTTCACATTTAGGTCTATGATTTACCTTCTTTTTTTTCAGAAGGTTACTACTTTTTTTCAGAAGGTTGTTACTGAGTAGCTCTATCATGCATTGCCTGACTAAAATTTTGAGGGTCTAAAAACTTTTATTTTGTGCAGTTTCTGACCTTTTCAATATAAGCCAGTAATGTTAATATAACATTCTCAAAAACCTGGTGGGTCTCCCTGTATGTCAAGATGACCCCTGTCATTAGACAAGAGGGTTTTCCCTAGATCTTATCTGAATAATGCCGTCTCTATTTCCTGAGTTCAATTCAGCTGCTCAGTCATGTCTGACTCTTTGCGACTCCATGGACTGCGGTGCGTCAGACCTCCCTGTCCATCACCCACTCCCAGAGTTACTCAAACTTAGATCCATAGAGTCAGTGATGCCATCCAAACATCTCATCCTCTGTCATCCCCTTCTCCTCCCACCTTCAATCTTTCCCAGCATCAGGGTCTTTTCAAATGAGTCAGCTCTTTGCATCAGGTGGCCAAACTATTGGAGCTTCAGCTTCAACATCAGTCCTTCCAATGAACACTCAGGACTGATCCCCTTTAGAATGGACTGGGTGGATCTCCTTGCAGTCCAAGGGACTCTCTAGAGTCTTCTCCAACACCACAGTTCAAAAGCATTAATTCTTTGGTGCTCAGCTTTTTTTATAGTCCAACTCTCACATCCATACATGATTACTGGAAAAACCACAGCCTTGACTAGACAGATCTTTGTTGGCAAAGTCATGTCTCTGCTTTTTAACATGCTGTCTAAGTTGGTCATAACTTTCCTTCCAAGGAGCAAGCATCTTTTACTTTCATGGCTGCAGTCACCATCTGCAGTGATTTTGGAGCCCAAGAAAATAAGATCAGTCACTGTTTCCATTGTTTCCCTATCTGTTTGCCATGAAGTGATGGGACCAGATGCCATGATCTTAGTTTTCTGAATGTTGAGTTTTAAGCCAACTTTTTCACTCTCCTCTTTCATTTTCATCAAGAGGTTCTTTAGCTCTTCTTCGCTTTCTGCCATAGGGGTGGTGTCATCTGCATATCTGAGGTTATTGATATTTCTCCTGACAATCTTGATTCCAGCTTGTGCTTCTTCCAGCCCAGCATTTCTCATGATGTACTCTGCATATAAGTTAAATAAGCAGGGTGACAATATACAGCCTTGATGTACTCCTTTCCTGATTTGTAACCAGTCTGTTGCTCCATGTCCAGTTTTAACTGTTCCATGTCCAGTTCTAACCTGCATACAGATTTCTCAAGATTTCTCTATTTCCTGGCTTCAGCTAAATTGGATCCTGGGGTCATATGCATAATCTCTCTAGCAAAAAATTGTCCAGCCACATCCTTGGATTCTCTCCAGTGCATGCTATATAATTTTTTGCAGAAGCATGAGAATTTCCCTAATTATTAAGTTCTGGTTCCTTTTTGCTTAACAGTTTCTTCCTAATTTATCTATATCCTCCGATACATGCATGCTAATTCACCTTCAGCCGTGTCTTACTCTTTGAGACCCTATGGACTGCAGCCCTCCAGGCTCCTCTGTCCATGGAATTCTCCAAGCAAGAACACTGGAGCAGGTTGCCCTTCTCCAGGGGATCCTTCTGATGGAGGGATCGAACCAGCATCTCTTACATCTCCTGCATTGGCAGGCAGGTTCTTTACCACTAGCGCCACCTGGGAATCCCATATCCTCTGATATTTTAACTATAAACAATAAGTAGAAACCAGACTGCAAATTCCACACTTTGCTTGATAATTTGCCTAGCTAAATATCTAAGAATTCAATGCTTACAAATTCTGACTTCCATTCAGCAGTAGAGTTTTACTCAACCAACTTTTCTACCATTTTATAACAAGGATCACTTTCCTTCCAGTTTCTAGTAACATCTCCTGAAATCTTATCAGAATCACCTTTAACATTCATATTTCTTTCTGGTAACATTCTGTTCATGACAATACATCTATTCTCTAAGATGACAGCACCTTTGTGTTGTATCCTCTTCACTTCCTTCTGAGCTTTCATCAGAATCTAGACTTGATTACCACACACCTCAAAATCCTTCCAACCTGGATTCAATTACCCAATCCCAAAGTCACATCCACAATTTTACGTATCTATTATTCCTACTTCTAGGAACCACACTCTGTATCAGTTTCCTAGGGCTGTCATAACAAACTGCCATAAATTAGGTGGCTTAAAATCACAGAAATTAATTTTCTCACAGTTCTGGAGGCCTAAAGTCCAAAACTGAGGTTTTATCAGGGCTGAGCTTCCTTTGAAGACTGCAGGGGAGAACCGTTCCTTGCATCTACCAGCTTCTGGTGGGTCCTGATGTTCCCTATTCCCTAGCTCTAATCTCTGCTTCTGTCCTCACAAGTCCTTCTTCTCTGTATCTCTCTGCCTCCAACCTCTCTTTCTCTTATAAGCATACCAGTCACATGACTGAGGACCCATCCTAACCCCCAAATGATCTTATCTCAAGATCTTCAACTTAATTGTATATACAAAGACTCTATTTCCAAATAAGGTCACTGTAATAGTTTGCTAGCTCTATCATAACAGAGTACCACAATTGAGTGGTTTAAACAACAGAAATTTACTGTTTCATAGTTTTGGAGGCTAAAAGTCAGATCAGTGTTTCAGCAAGACTGGTTTCTTTTGAAGACAGCAAGAACCTATTCTATTCTCCTCAGCTTCTGGTTTTTGCTGCCCATCTTTGGTGTTTCTTGGTCTATAAAAGAACCAAGGAACTGATTCTGATTTCAGTCTTCATCGTCACATGGCATTCACTCTGTATGTATAAAAATTTCCCTTTTTATAAGGACACCAGTCAGACTGGGTTAGGGTCTACCCTAATTACCTCATCTAATGTCTGCAAAAACCTTATATCCAAATAACCCCTAAGATAATAGGGGTTAGGGTGTCAATAAAAGAGCTCAGTGGTAGAGAATCCACCTGCAAATGTAGAAGATGTTGGGAACATCCCTTGGAGAAGTAAATGGCAACCCACTCCAGTATTCTTGCTTGGGAAATCCCATGGACAGAGGAGCCTGGCAGACTACAGTCCATGGGGCTGCAAAGAATCGGACACAAGTGAGCAACTAAACAACAACAACCCGTTAGTTTGTGACTGCTGTGGTTTCCCCTCCAGACCTTGGCTGTGACTCTGGTTTGCTGTCTCTCCAAACGTCAGGGCGGCAGTCTGCCCCGCAACCTCAGTTCTCTGATGAAAAGGCGGCAGTTTTCAGTTTGTTCACCTTCTTCTTGCTGTAAGGACCGGAGCAACAACTTTCAAACTCTTTACATGCTGGAGCTGAAACCACAAGTCGCCCTAATGTATTGAATAGTTTGATGATTTTTAAAATAACTTTTACATGTAATTGTTGCAATGAGAATATTGATCAGCCATCTATCTACTATATGCTACTGGTAGCGAAAGACTCCCACATCTCTCCATTGCCCTTTATATAAGCTTTTCTCAACCAATACCCTATTAGATTAAACACTATAGAAAATTACTTAAATAATTATTTTCTAAATTCTGCCAAAGATGTTACATAGCTAGCACAATGCCAGATGCATAGGAGTTAATTTATTACATAATATAGATGCCTGAGTCATTTTATCCCTATACACATTTTATGTGTATTTCTTAGAATAAAGATATTTTCTCACATAACTGTAAAGTAGTACACTCAGGAAACTCAGCATCAATACAATATTTTAATATAACCAACCATCAATAGTTCAGTTTTCTCAATTGTCCCCATAATCTTTTCCGTCCAAAAGAATTGTGACCTGAATCATATATTCATTCAGTTGTCAAATATCTTAAGTCTCTCTGCAATCTGAAACATTTCCTCAGCTTTTCTTGGCTTTTATGTCACTGATTTTTTTTTTAAGAATACAGGCCAGTTTTTGTTTCTTAATAGCAAGTTTCTGATTTTGGCTTTGTCTGATGTTTCCTTAAGACTAAATTCAGGTTATGTATCTCTATTAAGAATACTTCATAGTGATATTGTATCAGACCCATAGTGATATTGTATCCTTCCCATATTAGTTTCTATCACTCAGGCAAGATTATTGTTTGGTTCTCTACCATATTGTTAAGATAATACTAATCTTACTCCTGATCACACCTCACCTGAATCCTGCCCCCAGACTTTTCATGCACTGTTGATTCTTACCCAACCAATTTTTTACTATGATTACTGCAATGACTGTCTCATTTCACTGCTTACTCTACATTAATCAGAATCCTACTCTATGTAAAAGTACTCCCTTTTCCCTTTCTCTCCCTCCATCCTCTCTCTCTCTCATCAGAATAGATTCATGGCTTCCTACTTTTTTTCACTAGGTTCATTACTGTTAATTCTTCTGATCCTCAAAGAGCCCCAGATTTGGCCAGCAGGAGTGAAGCTTGTTCAAACAAGCTCTTGGGTTTTTGTTTATTTTTCTTGACATGCATCATCATTTTTAAAATATGTCCTCCTGCCTTCTGGTAACAATAAGATGTTCCAGGCCTATTTTATACCCCCTCTTGCCCAAGCCTGGAGTTCAGCCATTCCTCTAACAATCCACATTTCCTTCCAGTAGGGAATGGTATTAGAAAACAAGAATGAGTGCCAGGTGTTCTCACTGCTATCATGGTAAGTTTGAGTTTAGACTTGTCATATCCAGTTTGGTGGTCATTATCCAAATGTGGCCATTTAAATCAAAATTAATAGAAACAAAAATTCAGTTCGTCAGCTGCACTAGTCACATTTCATATGTAGTTACATGTATTTAGCAGCTACCATCAGAGAAGGCAATGGCACCCCACTCCAGTACTCTTGCCTGGAAAATCCCATGGATGAAGGAGCCTGGTAGGCTGCTGTCTGTGGGGTCGCACAGAGTCGGAAACGACTGAAGCGACCATGGGGTTGCTAAGAGATGGACACGACTTCACTTTCGCTTTTCACTTTCATGCATTGGAGAAGGAAACGGCAACCCACTCCAGTGTTCTTGCCTGGAGAATCCCAGGGACGGGGGAGTCTGGTGGGCTGCTGTCTGTGGGGTCGCACAGAGTCGGATACGACTGAAGCGACTTAGCAGCAGCAGCAGCAGCAGCTACCATACTGGACAGCACAGATAATCATAAAATTTCCATCATTACAGAAAGTTCTATTAGACATTATTGTTCTAGACCCTTTCACATAGCAAATCCACACACACATTTTTTTCCATCTTTGTTCCAACTACTCAAGTGCTTTCTTTATCTTGACCGAAACCCTTTCAAAATTTGGTTCATCTTTCAAAACCAATCTTTCGTGGTGCATTTCTTAGTGCCTTTAACTAAGCTCCTTCTCCAACCCCCAAATATACAGTCTTTACTGATTTCAAACAAACAAAAATTCTGGTTTAGCCACTGTGGAAAATAGTATGGAGGTGCCTCAGAAAACTAAAAATAGAATTACCATAAGATCCAGTTATCCCACTCCTGGGCATAAATCCAGACAAAACTATAATTCAAAAGGATACATGGACCCCTATGTTCACAGCAGCACTGTACACAATAGCCAAGACATGGGAACAAGCTAAGTGACTATCAACAGATGAACTGATAAAGCAGATGTGGTATAGTGGAATATACTCAGTCATAAAAAATAACAAGATAATGCCATTCGCAGCAACATGGATCCAACTAGAGATAATCATACTAAGTGAATTATATCAGAAAGAGAAAGACAAATACCATATGATATCACTTACATGTGGAATCCAAAATATGATAAAATGAACCTAACTATGAAACAGAAAGCATCACAGACATAGAGAACAGACTCGTGATTGCTAAAAGGGACACGGTTGGCGGAGGGATGGAGTGGGAAGTTGGGGTTAGCTGATGTCAGCTTTTATATAGCAAGGTCCTATTGTATAGCACAGAAAACTATGTTCAATATCCCATGACAACCATAATGAAAAGAATATTAAGGAAAAAAAAATATATATGTGTGTATAGAACTGAATCACTCAGCTATACAGCAGAAAATTAACAACACTGTAAATCAACTACACTTCAGTAAAAATACTGATCAAAAAACAGCTGGGTGATTCTTGTTGTTACCAATGTAAATATTAACTGGTAAAAACATGGGCTTTGGAATCAAACCTGTTTCTTACTAGCTATATGACCTTGGGAAAGTTACTTAATCTCCCTAAACTTCAATTTCTGCATCTAAAGGTGGGATTAATAATGCCTCATAGTTATATGCTTGAAGACTAAAAAAAAAAAAAATGTACTGAATATGCTTAGCCTTATGACTGGAATATGATAAATTATATGGCCTATTAGTAACAATAATATCAGACTTCTTTCTCCTTTGTTTCCTGAAAGTTTTAAATTCGTTCACTTTTCTAAGCCAATCTTTACATTACTAAGGCATACATAGTACGTTAGCAATACAGAGCAAATCCTCTAAATTATTCAAATAGATTCCTTCCAGTCAGAATATTAAGACCTATTTATATGTGAAATATTTCTCTTAGACAATTCTATTTATAACTATGAAATTATAAAATCAATTTCAAATATTTATTGCTTATAGCAACTTTAAATAAAAATTGTTAAATAAAGTATAATTTCTTATATAAAAACTAAATATTTTCCTATTAGGTTGATTAATTATGTAAAATTTCTGAAAATTCTGAAATAAAACTTTGAAAAATTTCAAGTTGAGAGAGCATACTAGAAACTGAACTACAAAATGGCAAAAATCAAATTATTGATAAAAATTAATTTGTCAGAATTCATAGTCCTATTTATAAAAGGATCCTATAAAACCTTTTAATGAAACAAAGCATCTTGATTTTTTTATAGAAATATATTTAAAAATAACTAATGTAGTAATACTTAAAACAATACTAAAGCAAAGATAAATTCCTTTCCTCTGACATATTATTTAAAATATAGAAAAAGACCATGTTATACCTAATGATAACTAGAGATAACTTACTTTGCCCTCCATCACAGTTTATTTAAGATATGTACTGAAAGATGTAAACCTAATATTTTGCTAATAAATGAAAAACACACTTTTCAAAATGAATGCTTTTAGTAAAGCATATTTTATTTGTAAAAAGTGTAAGCATGGTCATCTAAACTTTCATTGCTTACATGAAAAAGGGGTGCTCATCAGATTTAACAAATACTAAACTTAAAAGGGAGAGTAATGTCTTTCCTCCAAAATAACTACAGCCCTGTAGATTTTTATGTTTTTCTTTACTAAGCAAAAGACAAATATATAACATGCCTGTGTCTTATTACCCTTACTGGTAAAATTTTAAAATCAACTTGATATGTAATTTTCTTTCAGATTAGTTTAAGCATGGTTTAAAAAAAATGGAAATGTGAGAATTACAGAATACACTGCTATTTTAAAAAAAATTATTAAACCTCACTTCTTCTAAATAACTATGTACAATTCATATCCTGTCACTTGTGAAATATATGGACAGTAAAATTTTTGTTCATGTTTTCCTAAAGGCAACCTTACCTGTGGAGTCCAATAAAACGTTGGGCTCAATCTGTAGAGTTTTCGTTTGTGGAAACTCTGAAGTGGCCTTGTTCGAGCAGCCGTGCTCATGATAGTCAGGGATGGAGATTTCAATCTTGTCCTGTCTTTTCTCCTTTTCTTACTGTGCTTCTGGTTAAGCAACCAGCTACTGGAGGAAGAGAGCTCATCTAAATTCTCTGAAGCACTGAAATGCCATGAAATAATTGGGGAGTGGAGGGAATAAAACAAAACAAACAAACAAAGACAAAGAAAACTAAATGTAAATCACCTTGATCTATTATGACAGAGGAGCATTAATTTTAGCCAATTTTGTGGTAACAACTGATGAAAGAATCAATATTAATGGAAAATTACATTTCAAGTTGTGAAAACAGAATCTGTATTTTCTCCTGCAAAATAAATATCCCATAGGTTAGAGATGCTCACATGAATTCAGTAGTACAATGTAAATTTCACTGTAAATCAATAATCATGAATATTACAGTGTTAAAAGTATTTACATCAAATTCTTTTTCAATAAGGGTGAATTTACACAGGATTGTAGATTTTAAAAAGGCTATAACGTCTCATCACTACATCATTAGCTGCTCTTACATAAGCATTACATATCTTTTCAGGGAATTCTGAAACAAAGATGCAATCTGTCTACATTTTAAGAATTTTTTAAAACTGATGACATAGAAGACACAAACTATAAAATATTTTATCAGATCACACAAACTACACATGAAAATAAGCATAATTTTATAATTATCTCTCATATTAATTTTTAAATATTTATTTAAATATTTTAGAACATCAGGAGGGAGTTAATGCTTATCTCCACATAAATTTAACTTTATTTATACCAGTATATTACATATAAAATATTCAGCTTTACAGGTACTATAATCTACAAGTTCAACCTTATTTATATAAACAAAAGCTAGCCAACTTAGTATTCTAAGATCAACAAGTGAATCTATATGTGCTATTGCTAATCACAAATAAATTCTAAATGTGTTATTTGGTTTAAGTAGAATCAGTGTTTAAAGGTAAACATAAGATATGGTTTTTCTATAGCTGTATCACTGGTTTTGAATATTTATGGCTGCAAAATATTCTATTATCTTTCAGATAAAGCAAGTAATTCAAGAATACTTTATACAGTAGTAAGAAACTGGAAATAAGGATACCTGAATGGATCTGTTGGTGAAACCAAAAAAGAATAATAAAATATGGAATTTGGTGATTACATACAAATATATAATTGAGTATGTCTATTGGCCAGGCCAGTATAGGGAAAAAAAATCTGATGATAAATATTTTATTTTTAAAATATTAACTTCAGTCTTCAGAGAGCTCTAGTCATGAATGTTTTAATTGTCAGTTAATAAATATTCTAAAGATGTCTATTTGAGAAAGGTTTAAGATATACCAATATTCTCAAATTAACAGGTACAGTCTCATATACTGATGCTACTTCTTGTAAGATATATGTATTACTATAAAAACTTCAAGTGTATAAAGTGCTAAGTATAAAGTGCTAAGTGTATAAAGTGCTAAGTGCTCTTGAGAAACCAGCCTTTGACCTGGGCTACCACGTCAAGGGTAAACAGAAGGCATAGGTGATAGCCAGTATCAAGTTAGGTACGAAGCATGTCAGGTACAGAAGTGAACCAAGGTCAGGAAGAAGAGCGGTTACAGTGGGTGGTTAGTACCAGAGGTGATCACGTCAGGACAGTGAGGATTCAGGGACGTAGGACTAGATCCGGCACAAAAGGCGGCTCTCAGAGCAAGTGGGAAGTATCCCTAGGCAGATGGCACTGGCTCCTTAGAGAGATGTTGCTCGGGTGATGTCTAGGGATAATGACGAGTTTCTATTCTAGCAGTCTGGAGCATGGTTAACCAGTTCTTTCCTCTGTTCAGTTCTCTAGTTGCTAATGGGCATTTGCTTCCCCTTCCCTGCAGGAGGTATGAGGAGGTGAGCCACTGTCTTCTCACTGAATGACATCTCTCAGCTTTTGAACTGGTGAGAGGCTCACAGGCTAGTTTAAAGATAAATGGAAAGCTTGTCATTTGTGTCCCTAAATGTTATATTTTCAAGTTTCAAAGACTAATACAATATCATCAGAAAAAGCTCACCAAAGTTGGCACTTCAGTCACTTTATAAATAACTGATGAAAGTGAAAGTGTTAGTCGCTCTGTCCCGTCAGACTCTTGGCGACCCCATGGACTGTAGCCCGCCAGGGGATCTTCCCAACCCAGATACTGAACCTGCATCTCCTACACTGGCAGGCAGATCCTTTAACCACTGAGCCACCTGGGAAGCTGTCGTAAAGGGTTATTGCAAACCACTGATAAACTCACTTATTCTGCCCAATGGTGTACACCAAAGAGGATGAATCTTACTGAAAAGGAGAACAAAGGAAATCATCTGGAGGACAACACAATGCTGCCGAAGTGACTCTATAATCCAAGGGTATTTTTCCCCTCGGGAGATAACAATCCAATACCTGGCACTAGTGGTGAAGAACCTGCCTGACAATGCAGGAGACGCAAGAGACACGGGAGGAGGAGGAGAAAACCCGGGAAGGAAAAACATTTCAATAAGAGACAAGGCTAAGTTTTCCCACTGAGCTGTGGGTACACCTAGGAAACTCCAGAAACTGAGGATACAATAAGCTGCTGTCAAGTACCATCATAACTGTCACAAAAATTATCAATAAATGTCAACATTTAATTTTGAAATGGCATTTTTACAAGTGGGGTAGTACCAGATAAGGACACAAATAACACTCCTTTAGATTTCTAACTGGAAGCTTTTATTCAGAGAACAATAAAAATCTCCAAAAGGATAGCCTAGGGCCACTGTGTAATAGGCAGATAGTACAATTTGGCTCTAAAATAAACTAAATAATTGAGGAGAGGGAAGAAATGAGGGGGTTTTTAGGCTTACACCTTTCTCCATTTCCACTACCACTTTCTTAATCCAGGCTTTTTTCTGCCAGAATTCCTCCTATACTCTTGTAACTGGCTCCCCTCATTCACACTTTTTTCCATCCAGTCCCTTCTAATCTTTCAGGAAAACAAATCTGGTCCTGTTTTACCCTTTCCTCCCATGCCTAAACTGCTTAAAATCTCTCAAAGCCTTCTCATTGCTTTTGAGAAAAATACTTAAATCCTTAATGGAAAAGGCCCTGATTGGTCTGCTCTCTCAGCCTCCTCATGTGTTATGTTCCCTCTTCTTCCCTGTGTTCCAGCCACATTGCCTCTTTTAATTCCAAATAACTCACACTTGCTCCAGTACAAGACCTACTTTATGTAGTATCTGCTTCGAGGCATTTTCTCACATCCTCCTTCACTTACGTAATTTCCAATAACCACTTGGCTCTCAGTTCAAAAGTTAGAACCTCAGGTAAGTCTTTGAGCCCTTGCATAGTCCCTTCAAAGACAAAGTCAAATTACCTTATGAGTTCTTTTCTTTATAGTATTTTTCATGATGCCAATTTTACAACTATTTGTGTTACTATCTGATTAGTATCTTTCTCCTTTTCTAAAACTGTAAGTAATACAGAGACTATGTTTTAACTTTTTCTCAGAAGTTCCTGACACTATACTTGGCATACGACAGTTCAGTTCAGTCGCTCAGTTGTGTCCGACTCTTTGCTGCCTCATGAACCGCAGCACACCAGGCCTCCCTATCCATCACCAACTCCCGGAGTCCACCCAAACCCATGTCCATTGAGTCGGTGATGCCATCCAACCATCTTATCCTCTGTCATCCCCTTCTCCTCCTGCCCTCAATCTTTCCCAGCATCAGGGTCTTTTCAAATGAGTCAGCTCTTCGCATCAGGTGGCCAAAGTACTGGAGTTTCAGCTTCAACATCAGTCCTTGCAATGAACACCCAGGCCTGACTTCCTTTAGGATGGACTGGTTAGATCTCCTTGCATTCCAAGGGACTCTCAAGAGTCTTCTTCAACACCACAGTTCAAAAACATCAATTCTTCGGCACTCAGCTTTCTTCACAGTCCAACTCTCACATCCATACATGACCACTGGAAAAACCACAGCCTTGACCAGATGAACCTTTGTTGGCAAACTAATGTCTCTGTTTTTTAATATGCTGTCTAGGTTGGTCATAACTTTCCTTCCAAGAAGTAAGCGTCTTTTAATTTCATGGCTGCAGTCACTATCTGCAGTGATTTTGGAACCCCCCAAAATAAAGTCTGTCACTGTTTCCCCATCTATTTGCCATGAAGTGATGGGACCAGATGCCATGATCTTAGTTTTCTGAATGCTGAGTTTTAAGTCAACTTTTTCACTCTCCTCTTTCACTTTCATCAAGAGGCTCTTTAGTTCTTCTTCACTTTCTGCCATAAGGGTGGTGTCATCTGCATATCTGAGGTGATTGATATTTCTCTCGGCAATCTATATTCCAGCTTGGGCTTCCCCCAGTCCAGCGTTTCTCATGATGTACTCTGCATATAAGTTAAATAAGCAGGGTGACAATATACAGCCTTGACGTACTCCTTTTCCTATTTGGAACCAGTCAATGCTCAATAAATATTTACAGAATGAATGGAGAAATATACACACATATTATTTTCAGATTTATCACTCCAGCTCTGTGCTTTGCACAGGGTATGTATATTACACCACATAATGTGAAGGTGTTAGCTGCTCAGTCATGTTAGACTCCTTGCAACTCCATGGATTGTAGCTCACCAGGCTCCTCTGTCCATGGAATTCTCCAGGCAAGAATATTAGAGTGGGTTGCCATTTCCTTCTCCAGGGGATCTTCCGGACTGAGGGATTGAATCCAGGTCTCCTGCATTGCAGGCAGATTCTTTACCATCTGAGTCACTAGGGAAGCCTATAACTTATATGAGAAGCATATAACACTACATACCTTACCTAAATAGTTTAGTGAATGAATAAACATGGAACATTATAGTTTAAGAGCCAAAAGAAGCTATAAATAGAAGGTTATAAGAGAGCATTTAGAAAAATAAGACATATTTACACTGCCTTGAGTTCCATTCTAAATCTTTTAACTTTCACTTATAACAGTTAGTTTCTGATAGTAAGCTATGATATGGCTTATAATCATATATGCCCATTATAAATGTATAAGTCTAATAAAGCAGATGAGAGCTGTAAGATATTTTGATTTGTAAAAGAGAAAGCATGGATAAAGTTTAAATTTTTTCTTCTAATTTAAAAAATGCAAAATGACCAAGAGTTTTATTGAAGAAAATATTCCAAAAGTCATGAGTTCATGTTTTATTAACACTGCCTAATTTTTCTAATAGTAATGACTTTCTGATATAACTGATTGTCTATTGCAATTCTAGAAAATCTTAGCAGTTAAGATATTTATGAATAACAACAGGCATTCAATTTACTTTTACAGAGTATAAATGGAATTTTCAAGTGAATTTTTTAAATTAAAATTTTACTCTGATTACTACAGAAACCAAAGGCCCAGAAGTGAAGCATTTAATCTTTTAACTGATATTTGAATATTAATTCCTACCAAAATAAATTTCTACAAATGTTATTCATTTGTATCAAAATTAATAAAATAATCTAAAGATATGGGCTTATAGGGACATATATTTGATAAGTTCTTTGTTTTGTCTTGGTAGTGGAGAAAATGATGAATAAATAAGGAAGAACAGTCTAATTTCAATCTATTTTATAATAAACTCAATGAAAGATAGTCCAGGATTTTTAGTAACTTGTTCAAGTATTTCATAACTTTTTGCCTAAGCCAAGCTGTATTCTTAGAAGGATTGAAATAATCATTATAATGCCATGCTCAAACGCTTTTAGTAAATAAGAAACTTTTGGGCCTGGCTATAAATTTAGAAAGTTAAAACCATAAAAACACAGACAAGATTTCATAAAGTTATTTTTATCTTCTAATCTCAAGAAATAGCAGCAGAAAACAAGTATTCAACACAGAATTTTAAAATACTGTTTTAGAAAAAAAAAATATAAAATACTGTTTTAGTACTTTTCAACATTTCCCCCACATTCATGTACTCATACTAAACACACTTAAGAAAAGCAGAACTCAACACAGAGAAGAAAATTAGAATGTGTATTATCTAAGAGATTACAACAGCCTGCCAGTTCTCAATCAATCTACTCTCATACACAAATATCCATACTTGCTATATGGGGCTGAAGAGTGTTGTCACAATATGTACATCTACCAGGAACCTCAGATTGTGACCCTACTTGGAAATACAGACTTTCAGGTGTAATTAATGAGGTAAAATTATGTCAAAGTGGATTAGGGTGGCCCTAAATCCAGTCACTGATGTTCTTGTAAGAAGAGACAAAGAGTTCAGGAAGAGATTCCAGGGAATAACATCCACGCATGTGAAGACAGAAGAGAAATGGTCTATAAGCCCAAAATGCCAAAGACTGCCAGGAAGCCAGGAAAATGCAAGGAAGGATTCTGCCCTAAATCTTCAGAAACAGTATGGCCCTGCCTGACACCTTGATTTCAACATCTAGCCTCCAGAACTGTGGAAGAAAAAAATATTTCCTATATTAAGCCACACACTTTGTGCTGATTTGTTAAAAGATCCTTATGAAACTGACATATTCATAAAGTACATGCCTAAGAATCACTATTTTTGCATAATTTGTAATCTCTATTTCAAGTCTACTTTTCATCTTTTGGAGTTTCTTGATGACCTCAATCTATAGCAACTAAAGTAGGTGGCAACCTTTTCCAAACTTTCCCTGATGCCCAGAGTCCTGCCAATAGTTGAATTTACTATCTTTATTTTTCCTGATAATATTTGGAGAAATGAACACATTATTTACTCAGATATACTCAATGATATCTTAAAGAAATTACATAAAATAGGACCTTATAGAAACTCACTAAAATGGCCTCGTAGGGGAATTACTTGTCTTCCACATGGCAAAAACAAGCATCTCTCTCAAATGACCAGTGGATCAAGATCCAGGCATTATCTACTACATATAGAGAAAACAGTGCCTTAACCAGCCCATTTTCCCTACTCTAGGAATTAAGTAGGAAAATTACAATCCCCCATTCACTTAAAAATACAAGTCTCTTCTACTATAGCAACAAGAAAATCCTGAAGTACACTGTAAAATGACCTTCTAAATTAGATCTCTGGTTCCTCTGCCTTTTCTAAATCCAGTTTGAATATCTGGACGTTGTTGGTTCATGTACTGTCAAAGCCTCGCTTGGAGAATTTTGAGCATTATTTTGCTAGTGTGTAAATGAGTGCAATTGTGAGGTAGTTTGAGCATTCTTTGGTTATTGCCTTTCTTTTGGATTGGGATGAAAACTGATATTTTCCAGTTCTATGGCCACTGCTGAGTCTTCCAAATATGTTGGCATATTGAGTACAACACTTACATTTGTTATTGTTGATAAAAGCATCATCTTTCGGGATTTGAAATACCTCAGCTGGAATTACATCACTTCTACTAGCTTTGTTTGCAGTGATGCTTCCTAAGGGCCAGTTGACTTCACACTCCACGATGTCTGGCTCTAGGTGAGTGATCACATCATCCTGGTTATCTGGGTCATTAAGATATTTTTTGTATAGTTCTGTGTATTCTTGCTACCTCTTCTTAATATCTTCTGCTTCTGTTAGGCCCATACCGTTTCTCTCCTTTATTGTGCCCATCTTTGCATGAAATGTTCCCTTGGTATCTCTAATTTTCTTCAAGAGATCTCTAGTCTTTCCCGTTCTATTATTTTCTTCTATGTGTGGATCATGACAAACTGTGGAAAATTCTTCAAGAGATGGTAGTACCAAACCACCTTACCTGCCTCCTGAGAAATCTGTATACAGGTCAAGAAGCAACAGTTAGAACCAGACATGGAACAACAGACTGGTTCCAAGTTGGGAGAGGAGTATGTCAAGATGGTATATTGTCTTGTCACCTGCTTATTTAACTTATATGCAGAGTACATCATGCGAAATGCCAGGCTGGATGACGCACAAGTGGAATCAAGATTGCTGGGAGAAATATCAATAACCTCAGATATGCAGATGACACCACCCTTATGGCAGAAAGTGAAGAAGAACTAAAGAGCCTCTTGATGAAAATGAAAGAGGAGAGTGAAAAAGCTGGCTTAAAACTCAACATTTAGAAAACTAAGATCATGGCATCCGGTCCCATCACTTCATCACAAAGGATGAGGAAACAATGGAAACAGTGACAGACTTTATTTTGGGGGGCTCCAAAATCACTGCAGATGGTGACTGCAGCCATGAAATTAAAAGACGCTTGCTCCTTGGAAGAAAAGCTATGACCAACCTAGGCAGCAATTAAAAAACAGAGACATTATTTTGCCGACAAAGGTCTGTCTAGTCAAAGCTATGGTTTTTCCAGTATGGATGTGAGAGTTGGATCATAAAGAAGGCTGAGCGCCAAAGAACTGATGCTTTTGAACTGTGGTATTGGAGAAGACTCTTGAGAGTCCCTTGGAATGCAAGGAGATCAAACCAGTCCATCCTAAAGGAAATCAGTCCTGAATATTCACTGGAAGGACTGATGCTGAAGCTGAAACTCCAATACTCTGGCCACCTGATGCGAAGAACTGACTCACTGGAAAAGACCTTGATGCTGGGAAAGACTGAAGGTGGGAGGAGAAGGGGATGACAGAGGATGAGATGGTTGGATGGCATCACCAACTCTATGGACCTAAGTTTGAGTAAACTCCGGGAGTTGGTGATGGACAGGGAGGCCTGGCGTGCTGCAGTCCATGGGGTTGCAAAGTGTCAGATGCGACTGAGCGACTGAACTGAACTAAAAAAAATTAAGATATTTACCTACTCTGAAAAATTAAGTAACATCTTTACGCAGCCATTAAAATGGAAAAGAAATATTTTAAGTATAAAAAGCTTCAGATATACTACTGAAATAAGATACAAAACTTCCAGTAGAGCTCAACAATGAAAATTATGTATGATAGGAAGGAAATATACTCTGAACAATACAAGTGATTTCCACTTTCTTCTTGATAGCTCATGAAGTTTTAAGTTATTGTACAATGAACTTTTATTAATTTTATAAGAACACCAAAATGTCATCTATAATTGCAGTCTTTTTTGGCATTAGGAACTTGCAATACATTTTGAAGTGGCTATTCGAGAATAAGAGACTTAGGAGGCATACGGATTTTGTTTGGGTCCTGATTCTAATAAATTGTCCATAAAAAGATGATTTTGAGACAACTGCAAAATATGAATATGAACAGAGAATTTTATGATAGTGATAAATTATGACTAAAATATTATAAAAATAAAAAATAAGCAATGACAACATGGTGGGTATGTTGAAAAAAAGTTTATCAAAGAAACAAATGAAAGTCTTACAGTTAAAATATCAATAAAAATTTTTTTAAGTTCATAGGAAAAAAATATATCAGGAAGAGAAATAGCTGAAATAAGTAGCAAAATCTTGAGAACTATTTAAGCTAGGAATAAGCTGATTCACTTTTGTATGCTTTCTGTATGTTCAAGTTTTACATAATAAAGGTTGAGAGGAAAAGAGATCAAATATTGTAGAGCCATCTGCCATTCCCACCTCTGGCTCTTAATTTCAAGAGGACTTTTTAGAGTATAAAGGCAAGGAGACTAGGAAGCCAATATGAGAGCTATATTTTTTCTGAATGTGAAGTGCAAGTGGCTCAGTCGTGTCCAACTCTTTGCAACCCTATGGACTATACAGTCCACGGAATTCTCTAGACCAGAATACTGGAGTGGGTAGCCTTTCTCTTCTCCAGGGGATCTTCCCAACTCAGGATCAAACCCAGGTGTCCCACTTTGCAGGCGGATTCTTTACCAGCTGAGCCACAAGGGAAGCCCAACAACATTGGAGTAGGTAGCCTATCCCTTCTCCAGCAGATCTTCCCAGCTCAGGAATCGAACCGGAGTCTCCTGCATTGCAGGCAGATTCTTTACCAACTGAGCTATCAGGGACATAAAATCTATCAAACATTTCTAACTAACCTATAGTTTGGGAGTTCAGCTCAGATTTTTCACTATAATCTCTGAGCTGTTTTTCTGACATATGGAATATAGTTTGAAATTGAGACTTTCTAGCATTTCACTATTTTTTTTTTCATTTTAAAGGAAAATTTGCAAAGAGAAAAAAATCTGAAAAATTCTAAAATATTTTTTAAAATCCTCGCATCTAAACACAAATATAGCATTAGAAAAAATTTGATTTTTCTCCTTTAAGTATCTTTTTTTCCCCTATAAAATCACACCCCTAGGAGGGTCTACGGCTGTTGCTGTTCATCTGCAAGTCGTGTCTGACTCCGTGACGCCATGGGATCACAATGATTGTGGTATCCCGATTTTTTCCACCTAACATTCTAAAGGAAGTAAATTCCTATATAACCACATCTTTTTTAATACAGATCATTTTTTAAATAGTTATATGACATGCCTTCAGTGGTTGTATCACAATTTAAACATTTCCTATAACATTAAGTTTAAGACTTACATTAATACAGGTTAAAAGGGAAAAGTATAAGTTTACAAAAGAAAATAAATCCTATTGGTATTACTTTAAAAACACACCAGGAGACATTTTATTTCCTTATTGATATTGTACATCTAGCTGATACAATATTTAATGTCACAGAAACTCAAAATTATGTTTGAAAACTTCAGCCTAGAATTTGCTAACCGTTTTCTCATAACAGAGAAGTGACTATTGAAAATATTATGAGGGTAAGAGAATTACTTTATATGTGATTAGTTTATCAGTTCAGCTGCAGTTTTCAATTATGATGCCCAATCAGAAAGAATCATTACATTTTGTGAGATAATTATCATTTGTGGAAATAAATAGCATGACAATGATTCATTGGAATTTAATTTCATATCATATTCTGGGACCCATTAAAGAAAAACAACAACAACAAAAATTCTAGACATTATTTCAAGTAGAAATTCACTTTCCCAGAGATAATACCCCATGGGGTAAATGAAGATGCACTTACAGCACTTTATCTTCATTTTAGAGTATGAGATCTAAAAACAAATAACCGTCTCTATGAAGATAAAATGTGACGCTTCATCTGTTTGAAGAGCCAGTCTTTTCAGCTGCTCAGTTCCCGGTGACTCATCTGAAACCCTGCTGCCAAGATTAATAAGCTAAGGAAACAATCCTGACTTCTGGGAGACAATGCAATTAAATAAGAGTTGGGGGTTGGGAATAAATGAGTAAAAAGTGGGCAAAACAGCTGCCCTCAAAAATAATTAACCAAGTGAATTTACTTTAGACATAAGAACAGATCATTAGGGTATTATAAAATTTATCTTAAATACTTACAAAAAAGTGTATCACACATTAAGTTTTATGTGGTCCACTAAAAATAACAATACAGAATAGGTAACCAAACTTTAAAAAATCAAAATTTAAATTTCTTAGACCTAATTACATATATATATATATATATATATATATATATATATATATATATGGTATGATGTGATATAAAGCTAGAATGAGAATGCTTTATTAGAAGCACTGATGAGTTTACTTATCATAAGTAAGTCCAAGAATACAGATTACAGCTGAAACCGCAAACACCTCTTAAAAAACCAAAAAAGATCTCAATGAGTTCATGGATGAAAGCTCACTCCTGTTACTATTAAGAGAGAGGACTTATCTTTTACTTCAGAATCTCTTATTATAGGACAGGTACTTCTACCATCTGACTTTGTTTATCTGATTTTCTAGTCCAGAGTTAAATTAAATGAGAGGAAGCAGAATTGCAGGAGGCAGCATGAGATTAACAACATATCAATCTGACTATGATAGAGAAAAAGCAAACAAGTACAAAATATTTTGGGGAGAATGCTGATTACCTGTATGAAATCCTAAAAGATATTTCATTCATTCAAAAAGTATTTATTCATGTCCATGTTATGACTCTTGATCTAGATGTCAAGAAAATAGCAGTTAAGACAGACCAGAAAAATTCCTACTGTCACGGAGCTTACATTGTCATCCAGGAAGGTAGATAATAAACAAGTAAAAAACAAGAATAAAATTATATAACACTTCTCTCATTTGATCCTCACAATAACCCAACAAGCAAACTATCTGCATTTTAACTGTGATCTAGAAAGTTGCTTAAGATCACAATGCTACCAAGTTCTACAGTTGGGACTGATCTCAGACCCATCTAATTTCAGAACTATTTAACAATGCAATGAGTTTTCTTCATAGCACTTGACCAGGATTTTAATTTTATTTTTTTATTTAAAAATTTTCTTTACATTTTTTCTGTGGCATGTGGGATCTTACTTCCTTGACCAGGGATCTAATCTGAGCTCCCTGCCTTGGAAGCACAGACTTCCATCTGCTAGACTGTCAAGGAAGTCCCACCAGGAACTTTTTTTTTTCTTCAGTATTTACTTTAAAATTTTTATTGCGTATTTATTTGCTTGTGCCAGGTCTTAGCTGTGGCACACAGAAGATTTTAGTTGCAGTGTGGAGGATCTAGCTGCCTAACCAGGGATTGAACTAGGGTCCCCTGCATGGAAAGCATGGAATCTTTGTCACTAGACCGCCAGGGAAGTCCCAGGATTTTAAATTACACATTTATTTGTGTGGTTCTTCAGCTGATACCATTTTTACCCAGTTAGACTCTATACCATAAGGTCAGAGACCACACCTGGTTTTGTTCAACATCAAAACCCAATCCAATCCAATGCCCAGCACCCTATATCACTCGGGATGTATTTGCTGACTATTAAGTGAATTTTGTCATTGATATACAATTATTAATCTTGATAAGTCTGTGAGGATGTGGACTCAGGGATGAGCCTGAGTTATTAAAGAAAAACTAAGCTCAGAAGCACCCAAGAAAGGCAATGTGTAATAAATTTGGCTTAGTTCTTACCAAATGGCTTATTCAAAAGTTTTGACACTTGAGTAGAATCATCATTCCTCCTATTATCTAGGGTACTTCTTTCCATAATAAATTCTATATTATGCTTTAAAGTTAATAAAATGTGTTGAGTAATTTCTCTTTATTCACTAAATCTCTAGATATAAGCTAACATAGAACATCCAAAGCAAAGAACAATAGTGATGTTACAAAGAGATA
The DNA here is from genome assembly GCF_963930625.1 of Muntiacus reevesi. Classification (NCBI taxonomy): domain Eukaryota; kingdom Metazoa; phylum Chordata; class Mammalia; order Artiodactyla; family Cervidae; genus Muntiacus; species Muntiacus reevesi. The sequence goes on along the minus strand of NC_089251.1, from coordinate 138,199,864 downwards.
TATATTTTAAACTGCATTGAGATCTGTTTTTCATTTTTCATTTGTTTGAAAAAATGGAATTCTTTACAAATAAACATTTGATTGAAGACTATTAGCACTAGAAATTACTTTAGAAAATATTTGTATCCTAGTAAATTTAGAATAAAAAAAGTGCAATGTAAAGAAATTAACTGACTTGCCCAAGGTCACAAAATGTTGAAAACAAAAAGTACATGAAAAGAGTATATATATATTTCCATAATCTCAAGTTACCCACAAACCACTAAATTAAAAGCCACTATAACTAAGCATAAACAAAAGTTAAAACCTTTTGGGGGGGAGAAAGGAGATTAAATATCCCAAGGCAGTCTTTTTAGAGAAGGTATGTTTTCCTAATGTAATATGAAAATAAAATATAATAGGAGAAAAACAGCCAATAGTGTGTTTATCCTCAATTTAAGAGTACTTGGTTTAATTACAGTAAAGTAATGTTCAAAATTCTACAAGCCAGGTTTTAATAGTACATGAACCGTGAATGTCCAGATCATCAACCTGAATTTAGAAAAGGTAGAGGAACCAAAGATCAAATTGCTAACATCTGCTGTATCATCAAAAAAGCAAGAGAGTTCCAGAAAAACATCTACTTCTGTTTTATTGACTATGCCAAAGCCTTTGACCGTGTAAACCACAACAAACTGTGGAAAATTCTGAAAGATGGGAATACCAGACCGCCTGACCTGCCTCCTGAGATATCTGTATGCAGGTTAGGAAGCTACAGTTAGAACTGGACATGGAACAACAGACTGGTTCCAAATAGGAAAAGGAGTACATCCAAGGCTGCATATTGTCACCCTACTTATTTAACTTATATGAAGAGTACATCATGAGAAATGCTGGGCTGGAGGAAGCACAAGCTGGAATATAGATTTCTGGGAGAAATATCAATAACTTCAGATATGCAGATGACACCACCCTTATGGCAGAAAGTGAAGAAGAACTAAAGAGCCTCTTGATGAAAGTGAAAGAGGAGAGTGAAAAAGTTGGCTTAAAACTCAACATTCAGAAAACTAAGATCATAGCATCTGGTCCCATCACTTCATGGCAAATAGATGGGGAAACAGTGACAGTATTTATTTTGGGGGGCTCCAAAATCACTGCAGATGGTGACTATAACCATGAAATTAAAAGAGCAAGAGCTCCTTGGAAGGAAAGTTATGACCAACGTAGACAGCATTTTAAAAAGCAGAAACATTACTTTGCCAACAAAGGTCCATCTGGTCAAAGCTATGGTTTTTCCAGCAGTTATGTATGGATGTGAGAGTTGGATTATAAAGAAAGCTGAGCAATGAAGAACTGATTCTTTTGAGCTGTGGTGTTGAAGACTCTTGAGAGTCCCTTGGACTGCAAAGGAGATCCAACCTGTCCATCCTAACGGAAATCAGGACTGAATATTCATTGGAAGGACTGATGCTGAAGTTGAAACTCCAATACTTTGGCCACCTGATGCGAACTGAGTCATTTGAAAAGACCCTGATGCTGGGAAAGACTGAAGGCAGGAGGAGAGGATGACAGAGGATGAGATGGTTGGATGGCATCACCGACTCAATGCACATGAGTTTGAGTAAACTCCAGGAGTTGGTGATGGACAGGGAGGCCTGGCGTGCTGCAGTCCATGGGGTTGCAAAGAATCAGGACACGACTGAGAGACTGAACTGAACTAACTGAAGAAAGAAGGTACCTTCCCCTAGAGAGAATCTGCATTTGACTTTGCATCTATCTTGTAGAATCATCCATTATAGAATCATTTTAAACTAGGGAATCCTTGATGACTCACTGATGGAAATTTGGACTGAAAATCCATGTCAAATCCCTATAATGTTCACATTATTTCAATATAGGTTTGCTATTTTAAGGCAACTCTCCCCATGGTGCCCCAGGAGTGGAAAAAGGGAAACAGTTTGTTTTTTTAAATGAAGTATAGTTGATTTACAATGTTGTGCTTCTGATATGCAGCAAAGAATATGAAAAAGAATATATATATACAAATATATATATTTACAATATATATACATATACAAAGGAATATATATACATATATATATATAGGCAAGGCCATGGGCTTTGATTTATCATCCTCTAACCCAAGCTATTAAAACCTCACTTGATTTTTCTGCATCTGGCCTCTTCTCTTTCCACACAAAGCTATCAAACCCTCAGCTGATATTTGTCAGAATTTGGTCTCAGACAAAGCAGACTGCTGTGCCTTGTTTAATTTTCTGGGCTTTTACTTTTTTTCTTTTTAACTTTTGGTTTAGAAATGTTAACAGCATTCAATAATTTCTCATTTAAAAAGTAAACAATTGAAAAAGAAACTTTTATTCAATCCACCAATTCCCCTTCTGGGTACATATGCAGAAAATAAAAAGCTGGGACCTCAACAGATATTTGTATATCCCTGTTCACAGAAGCATTATTCACACTAGCCAAAAGGTGGAAGCAACCCAAAAGTTCATCCAAGGATCAATGGGTAAACAAAACAGCAACTCAGAGCCTGAGGTTTGTGGGGGAATCTGTTCTTAGAGACTGGATGACTGCCTGGCTGAGTGCAGGTTCTGAGCAGTACCCGAGACCTTGAGCCACAGAACTGAGGCAGGAGACTGGGGGTGCCGAAGTGGCCTACCCTGCTTCACTGAACAGCCTGTTTTCAGGGAGGAGAAAGGGGGAGACATCTATCAATATACTGGGTGAGGGGGCATGGGGGTGTCAGAGAGGCAGTGTGTTGTGTTACCATGTCAATAAACTGATTTAAAGTTTAAAACAATGTTCATACATAAAGCAGAATTTTATTCCCTTAAAAAGGGAATGTTGACATATGCTACAATATATGGATGAACCTTGACAACATTATGCTAAGTGAAACAAGGCAATCACAAATGGACAAAAACTATATGATTTCATTTATATAAAATACCTAGCATAGTCAGCCTCATAGAGATATACATAGAACGGTGGTTGCTAAGAACCAGGAAGAACAAAGAATGTAGAGGTATCATTTAATAGATATAGAGTTTCAGTTTAGGAAGATGAAAAAACTTCTGGAGATGGATGATGGACACTATTGACAAAAATGTGAATCACTTAATGCTCCTAGAACTTAAAAATGGTTAAAATGGTAAATTTTATGGTATGTACATTTTACCAGAATTTTAAAAATTCTTACTCAAAAGCATTTTCTTACCTTCACATTTACTTTAATTCAAAAAGTGAATAGTAAGTGCTTTGTGGTTTGAATACCATTAAACAGAGTAAGCCCTTACTCTTGAAAATCTCTAAGTTTAAAAGATGTTTTGTTCATATTAAACTACATGTAAAGGAAAAAAGATATCAAGAATATTGGAAAAACAGAAAGATGCGAGAAATAAAACTGGACCTCACTTGACATGGGCTTCCCTTGTGGCTCAGCTGGTAAAGAATCCGCCTGCAATGTGGGAGACCTGGGTTTGATCCCTGGGTTGGGAAGATCTCCTGGCGAAGGGAAAGGCTACCCACTCCAGTATTCCGGCCTGGAGACTTCCTTGGGGTCGTAAAGAGCCGGACATGTGACTTTCACTTTCATTTGACATTTTACTCCCAGTCAGAAGCTTCACAAAAAATAAATTTTACATTGCTTCAATATAGATATCTCTTAAATTAAAACTTTTCCATATATTACTATAATGTGAAAATTATATATTTGATTAATTTTTAAAATCTATGATAATACTCTTAAATATGAGTAATGTAAAATAATCTGTTAAATTATTTTACATTACTTTCTCCTGTCATAAGGTTCCTCCATAACTTTGTATCTCTACATTTCCCATCTGTAGCTCTTTCTCTTCTCTTTATTTTAATAAAGATGTTTACATATCTTCCATCTTAAAAACAAAAACACCTTCCTTCTTAAAGACAAAAACACCTTCCTTGACTTTGTGTATTCATTTTATTTCAGCCTTAACAGTCAGCACCCTTGAAAATACAGTCTGGACTCCTCTCTATTTCATCTCCTGTTCCATTCACAATCAACTCTTATTTCTGTCATATCACACTACATATTCTTGCTAAAGTCTCAACTGACAAAACCAAGAGATATTTTTTAGTACCTCTCTTTGGTATCTAACACAATGACCACATATCCTCAAAATTTCCTTTCAGTGTTATTATTTTCTTATCTGTAATATATTGTAGTTTCTATGTTCCTGGTTAATATATTATAGTATATACTATCATAAATATAATTTTTACAAAATTTTTTATGAGATCTGGAGTATCCCCCAAATCGTTTGTTTCATATAGCAGTTTACTGTTATCTCGTAACAAGACTTATTAAAGATCAATTAGGCATTTAAAAAACTTAGCAGTCTAAATTCTCTCATCTTCTCTCAGAGTTGATGAAAGGCAGCTGTGTTACATTTTCTAGCAAATGTTAGAAAATAAATATTATAATCTTTCCTTCAAGGGAATATAACATTTTGATAGGAAATGTGAAAATAAGTGCTTTTTGGAAAAAAACTCATGTATAAAGTATTTGGAAAAAAGTGTTCATTGTTGTCAAAAATAAACACATTAGTAAAAACAAAATTAATTAAAACACATACATCAGCACATTTCAAAATGCTGGAGAGCAAAATTTTACCTGCTTTTAAATCTATCAAATAATTTTAGGTTTTCAACCTGTTACAAATTTTCAGAAATCATCTTTCAAATTAGTTTGTAGGAACAACTACTTAACATCAGGAAAGATGGCAATTACTAGCTGATTTCAATAAGAACCTTTTGACTATATAAAAGATAGGATTGAAAAAGTATCATGATTTGGTAAACATAGCCAATGTTACATTTCTTTCATTTGGATTTGTATATTTTTATGAAGCACGTTTTTCAACTATGACAGCTATTATTTGTTCTAGTTCTGTGAAAAATACCGTTGGTAGCTTGATAGGGATTGCATTGAATCTATAGATGACTTTGGGTAGAATAGCCATTTTGACAATATTGATTCTTCCAATCACTGAACACGGTATGTTTCTCCATCTGTTTGTGTCCTCTTTGATTTCTTTCATCAATGTTTTATAGTTTTCTGTGTATAGGTCTTTTGTTTCTTTAGGTAGATATACTCCTAAGTATTTTATTCTTTTTGTTGCAATGGTGAATGGTATTGTTTCCTTAATTTCTCTTTCTGTTTTTTCATTGTTAGTATATAGGAATGCAAGGGATTTCTGTGTGTTAATTTTATATCCTGCAACTTTACTATATTCATTGATGAGCTCTAGTAATTTTCTTAAAACCAAATATTCAAACAACTCCACACAATTCCACTATTATTATATGGTATTTTAAACAATTACATGTTTAACCTGCTAAACTGTTTAGGCCATTTAAAAGTGAAGATTTTGTCTTCTTAATCATTGTGTTCCTAGGACTTTAACTATAGGGCATACAGCAACAGTTAAGCAATAAATACTTTGTGAATAAATGATCAAAAATATATGCAAGTACATTAAGATGAAAATTAGTACACACATACACACACACACCACACCCACATAAGTATAACAGCATAAGACCTAGTTAGGTAAACAAAATGTTATCTAAAATTGACACAGCCCCAAATCACAATTTGATGGTGCTTAGTGGCTCAATTTGTAATTATGACTTTTTTAATGAGGAAATGTTCTCATAAATGAAGATATTATTATTAGAACACATTAGAATCTTTACTTTCAAGAGAATCATCAGTGATACAAGGATTGAATATAAAGTCAACAAAAATAAAAGTAAAACCAACAGAATAACTGTTTTCATAATAGAATAATGTAAAAATGACCCTGCACACACAAAACTGTAAAACTATTAAAAATTCCTTTCAAAACAACAAATTAGAAATAAAAATAACAGCATTTTTAAGACTTAGTTTATATACACTAGTCTCATTAAGAATCTGATAGCTACTCAGCATAATTTTCACTGTGGTATAAATTTTCCTTTCTTGTTATTTTTAATTTAATAATAAATCTTATATAATTATTAATATGAATATTTCCAATACTAAATTACACTTAATTCTTTATGGTACTTAAGGCAAAGAAGCCCACACTACAATTTTATTTGAAAAAAATTAGATGCACAAAATAATATTCTAGTATTCCTTTAATTCTAATTTATCGAAAGATTAAAAGAGAAAAGTAAGCAAAATAAAGGGCACAAATGCTGTTCCCAAAAGAGGATTCATAGTATCTATATTTTTTGCTAACATGACATAATAAATTGCTAAGGATTATAGGAATTACCATATTAACTACATTTAGTAAAAAATTTATCTTACAAAAGCTGAACTACAGAATGACTCATTTACAAAATGAGTAAACTTTAAGCTCAATTTTATGGATGGTATCTATCAATCAGTCTTCCACGCCCAAACTATATATAGAATCTTTTATTAAAATGCATTGCAACGGCAGTATGTAGCTGAAGACTACAAAATGTACAAAATGGAAGGCATATTAAATATGGCAGTACTTCTGAAGCAAATGATAGCACTGTTTTTCTTTTTAAGAAACATTAAAAAGCTTCCCGGAAAGCTTTCGTCCTCATTCTCAGGTTTACAGTTCCCTTAGTTATAAAAGTTTTATGTTATCTAAAAATGTATCCATGGTTGCTGGATTGTACTCTAATAATGCTTAAGGAAAAAAAGAAGTTACAATACTTAAAAGATCAAAACAAAATAAAAATAAAACAAGCAAAGCCAAACTGAGAAGTAAAACTAACCCACTGATACCTACCTCCTGGAAATGCCATTAGCCAGACATTTATGGCTACACGATTTAGAAGAGAGGGGTGATGATGTAGGGGACAAGTTGAGAGGGGCAATCAAACTATTGATGATTTCAGTCAACTGTGCACTCTGCAAGAAAATAGTAAACCTTTTACTGCTGCTAACAAGAGATACGGTTAAATCTCAGAACTTCAGTGCCTATTAAAGTTTAACTTCTCATGAAACAAGTAAATGTTTGTTTTAGTAAACAATTTACTCTATAAAGACAATTTATACCATTACTGATTTTTCCATTTATTATAAATACATCTACATTTTTAAGTACTCCTCTTTTTTCATATCCATTTTTGCTCAGTTCCTTTGTCTACTCATCCTATCCTCTAAAACACTGAAATTCAGCTGACAGCATCTATAAAATGCTTCCTTTGAGGGAGCCAAATTAATAATAACAAACTCATAACTATAATTTATTAAATGCCATCTATATGCCAGGCACTAAATTAAGCTCTAAACATAGATTACTGCTAATCTTTACAACTAACCTGCAAAGTAGACAATATTAAAACTACTGATACTGCTATTATTAAAATCAATTACAGACAAGGAAGCTGAAGAAAAGCTAGATTAAGCTGCTTGATCAAGGATTATAAAATTGGTATGATGTGGAGCTAGGACAACTCGGTGCTCTGTGACAACCTACAGGTATGGGATGGGACGAGTGGGAAAGAGGTTCAAGAGAAAGGGGATATATATATATATATACACACACACACACACATATATATATACACACACACATATATACTTATGGCTGATTCATGTTGTATGACAGAAATCAATATAACATTATAAAGCAATTATCCTCAAATTAAAAATAAATTTAAAAGGAAAAGAAATGGACCTAGAATTCAAGCTTAGGCTTCCTTCTCAAATTTTTTCCTAATTTGAATATACCAGTTTTTTCAGATACCCCAAATTTTCATTCACTCTTATCCAAAATTTACATGTAACCTATTTGTAATATATAATAAATATTAATTATTCTCAAAACAATCACATATAACAATTGTAATATGCATAAGCCATATAAATGGAAACAATACATTTCTACCAAAGAATGACACCTTTTTCATTACACATGTAATCTACTATAGTTCATTACAGAAAAAAGGGAAAGTATGAAGAGGTTTCAAAAATGAAAAGAAAATAACCTGTAATAATATTTCAGAGAGAAAACCATTGCTAATTACCTTTTGCTAATTATATATCCATTGCTAATTATATATCCATCTTTCAAGACAAAATTTTTTATTTTGAATATTTATGAGTTATTCATAAGAGGATTTAAATATCAGGAAAAGTTTTAGAATCAAAGTAGTTTATCAGAGATTTATTAAGACTATTTCCATGATCATTTTTTAATGAAATAATCCACATTCCAATGTTATCTTTCACTAAAACCTTCTATCAATAAATCAATCAAACACCCCACTCAGGTCTATTAAGTGGTACCCTAGTTCTTCGTGAAAAAAGTTCAATGATGAGCAATTTTGTTAGAAAACAAGTTTCCAACCCTAGTATAATGAGTTATCACCCTATAGCTATGTGCCAATGCTTAACATATTATATTTAAATAACTTTAATTATATCACTATTATAACAGACTAGATATACTAAATATTTTAATTGTACTTAATGTCAAATGACCAACTTCAATAACCAATGTCTTAAGAAATTGATATTCTTAAGAAACACATTTAAGTAGAACAGTTTACAAAATTCATTCAAAGTCATTTCAAGCCACTCATACTTCACATTACCTGTTTTTCTATATTGCGAAGAAGCAGCGTAGGGCTACTTGGTGACATTTCAAAATCTTGTTCTGGTAAAGGATCTTGACTCTCTTGAGGGATCTGGTGATTCCCAGAAGTGTTTAAGGAAGCTGGTTGGTCTGCAAATTGTACTTGCTTTTTCAATATATCTTTTGAAAGTCGACATTCTTCTAAGATCACTATCCCCTAGACAAACAGCAATTAAAGAGTTGCAATGAAAACAAATTGATTGCTGGAAGAACTTTAATGTTATGATGCACGTGAACCATGCTTTTTATTATTCCCTGGGAATCAGAAAATAGACAGTTGGAAGTACTAGTTTTAAGTGTTAACATTTAAAAAAATTATTTATTTAAATTGGAGGCTAATTACTTTACAGTGCGTGTACATGTGTCCCCCGTCCTGAACCCCACCCCTACCCCCCTCCCCATCCTATCCCTCAGGGCTGTACCAGTGCACCGGCTTTGAGTGCCCTGTTTCATGCATCAAACTTGGACGGAAGTACTAGTTTAACTCTGTAAAAAAGTCACGGATCTAAACTAAAATAAAGTGAAAGTGAAGTCACTCAGTCGTGTCCGACTCTGTGCAACCCCATGGACTATACAGCCTACCAGGCTCCTCTGTCCATGGGATTCTCCAGGCAAGAATACTGGAGTGGGTTGCCATTTCCTTCTCCAGAGGATCTTTCCCACCCAGGGACTGAACCCGGGTCTCCTGCATTGCAGGCAGATGCTTTACCCTCTAAGCCACCAGGGAAGCCCAAACTAAAATAACATGCATATATTTGATGGATTAGCCTTGTAAAGAACTGTCATAAATTATATATAAGTGATTGCCTTATAGGTTTTAGTTATTAGCATTAAAAGCATGATACATTCAGAATAAAGAAAAAATTGGAAGGAATGATGCTGAAGTTCCAATACTTTGGCCACCTGATGCGAAGAGCCAAGTCACTGGAAAAGACCTTGATGCTAGGAAAGGTTGAGAGCAGGAGGAGAAGGGGATGACAAAGGATGAGATGGTGGATGGCATCACCGACTCAATGGACATGAGCTTGAGCAAACTCCAGGAGATAGTGAAGGACAGGGAAACCTGGAGTGCTGCAGTCCATGGGGCCGCAAAGAGTCGGACAAGACTGAGTGACTGAACAACAAAAAATTTCATAAATTAAAATATCAAACTTACAAACAGTCAAACAACAATCTAACTTTATATTAACTCCTTTCAGAGCATTCTAAAGAACCCCAACACTGTTGTGACCAGCCAGCAACAGTGGATAGGACTGTACTATTGAGAAAAAGTACTCTCTAAACTAATCAAGTTCTCTTTGCTTACAGAGTAGACAGGTTAATAATATAGACACAAGTTTTCAACTTTAAGGGGTATTTTCTGAAATGTAAGTAATTGGAGAAATGAGTAGGGATCTATCTGCCTCTGTACTCCCTGCCTACCATTCATACACATACATACTACTCAACTGGCTTGCTGAACTTTCTCCTCCATCCCCTATCTTCTTCACTCCAACTGTCTTTATCCTTAGGTCCCTTAGAAGTAACAAAGAAATGAGAGAAAGGGGAAAAAGGAGTGCACAAGTGTCATTTGAATGGTTTCATAGTTCTCACCATAATATTTCTTCCCTTCCTATCCCTTTTATTACACTTGCCCCTGCAAATAATACATATTATTATGAAACATTTAAGTGTGTGTGTATATTGTGTGCATATGTGTATATTACTATTTTTCTGGCAAAATGTCAGTAAGTTCCTATAGGCTAGTTGCAAAGATATTAAATGCCTAATGTGGCTAAAATATTATATTCTTGAAATGAAAAACAGACTAAAACAATAATACAAGTGTACAGTATTTCAAGATGGGATAAATTAAATTGCCATGGGCTAGCTTATATCACGGAGAAGGCAATGGCACCCCACTCCAGTACTCTTGCCTGGAAAATCCCATGGACGGAGGAGCCTGGTGGGCTGTAGTCCATGGAGTAGCAAAGAGTCAGACACGACTGAGCGACTTCACTCTCACTTTTCACTTTCATGCACTGGAGAAGGAAATGGCAACCCACTCCAGTGTTCTTGCCTGGAGAATCCCAGGGACGGCGGAGCCTGGTGGGCTGCCGTCTATGGGGTCACACAGAGTCAGACACGACTGAAGCGACTTAGCAGCAGCAGCAGCAGCAGCAGCAGCAGCAGCTAATATCATGTGTAAGTGCTATACATAGGGTGGAAACCACCTATAGATTATATGTTATATATCAGTAATCTTAGTTTACACTATAGTTGAGAGAATGTATCACTTTAGAATTAACATATTCAGAGTCTGTATAAGTATCCATTTTAGTATTTTATAGTAATATATTACAAATGATGCTTAGTAAAAGTAACATTTCTTAAACTATACTTTAACAGCACTAGTAACTTTTACAAAGATAAGGGAGTCCACCTGTGGATCCTACTTCAATGACTATTTTTATAGAATGCACAAATATGGCTCTCTAGAAATTTCAAGAAATGTATTTAAAAGTAGCTTCTGTTTTACTTGATATTTTAAAAATTAAATTAGATTTGACAGAAGTAGTATCATCCGCCTCAAAAGTTCTTGAAAGTATCTGAAATATCTACCCCAAATTTGTACAAGTCTCTAGCAGGTTTTTCACAAGTACTTGATACAAAAGAAATATAAGTTTTCACTATACTATTTATAATTCCATTTGTTTTTATTATAGTTTATATTATGGGCCAGATAAGACAAAAATTGGTTAGAACCAACCAGGCCAAAGATGGTGGAATATCTGACTCCCAGTGGAGCTCGGGCCTCTTACACGCACACGGTACGACATTAGCACGCTCAATGACACACCCGCCAGGGCCAAGACCGCTCTGAGGCGGACCACAAAAGGTCAAAAAGTGGGCAGAGCGCAATTCCTGGAAATCTCCATCCCTTTCCCCTAAATAGTTGGACTAATCCTCCCACGTGCTAGCCTATGAAATTACCCAGCCCATAAAAACTAACCACATCATATTTCAGGGCCTTTCACCTTCTGAGACGTCCTACACTCTGTCTGTAGAATGTGTTTCTCTCGAAATAAATCCACTTCTTACCTATCACATTGTCTCTCATTAAATTCCTTCTGTGATGAGACATCAAGAACCTGAGTGTCATTAAGTCCTGAGATCATGTGTGATCTCAATTAAAAGACCATGGGTTCAATTCCCAGTCTGGGCTCTGGCTGGGTTTTCATCCTGGCCTGTGGGATCAAGTTCCATCTGAGATGCATGGTGTCATCAGTGACATTTTATACAAAGTCATCAAAACTAATTTTAAGCAAAAACTTAAATGAAAATTTTTAAAATAAAATACACAATTTAAGATGTGGAAGACCCTATTATAAGATAACAGAAGAAATCTGAAAGAGAAATTATTTAATATAGTTTAGCCAGTTTCTCCAACTAAGAAAAATTATTTTAAAAAAATTAAAGTGAAAAGAAGCTACTGTCTAAGTAAAAGCTGGAGCAGAGAATACGAGAAATACGGAAGCTGTCATGTGTTGACAAAATTGTTGCAAGAACAAGGAAGGGATGTTGCTAATACTCTTCTAAAAATTGAAGCAAAATTTACACCATCTGGACTGTGTCAAAGAATGGGCAATGACACACTCTAGGTCATCTGTCCCTTATTTTACCCTATGAAAACACTGTGTGCTTCCTGACCAGAGATACACAGTAACACCTATTTTAAAAAGCTATCTATAAGGTAGGACATGGAAGCAACCTAGACACCCACTTGCAGATGAATAAACAGGGGAGCTGTAGTACATACACACAATGGAACAGTGTGTAAAAATGAACACATTTGAGTCAGTTCTGATGAGGTGGATGAAACTGGAGCCTATCATAAAGAGTAAAGTAAGTTAGAAACAGAAGACAAATACTGTATATTAACACGTATATATGAATTTAGAAAGACGGCAATGATGATCCCACATGTAGGGCAGCAAAGGAGATACAGATGTAAAGAACAGACTTTTGGACTCAGCGGGAGAAGGTGAGAGTGGGATGATTTGAGAGAATAGCATTAAAACAAGTACATTACCATATGTAAAACAGATGATGAGCACAAGTTCCATGCAAGAAGCAGGGCACCCAAATCTGGTGCTCTGGGATAACCCAGAGGGACAGGGTGGGGGAAGGGGGGTTCAGGATGGGGGGACATATCTATGCCTGTGGCCAATTCATGTTGCTGTATATGGCAAAAACCATCACAATATTGTAAAGTAATTATCCTACAATTAAAATAAATTAATTTAAAAAATAAAAATGCTTTTTATAAAAGAGCATCTCAATTTCTTTCCCTTCTCCTTATCTCTGAGAAGGGTTTTTTCCCTTTCAATATACAATAAATAAAAAGTTCTATCTCACTTACAATGCATTAAACCACTCTTCTCAATTTTTGAACTACAGAAATTCAAGAAGATATAAGAGTAAAAAGTTGTTTTGCCTATTCAACATAATAGCTAACACATCAACTAACCTGCACATAAGTAAGCAATTAAATATCTTGATTACTTCTAAAAAAGGTAAGGCAAAACTACCAAAGTAAAGAAACATGTATTTTGATGGCTAATTATAATGACATTTTCCATAAAATAAATATAATCTGACTCTTATGGAAACAAAGGGTCAGATACACACCTCGCTTGAACCAAGAAAAAATTTAAAGCCATATAAAAGCCATATTATTGCTGGAAAGATTTATTACCTTAAAATAATTGACTACAAATAGATATTATATAAACATATAACCAAAATTCAAAAAATGTTTAAACAACAAGTATAAAGTATTGCTTAGAACACAGAATATTAAAATACCCTTTCTCAAGTCAAAGCAAAATGAACTAGACTGTCTAGATTCAGATATAAAACTTAGTTATCAATTCAACTAGGAATAATTTTCTTGGAAATTTCCAAATTGCTTTAAACTTAATTTGTTCTTACAACTCTACTGGCTATAAAAAACACTTGTGACATCTTTCAAAGAAAATGATCAAGGAAGGGAACTTTTCTGGTGATCTTGAGAGGATTGGGAGATAGCCACAATTAAGGCCCAGCTGAAGATGTTTAAAAATGAGAAACAAACTGAACAGGACTTGCATCAAGAAATTATTCCTGAACATGACTGCATCAAATTCAACAAACAGAATGGGTAAGCCTAAGGTTTTAGGTCTATGCTTCTATCCACCTTCCTACAAACACCACCATCAAATTTTACAAAGTATTAAACGATTTTCATGACTTGCCTACCTTCCTCTCCCATCCCTGAATAACTCATACTTTCTGCTTTTTGAATACAATACTAATTTGCCATTCCTAAAACAGATCATGCTGCTATATGCCTTCAATTCTTTTTTTATATTAATTTATTGACTTTAATTCGAAGCTAATTACTTTATAATACTGTGGTGATTTTTGCCATACATTGACATGAATCAGCCATGGGCATAAATGTTTCCCCCCATCCTGAACCCCCCTCCCACATCCCTCCCCTTTCTGGGTTGTCCCAGTGCACTGGCTTTGAGTGTCCTGTTTTATGCATTGAACTTGGACTGGTCATCCGTTTCAACATATGATAATGTACATGATAATATACAGTTTCAATGCTATTGTCTCAAATCATCCCACCCTCACCTTCTCCCACAGAGTCCAAAAGTCTGTTCTTTACATCTGTGTCTCTTTTGCTGTCTAGCATATAGGGTCATTATTACCATCTTTCTAAATTTCATATATATGCATTAATATACTGTATTGGTGTTTTTCTTTCTGATTTTCTTCTTCACTTTGCATAATAGGCTCCAGTTTCATCACCTCATTAGAACTGACTCAAATGTGTTCTATTTAATAGCTGAGTAACATTCCATTGTGTATATTAACCACAGCCTTCTTATCCATTCATCTGCCGACGGACTAATTTAGGTTGTTTCCACATCCTGGCTATTGTAAACAGTGCTGAGATGAACATGGGGGTACACGTGTCTCTTTCATTTCTGGTTTCCTCAGTGTTTATGCCCAGCAGTGGGATTGCTGGGTCATATGGCAGTTCTCTTTTCAGTTTTTTAATGCCTTCAATTCTTTAAGGAATTCCTTTTTCAGTTCCATAGGTTCATTAAGCAAACTACTATTTATCCTCCAAAGTTATACTAAAGCATTACCTCTTTACTGATGTTTTCTCTGATCTGCAAACCCCTAAAGACAGAGTTAAACACTCTCTCTATGCCACACCTATTTCTTATTAAAACCACATATCATTCCCCATATTGCATTATATTAAAATCAACTATATTTTACATGCTCTATCTCTCCTACCAGAATATAAACTCACGATAGAATTTAAAACTCAATAATCCTTATTGATGTGCATATCCTAGGTGAGGTTAGGCTAACTGCATGGTTTGAGGACTCTATTTAAAACTCAATAATCCTTATTGATGTGCATATCCTAGGTGGGGTTAGGCTAACTGCATGGTTTGAGGACTCTATTTCCTTCCCTTCTCATCATTTTTTGTTTCAGACTAGCCACCATCAACCTTACAATATTATCTCCATTATGTCCAGTTGCACTAGGTAGAATATGGTTTCTCACAAAACCAAAGGTAGAAATTTTTTTGTTTTTAGATTCCACATACAGGTGATATAATAAAGTATTTGTTTTTCTCTGTCTGGCTTACTTCACTTAGTATGATAATCTCTATGTCTATCCTTGTTGCTGCAAATTACATTATTTAATTATTATTCATTAAAATAATACAAATAAACTCATAATACGAAACAGAAATAGACCCACAGACATAGAGAAAAAAACTTATGGCTACCAAAGGGGAAAGGGGGAGGGATAATTCAGTTTGGGGTTAACATATACACACTGCTATACAGAAAATAGTTAACCAATAAGGACATATTGTATAGCAGAGGGAACTATATGGAATATTTTGTAATAAGCTATAAGGAAAAAGGATCTGAAAAAATAGATATATACGTATGTATAACTGATAAACACTCTGTTGTACAGCTGAAACCACACAACATTGTTAACTATATACCAATATAAAATGCAAATTTTAAAGAATATGTTGGAATCAGTAGCATGGGGAAAGGGAATTGGATGAGGAAGGACTATACAAATATTCCAACTGTAAGGTAATGCTTTATTATTCTAAAAACTATACCCAAACTAGTAAAAATTTTATATTTGATAAATTTGGGGGTGAATACACAGGTATTCATTATATTGCTTTCTAGAACTTTTTTATGTGTTTATAATTTTTCTTGAAACAAAAAACTCTAAAGAGATTTCAATAAGATACACTCAGAATTTCACACAAGTTAAAATAAATGTCAACAAAGTCAGGCTTATAAAAAAAATGTGTATCATTTGCATTAATTGGAATCCAGTAAAGAAATTCTTTAACTGCTTGATATGATAAAATGACTGTGAAAAATTTTTTAAATAGTTTCAACTTATAGAGTATATAAAATCTTAAAACATTAACTACCTTTTATGTGGAGAGATGAGAAGAAACTAAAACCAGTATTGTTTTTTTAAACAGAAGAACACACAATACCTTGGAGGCACGAATCTGCCTGTGAACATCTGTTAGTTGTTGGATTTTGTATTCTAGCTCTGAAATCTGGGCTTGAAGCCATGTCCATCGGCTGCCAACTCTTGCTCTGTCTACAAGCCACTTCCATTCAGTACTACAGTTACTGTGAACAAGACAAACACAGCTAGTTAAAGCACAAAGACAGTTAAGTTTTCACACAGATTGCTTAATACCTTCCTTGACTTTTGTCATACAATCCCAAATTCCTTTACAAAGCATCTAATTACATTAAAGAAGAATGGTACATCAACTTCTTTTCAAATATTTTATTTCCTTATCTTTATATCCCATAAACACCTGTTTTCATTCAATATTGTATACCTGGTAGGATAATCCCCTTGTTATTTAATATTTTATTAATGGTCAAGGCCTGAAACAGAAGTAGATCAGCAAAGGAAAAGAAACAAAAATGTCAGTACTAACATCATGCAAAAACTGTTACATGAGCCTTTTATATGTAAGCAGATATCAAGCATAGGACAAGTCATTTGAACTGTACTAGATCTAAATCCGTGTAACAAACCACACAGTACTCAATTTTACTATATGTAACTTTCATATGCTAAAATATCAATATTTTTAAATGGAAAAAAATTATCAAAAACAGGAACACTGTTAGATTACAAATATATAAATCTTGACACGTTAATTAAGATAAAGTTTGTTAAAAACCTGATTCCTAGGATTCACAGTTCAGAAATGACAAAAAATTTATATGAAGTCTTTCATGAATATTTGAAAATGAGATTTGCATCTTACCTCCTTTATCTTTTGGCAAAAACACTGCTCTAATCCACAGTTTGTGAGATTACAAATTAACTACTTTATGAAAATATTTCAACCATTCCAACTAGAAAACAATCACTTACAGTTCAGGGCGGGGAGGAGAGACAGGGTTTGTGTGTATTTTGGATAATTAATTAGGAGCTTCATCTTGCCAAGGAAGAAACTGAAGACAGTATAACAGAAGAAATTGAAACTACAACTGAAGGGTAATAACTACTTAATGGCAAATCACAAACTTCATGAAAAACATGTCTAAAAATTGCATTTATTGTCAAAACCCATTGAAGGCACAACAGCGAAAGTGAGCCCTACTATAAACGATGGACTTTGAGTGATGAAGATGTGTCAATGTAAGTTCATAGATTGTTATACAAACACTGCCTTTATGCAGTTTGTTGACAGTAAGGGAAGCCATATCTGTGTAGGGACAGGGGATATATGGGAACTCTGTATTTGCAACTCAATTTTGCTATAAACCTAAAACTTCTCTAAAAAGTAAACTTTATTAATTTTTATACATATAACCATAAAGAAATATCTTCCATATAAACTTTAGCCAGAGAAAACATTTAAGAGATCATTTCTTGTCAGAGAAACAGAATTATTATAACTCTACTGCATAGAATTTATAACAGATTTTTATTATACCAATGTTCTCAAAATGCTTTTTTTTTTCAGATTCTAATTATGTATATAATGTGGCTGCAGAGACTGACATATAAATCAGGACTTCTTTTGGAATTATCCAGTTATAGTTACTACTGTGGTTCTGCAAATGTGATATTTTTAAATCACATTTTCATAACTATAGGCAAACTAAAAATGCCTTTTCAAAATAAATACTATCTATGAATAGTGTAATAATACTAACTGCCAATCATGAAAGACGTGAAGAAGGCAAGGACCGTATCACGTAGTAGTCGCACAGGTGAAGGTAAAGGGCTGGATGTTATGCCAAAGGAAGTTATTCACAAGATAGTAATACAATTTTTTTTCTGAGCACTCAAGCTGCTAGGCAGATAATGTACGGGGATATGAGAATAAATAAAGAAACCAATTAGGACACCATTTATAAAACCATTTATAATAATCTAAATGATGTACAGATAATGTGATCTCTAAATATTTCAGGTGCTGTCCTATGTATCCCAACCTTCACTGCACTTAGGTTGGAGCCATGTCACTACTTCTGACCAACAGACTGTGAACAAAACTGATATAGTCATTCCCGGTCCACCTGATCACCTAAAGCTATACAGTGCAGATATTACAGTTACAAGATGGAAGAGGGTCATAGCTCACACCACACTGGACTTTATGTAAGCCACTGTAAACTTTTGCTGTGCTAAATTACTGAGATTAGAAAGTTGTTACTCCAGAGCTTATTCTGACTAAAACACAGAATAAAATATGAAAATGGCCTGGACTGGAAATGAAGTGAGAGATAAAGAAGAAAGGAAGACAAGAGGATGGATTAAAGATTTATTTAAAGTGGATATAATCTTGAAGAAGTATGATGAAGTAAGCATGGGGAAATCAAAGATGGTCTTAAGCATTCTTTCATTAAATTTTACTCCAGTCAGAAAATTTTCCTACAAAATGCAACTTTGTTTGGTAATCAAGCTGATTATTAGCTTATGGAAAAAAGAAAAATAAAAATTTATGGAGTTCATGTTAGCCTGTGGTGGTGGTGGTTTAGTTGCTAAGTCATATGTGACTCTTGCGACCCCATGGACTGTAGCCTGTCAGCCTCCTCTGTCCATGGGATTCTTCAGGCAAGAATACTGAAGTGGGTTGCCATTCCCTTCTCTAGAGGATCTTCCTGACCCAGGGATCGAACCCAGGTCTCCTGCACTGCAGGCAGATTCTTTACTCCCTGAGCTATCAGGGAAGCTCTTGTGCTTCTGTTAGGTCCATACTATTTCTGTCCTTTATCATGGTCATCCTTGCATGATATGTTACCTCCATCTCACCAATTTTCTTGACAAGATCTCTAGTCTCTTATTCTATCATTTTCTGCTATTTCTTGCACTGTTCACCTAAGGCTTTCTTTCTCTCCCTGCTATTCTCCAGAACTCTGCATTTAGTTAGGTTTATCTTTCCCTTTCGTTTCTCTTCTTTTCTCAGCTATTTGTAAAGCCTCCTCAGGCAACCACTTTGCCTTCTTGCATTTCTTTTTCTTTGGGATGGTTCTGGTCATTGCTTCCTGTACAATGTTGCAAACCTCCATCCATAATTATTCAGGCATTTTGTTTACCAGATCCTTTCCCTTGAATCTACTCATCACCTCCATTAGATAATCATAAGGGATTTGATTTAGATCATACTAGGATGGCCAAGTGGCTTTCCCTACTTTTTTTCAATTTAAGCCTGAATTTTGCAATAAGGAGCTCATGATGTGAGTCACAGTCAGTTCCAGATCTTATTTTGCTGACTGTATGGAGTTTCTCCATCTTCAGCTGCAAAGGATATAATCAATCTGATTTGGTATGGAACATCTGGTAATATCCATGAGTAGAGTCATCTCTTGTGTTGTTGGAAGAGGGCATCTCCTATGACCACTGTGTTCTCTTGGCAAAATTCTGTTAAACTTTGCCCTGCTTCATTTTGGACTACAAGGCCAAACTTGCCTACTTGACTTCCTACTTTTGCATTCCAATCCCCTCCAATGAAAAGGACATCTTTTTTTGGAGTTACTTCTAGGAGGTCTTGTAGGTCTTCATAGAACCATTCAACCTCAGCTCCTTTGGCATTAGTGGTTGGGGCATAGTGTTGGACTACTGTGATGTTGAAAGGTTTGTCATGGAAATGAACCGAGATCATCCTGTCATTTTTGAGACTGCATCCAAGTACTGCTTTTCAGACTTTTATTTTGACTATGAGGGCTACCCCACTTCTCCTAGGGGATTCTTTCTTTGAGCAAGGGATTCTTGCTGGAAAATAAGTCTAAAAAATAATTATGATTGTAAATATGTTACAGATAAGTATATGGATATTTCATTCAAAGAAGATTAACACCTGTTGTACCTCAAAGACAAAACATGTTTTTGTAAACAATTTATATTATCAATGATGTAATGGCTCATATGGGCTTCCCAGGAGGCAGCGTGGTAAAGAATTCACTTGGCAATACAAGAGACGCAGGTTTAATCCTTGAGTCGGGAAGGTCCCCTGGAGTAGGAAACGGCAAGCCACTCCAGTATTCTTGCCTGGAAAATTCCTTGGACAGAAGAGCCTGGTGGGCTACAGTCCATGGGGTCACAAAGACTCAGACTTGCCTGAGCGACTGAGCACACATACAAGAGCTTATGTAACTTACAGTGTAACAAATCAGAACAAAGCTGAAGCAACAAGAAATTAAAAACAATGTGAAGCATACCTAGTATCGAGACTCCTCAGTTAGCATTACGCTTGGCCTGTCAGGCCATTAAGAATTTGACTCCCTACATCTCTCTGGAGTGGGTTGAACTGAACACAAACCACCACATGCCCTCCATCTTCACTGGAAATAGGAGCTCCTACTTCTAGTGACGATCAGGGCAAATACATCCATGAGTGGACCCGGGCAGTGAGACTGGGCAGTCAGTCCTCAGAAAGGCAGTATAAGCCTTCAATGCTCATCTTTGCTTGTTTGCAGTCACCATTTAAGTTACTGATGGAAATAAGTACAAGCTGATTAACCCAAGTCGTTTTGAGTACAATACCTACTGGTACTAACTTCTGGTCAACATCAGGAATCTATATCACTCTTTTGCTGTTTTTTTTTTTTCTCTTTTTACATCACTGTTATAACCTTGAAATATAGTTTGTTCCTCAGAATAAGACAGAGCTTTCTAATAATTAAACTTTAAGTTAACAAGACTTAAAGAAAAACTTTTATAAATTAATCTTGCCTTAAATAGAGTCTGTTAGCTTAGTAATAAAAATGAGTGAACTATGATTTAAAAAAAAATAAAGAAGATCCAACTGTAAAATAATTACAATTCCAAGAATAATAAGATTTATCCTGGGAAAAAATACATTAAATTAGTACAAACTTCTCTGCTGTCTGCTCACCTAGGAAGAATTTAGCCTTTCTTGGAATTTCATTCCTCTAGATAAAGGGATTGCAAATTTTCTGTAAAGAGGGAGACATGAAATTTGTTTTGTGGGCCACATAGTCTGTTTAATAACTGCTCAGCTCTGCTGTTATAGCATGAAAGCTGCCATAAATGAAAGGGTGTAGCCATGAAATGAAAAGAAGCTTACTCTTTGGAAGGAACGTTATGACCAACCTAGACAGCATATTTAAAAGGAGAGACGTTACTTTCCCAACAAAGGTCTGTCTAGTCAAGGCTATGGTTTTTCCAGTGGTCATGTATGGATGTGAGAGTTGGATAGTGAAGAAAGCTGAGTGCCAAAGAATTGATGCTTTTGACCTATGGTGTTGGAGAAGACTCTTGAGAGTCCCTTGGACTGCAAGAAGATCCACCCAGTCCATCCTAAAGGAGATCAGTCCTGGGTGTTCATTGGAAGGACTGATGTTGAAGATGAAACTCCAATACTTTGGCCACCTCATGTGAAGAGTTGACTCATTGGAAAAGAACCTAATGCTGGGAAGGATTGGGGGCAGGAGGAGAAGGGGACGATAGAGGATGAGATGGTGGATGGCATCACTGACTTGATGGACATGGGCTTGGGTAGACTCCGGGAGTTGGTGATGGACAGGGAGGCCAGGTGTGCTGCAATTCACGGGGTCGCAAAGAGTCGGACACGACTGAGCAACTGAACTGAATCATGTATCAATAAAACTTTGTCTTCAAAATAGACAATAGGCCAGATTTGGTGCATGGCCTATAGTCTTCCAATCCCTGATGTAGAACATGTTTTCATATGACTTCCCTTAGTGAAATGTCTTTTTAAATCTTTTGCTTATATTTAATTAGCTATCTTATTCATATAAGACTGTATCAGGCTATACACATTAAAATACTTATAGCTCCCATTCTGTAGCTTGCCTTTCATTCTCCTAATGGTGTCTTTTGAGCAGCAAAACATTCTAATTTTGATGCAGCCTAATTTTTAAATGTTCATTTATGGACAGTTCTTTTTTATGTCCTAAGAAATATTTGCTTAACACAAAGTCATAATGATTTACTCATGTTTCTAAAATATCAAAGAGTTTTACAGCTTTAACTTTTAGATCTAAAATCCAATTCATGTCAAACTGTTTACTGTATGAGGTATGGTCCAGATTCATTATTTTCTAGAGGATATCTAGTTCCTGAATCATTTGTTGAAAAGATTCTATAATCCTTTAATAGAAAAAAAAGCAACTATCCTTGAATAGATAAAAGATTACCCATATGAATACTATATGTTGTATATATACTTACATACACACAGAGAACCCTTAGGATATCTTTCCATCATCTACCTACGTACCTACCTACCTGTGTCAACACCATGACCCAGTATCACACTATCATTGTAGTTTAGTGTAATTCTTAATATCCAGTGAATTCTCCAACTTTGCTCTTTCTCAATATTGTTTTGACAATTCTAAATTTGAGAATCAGCTTGACAATCTCTTTAAATAAATGACCAGTGTTTTGAATAGGACTGCATTGCAGCCATAGATCTATTGGTAGAGAATTAACATTTTAACAACACTGAATCTTCTGATCATGTATAAGGTATTATTTCTGTTTTTTCAGATACTGATAGTTTCTCTCAGCTATGTTGCATACAGTTTTAAAATTTTATCTCTATGTATTTCATGTTTATCTGTTCAGTTGCTCAGTTGTGTCCGACTCTTTGCGACCCCATGGACTGCAGCACACCAGGCTTCCCTGTCCATCACCAAACTCCTGGAACTTGCTCAAACTCATGTCCATTGAGTTGGTGATGCCATCCAACCATCTCATTCTATGTCATTCCCTTCTCCTCCTGCCTTCAAATTTCCCCAGCATTAGGTTCTTTTTCAATGAGTCAGTTCTTTGCATTAGGTGGCCAAAGTATTGGAGTTTCAACTTCAGCATCAGTCCTTCCAATGAATATTCAGGACTGATTTCCCTGAGGATTGACTGGTATGATCTCCTTGCAGTCCAAGGGACTCTCAAGAGTCATCTCCAACACCACAGTTCAAAAGCATCAATTCCTTGGCGCTCAGCTTTCCTTATGGTCCAACTCTCACGTCCATACGTGACTACTGGAAAAACCACAGCTTTGACTAGACAGACCTTTGTTGGCAAAGTAACGTCTCTGCTTTTTAATATGCTGTCTCAGTTGGTCATAGCTTTTCTTCCAAAGATCAAACGTCTTTTAACTTCATGGATGCAGGTACCATTATTCATGCTTATGGACGCCAGTATGTAGCATTCATAAATTGTTTGGATGTCAGAGTATAAAAATATAGTTGACTTTTGTATGGTGACCCAATATCCTTTGATGTTGTCAAATTCACTTAGAGGAGTTTTAGTATATTCCTCATAAAGTCCTTAGGATTTTCTATCTATTACTATATTATGTCAACTGCAGATAAAGACAGTTTTATTTTTAATTGAATTCCTTTTATTATTTTTATCTTACTGCACTGGCTATGAATTACAGTATAATGTTAATTATAAGCTATGTAAGTGGACTTTCTTACCTTCTTCATAATCTTATAGAGAAAGCATTCAGTCTTTTATCACTAAATGTAACATTAGCTACAGATGTTTTATAAATGGCCTTTATCAGACTGAAGAAGTTTCTCTCTATTCTGGGTCTGCTGTGAGTTTTTATCATGAGTAGGTTTGAATTTTTCAAATGCTTTTGGTCAAGAAGGAGACTTCTGCCATAAACTTTACACTTTCCTTCTTTTCTAATGTAAGAATCTGTAACTTTAAATTTTTGTCTAAGCATTTCTTTAGTAATCTAATAGCTGCATCTTACAAAACTGGACATACTGTATTTTCATTATCATTCTGCTTAAAACATTTTATATATTATCTTGTGATTTCTATGATCCAAGCAATATTTGGAAATGTATAATTTAATTTCAATATATTTTAGACATACATATTTGCCATTTTCTATCACTTCTTTCCTTTGTGTAGACCGAGTTTTCACTGAGTATTATATTCATCCAGTGTAAAGAACATTTTAAGATTTCTTATAATATAGGTATACTGACAGGAAATTTTCTTACCTTGCTTATTTGGAATGTTATTTTGCCTTTGTTTTTATCCTTTTTTTTTTTCTTTTTCTTTTGCCTTTGTTTTTAAATGTAATTTTAGGTTGAGTTTTTTTTTATTCTTTTCAGCCCTTTAAATACATCATTCCATTGCTTTCCAGCATGCTTATCTTCTGGTGAGAAGTCAGCAATGATTTTTCTTTCTTTTCTTCCCTATGTGCTTTTTTTCTCCTCTTACTGCTTTTAAGATTTTCTCTCCATCACTAGCACTTGGTGATTTGACTACAATACACCACAGTGTGGTTTTGTTTGTAATCCTACTTTTAACTTATTGAGATTCTTAGGTCTGCAGTTTTATGTCCTTTTAAGTCTTTGGGCATACTAACCATATTTTAGATATTTTAAAGTCTTTGCCAACTGATATCTGTCATTTCTGTGTCTGTTTCTATTGATGATTTTTCTTTCTCTTTGCATGTCTAGTAGTTCATTGTGTGTGTGTCTGTATATGAATGTATGTAAGCAAATACACACACATTTACTATGGAAACTGTGAATATAATATTGGTGAATTTCTAGATTTTATGATCTTCCTTTTAAAGAGAAAATTTTGTTTCAAGGGATTATTACATTATTTACTGTTCAACTTCATTCTTTCTAGCTTTCTGCAAAGATTTGTTAGAGCAAGTATAGAGTAGCCATTAGTCACCAGGTCAAACTCAGCCTTACTCTTTGAGGTGTCACAAATCTGGGGCCTCTACTGAATGCTCCAGATGTTCAACAAAGTCTCTCCACTCTGCTTACTCAGAACCCAAACATCTCTCAACCTTGTATAAGCACTGGAAAATTTTCAGATTAGAATTTCCTAACTTTTTGGGTGCCCTTATGGAGTTTTACCTACATATGCACAGCTTAGTATTTAACAAAGGTCCCAAGAGGAGTACGTGAAGATTTATGAAGCTTTCTTTGCATACTTAGGTCCATCTTCTTTAGTATTCTGATCTAATGATTCCAGCTGTCTCAGCCTCTCCAACTCTTTATTTCAGTCAAGAAGACCACTGTGCTCTATTTGGCTTTCCTTTCCCTGCACCAGATATTTTAAAATGCCTCTAGGCAGAAAATAAGGGCAATTATAGGGCTCACCTCATTTGTTTCTCTTCTCAGGAATCATTGACTCTGACCTCTGCTGCTTTATATCCATTTTCTGAAAATAATGACTTTCATATATTTCTGTCTCATTTCGCAGATATTTACAGTCAAAGAGAACAAACAGTACCAGTAACTCCACTCCATTATGGCTAGAAATCAAAGAATTTTATTTAATATGCGTTTGTGTATGATCTCTCTAAAATGTTCCTATTTTGTTTCAAATATTTCATACTCAGAATTTCATTGCCTTTAAAAAAATAAAAAGCAGGGACTTCCCTGGTGATCCAGTGGCTAAGACTCTAAGCTCCCAGTGCAGGGGGCCCAGGTTTCCCTGGTCAGGAAACTAGATCCCACATGCTACAACTAAGATCCAGTGCAGCCAAATAAAAAATAAGTAAATATTAAACAAGCAAAACTACAGTTGCAGGTTAAGACCAAAATCTTAACAACAACAAAAAACATTAAAATTGATTCACGGGTTTCTTTTTGGAGTGTTCCTGGACTATTTCAAGAAAGCAGAGCTGTTTATCCATCATCTATCTACCTTTCAGCAGTTCTATAAGAAATAGTTAAATTACGTTGGAGCCACTACAGTTTTAAGTCTCTTTCTTACAACTTAGCCTTTATGCTAAATGCTACAGAAATTCTTACGACCAAAGAGTGATTATAAGATAAACCCAAAGCATGTGTATTAACTTAGAGGTAGGGACAGAAATCAGATAGGAAAGAGACAAAGGTTGATGATCCTTTTTTACTTCACTATACCATATACACTATCTTGGCAAAATATCATCATTTAAAGAGAGACCCAAGTGCCTAACAAGACAATAGTTCTAGTAAAAGCAGCTAGAAAAAGTCATAATGATGTAATGTAGTGACAGTTCCTTGGTGTTTTAATCCTCATAAACAAATCAATTTAGGCAAGAATTAGTTCATTTGCAAGGGAGAAAAAAAGAATACAACTCTGCTTAGGGAGGCTCTCTCTGACTACAGCCTACTTCTAACTTAATGAATAATCCAAGAATACAGGGCACCTTGAAGGAATAGAAAATTCAGTTGCTTCTCTGCTGCTAACAACAACAAAAAAATGTATAACAACAACAAAAAAATGTATTCCAACAATCTCTCTTCAGAGTTCTAGCCACATAATGGGAGCTAGCCTAGGAGCAAAAAGTCAGGTTAATCACGACTCAAATGTACTGTTTCAGGCGGCCATAAGGCAGCAGTTATTAAGATGGGGGAGAGGTGGATGGTTTGAGGAAAATAACTAATTAACTAGTTTGCAGGCTAAGCAACTATGAGCAAGGTAGATTTTTGGTTTTGATATTTTTACATACAGATGACTGGAGGCAAACAGAATTAAAAACTACATTTTTGAGGCAACTCTATTAGCAAAAAGATCCCACAAGTTACCATGCTTTACCCAGAAAGTCCAAATTTGCACTAATAGGACACAGGATGAGAATCCAGTGCAGCCTCCAATAAAGGTACACTCTCTAACACCCATTTCAGATACAGGCTTCCAAGGGGCACCAGTGGTAAAGAACCTGCCTACCAATGCCAGAGACGCAAGAGATGTGAGTTTGACCCCTGGGTTGGGAAGATTCCTAGGAGAAGGAAATGGCAACCCACTCCAGTATTCTTGTCTGGAGATCCTATAGACAGAGGAGCCTAGAGGGCTACAGAACACGGGGTCACAAAGAAGTGAATACGACTGAACTGCACACACACACAGATATAGACACAAAGGATGATGGGTAAGGATTAATTCCCAAAAAGCAAAGTCAGGGACCACGGAAAACAAAGGACAAAGGAGCTTCTCTCAGAAAGCAGAATTAGGATCCTATCAAAACCTTACTGCACTTCCAAAGCAAGAAGCCTTACTAATTATTGTAGAACCAGGAACTACCATGTATATCCTATCCCTCCCTCTTTCTAGTATTTTACTGTAGCTTTCCTGTCCCTACTTCAACACACATACAGGAAACAAGAAGGCAGGAGGGTTAAGAAACTTGTCTGTGGGCTTAGAGCTCACCACATATAAGGAACAACGCCTGGATCCAAAGGAGAGGACTTTACCTGCTGTGGCTTTGAATCACAATCTTAATATATTGTACAATTCTGTCCAGAAATCTGGAAAAACTCAATTTGTCAACAATCTAAACTGATTTTTCAGTATTAGTTTTAAAGAATTCATACACATATTTAGTCTTGTTCTCCTACCATCTATCATCCCCTCCCCCAGTCAAAGAAAGGAAGAGAGAAAAAATAGAGAGGTTGAAGAATACTAAAACATTCTATCAATACCAGCCCCCCTTCTCTTGTATGAAAGGAATTTTTTAAGTTAATTGTCTGTTAAATTGTCTTCTCTGTGCTTTAAAAATCCTTGCATAATGTCAAACATTAACATTTAGGGACAGACAAATTAACACATAGGAGATTAATGATTTTTAAACTAATAAAAACATATTTGCTAAAGAATAGTCTGAAATCATGCATGTGATCAGTTCAACAAGCACTGTGTGTGTGTGTGTTTGCACACGTGTACACACACATTTGTATGTGTGCACAATTCTTTTGTATAGAAAGTCAGGACATGGTATAATGTTACCAAACTATACACTGCATAAAGGCCTGGATGAAAGGGCAAGCAGCCTGCCCACCAGAGGACCAAGACCCAGTTCCACCAAATGCAGGCCAGATACTAGCCTGGGACCAGCTGGACCTGGCTGCTGAGAGGGTAGTGCACCCCTGGGACACTGCTCACTGTTTCCCACAAAGGGCCTCTTCTCCAAGGTCAAGATACATAACCAACCTACTACATAAAAATACATATAGCAATTTACTCAAGATTAGGTGACAGAGGAAGATGTTTCAGATGAAGGAACAAAGTGACATGGATACAGGCAATCTAACTGAGAAACAGTTCAGAGCAATGATCATAAAGAAGATCAAAGAAATTGGGAGGAGACTAGATGCACAAAGCAAGAAATTATAAGTTGTTAACAAACAGTTAGAAAACATAAAGAATGACTAAACAGAATGGAAGAATACAATAGCTGAAATGAAACATACATTAGAAGGAATTGATACTAGACTAAATGAAACAGAACGGATCAGTGAGATGGGAAACAGAACAGTGGAAATCACTGCCACTGAACAGAAATAAAAAAGAATGAGAAGAAATGAGGACGGTTTAAGTGAACTCGGGGATAACACCAAGTGTGCTAATAATATTCCTTTATGTAGGGCTCCTAGAAGGAAAAGAGAAAGAGAAAGGGCCCGAGAAGGTATTTTAAGAGATAACAGACATAAACCTCCCTAACCTGGGGAAGGAAACAGTCGTTCAAGTCCAGGAAGTGCAGAGTGCTATACAGGATTAACCTACAAAGGAATACACCATGGCACACTTCATCAAAATGACAAAAATTAAAGATAAAGAGGGGATATTAAAAGCAACAAGGGAAAAGCAACAAATAATATACAAGGGAACTCCCATAAGACTATCAGCTGATTTTTCAGAAGAAACTGTACGCCAGAAGGGAGTGGCATAATATACTTAAAGTGATGAAAGAGAAAAAACATACAACCAAGAATATTCCACCCAGCTCATTCAGATTTGATGGAACAAACAAAAGCTAGAAGATTTCAGCAGCACCAAACCAGCTTTACAATAAATGCTAAAGGAACTAGGTGGAAAAGAAAACACCATAACTAGAAACAAGACTATTACAAACTGGAAAAGCTCACTGGTAAAGGCAAACAAAGAACAAAGGTAGGAAATGATCCATGTGCAAAGCTAGAAGGGATATTTAACGACAAAAGCTGTGAAACCATTTGTATTCACAATAAGCAGTTAAGGGATACACAAAATAATTAGATGTAAAATATCAAAAATAATTATGAGGGGAGGAGAGCACAAATGCAGGGTACCTAAAATGTTTGAAATTAAGAGATCAGCAACTTAAAATAAGCATGGAAAAATATACACTCCTATACAAGTCTCATGATAACCACAAAATCTAAAAAAATGCACACACACAAAAAGGAATCCAAACATACACTAAAGACAGTCATCAAATCACAAGAGTAGAGCACAAAATAAGACCTACCAAAAAAAACTTAATTAACAAAATAGCAATAGAACATACATATCAATAATTACTTTAACTATAAATGGAATAAATGCTTCAACCAAAAGACAAACTAGCTGAATAGAACAGGGCCCATATATTTGCTGCCTAGAAGAGACTCACTTTAGATCTAGAAATACATACGGAATGAAAATGAGGGAAGAGGAAGATACTCTATGCAAAAGGAAATCAAAGGAAAGCCAGAGTAGCAATACTTACATCATAAAAATAAAACCATCACAAGACAAAGAAGAACACTACATAATGATCAAAAGATCAATTTAAGAAGAAGATACAATAATGGAAATATATATATGCACCAAACAAAGGAGCACCTCAAAGATAAAGCAATTGTTAATAGAAATAGGGGAAATTGGCAGTAATATGATAAGAGCCCACTGATGAAGGTGAGAGAGGAGAATGAAAAAGCTAGATTAAAATTCAACATTCAAAAAACTAAGATCATGGCATCTGGTCCCATCACTTCACAGCAAATAGATGGGAAAAACGGAAACAGTGACAGACTTTATTGTCTTGGGCTCCAAAATCACTGCAGATGGTGACTGCAGCCATGAAATTAAAAGATGTTTGTTCCTTGGAAGATAAGCTATGACAAACCTAGACAGCACATTAGAAAGAAGAAACATCATGGTAACAAAAGTGTGAATAATGAAAGCTATAGATTTTTTAGTAGTCATGTACAGATGTAAGAGTTGGACCATAAAGAAGGCTGAGCATCGAAAAATTGATGCTTTTGAACTGTGGTGCTGGAGAAAATGCTTCAGAGTTCCTTGAATTGCAAGGAGATCAAACAAGTCAATCCTAAAGGAAATCAACCCTGAATATTCATTGGAAGGACTACAGCTAAAGCTCCAACACTTTGGCCACCTGATGCTAAGAGGCGACTCACTGAAAAAGACACTGATGTTGGGAAAGATTGAGGGCAGGAGGAAAAGGGGGTGACAGAGGACGGGATAGTTGGATGGCATCATCGACTCAATGGACATGAGTTTAAGCAAACTCTGGGAGAAAGTGAAAGACAGTGAAGCCTAGCATGCTGCAGCCCATGGGGTTGCAAAGAGTCAGATACAACTGAGTGACCGAACAACAAACAACAAAAATAGCAGGGTTACAGTAACAACCCAGTCATATCAGTGGACAGATCATCCACACAGAAAATCAACAGGAAAAACAGTCCTTGAATGACCCAGACTTAACTGTTATTTATAGAGCATTCCATCTGAAAGCAGTAGTGTACACATTCAAGTACACATGGAACATTCTCTAAGATAGATTACATCCTGGACCAGTAAGCAAGCCTTGGTAAATTTAAGAAAACTGAAATCACAGCAAATGTGTTTTTGGACCACAACACTATGAGGCTAGAAATCAATTACATGAAAAAAAAAAGGAAGCCACACACACACAGAGGCTAAACAATATGACACTAAGCAATCAATGGATCACTGAAGAAATCACAGAGGAAAATTAAAAAATACTTAGAGACAAATGAAAACATGATAATCTAAAACCACGGATGGAGCAAAAGCAGTTCTAAGAGAGTAGTTTATAGCAATACAATCGTACCTCAGGAAACAAGAAAAATCCCAAATAAACAACCTAACCTTACACTTAAAGCAAACAGAGAAAGAATAACAAGCACACCCAAGGTTAGTAGAAGAAATAAAAATCAGAGCAGAAACAAATGAAGTAGATGCTAAAAGAAAAAATAGAAAAGATCAATGAACCTACAAGCTGGTTCTTTGAAAAGATTAACAAAATTGATAAACCTTTACCCAGACTCATCAAGGAAAAAAGGGAGACGGTTCAAATTAATACAATCATGAATTAAAAAGCAGTTATAACTGATACCATAGAAGCAGAATGGATCATAAGAGCCTATGATGAACAACTATATACCAATAAAATGTACAACCTAGAAGAAATGGATAAATTCTTAGAAAGGTATAATCTTTCAACACTGAACCAGGAAAAAAACAAAATATGAACAGACCAATTATCAGTGATGAAGTTGAATCAGTTATTTAAACTACCAAAAGCAAAAGTTTGGGACAAGCTGGCTTCACAGGTGAATTCTACCAAACATTTTCAAACTATTCAAAAAAATCACAAACGAAGGGACACTTCTGAACTCACTCTATGAGGCCACTACTGCCTTGATATTAAAATTGGACAAAGATATCACAAAAGGAGAAAATTATAGGCCAATTCCACTGAAGAAAATAGATGAAAAATTCTCAAAATAAAAAAAAAATACTAGCAAACCAAATCCAACAATACAGTAAAAGGATCATAGACCATAATCAAGTGGGATTTATCCCTGGGATGCAAGGATTTTTCACTATCCATAAAAGTTCAAAACTGCATGAACAAATTGAAGAATAAAAATCATATGATCATTTCAACAGATGCAAAAAAAAATTGTGACGAAATTCATTTATGATAAAAAACTTTTCAAAATTAGGCTTAGAAGGAACTGACCTCAATATAATAAAGGCCTATATGACAAGCCCAGAGCTAATGTCATACTCAATGATAAAAGGCTGAAAGCATTTTCTCTAAGATCAGGAATAAGACAGGAAAGCCTACTCTCGCTACTTTAATTTAACATAATTTGGAATTCCTGGTCACAATAATCAGAGAAGAAAAAGTAATAAAAGGAATCCAAACTGGAAAACAAGAAGTAAAGCTGTCACTGTTTGCAGATGACATGATGCTATATATAGAAAATTCCAAAGACACTACCAGAAAACTACTAGAGCTCATCAATGAATCTGGTAAAGTTGCAGGATACAAAATTAATATACAGTAATCTGTTGCATTTCTATATTTTAAAAGAGAAAGTAAGGAAACAATCCTATTTACCATCGAATCAAAAAGAATACTTATGAATCTGTTCAGTTCAGTCAGTCACTCATGTCCAACTCTTTGCGACCCCATGAATCACAGAACGCCAGGCCTCCATGTCCATCACCAAATCCTGGGGTTTACTCAAACTCATGTCCATCGAGTCGGTGATGCCATCCAACTATCTCATCTTCTGTCATCCCCTTCTCCTCCTGCCCCCAAACCCTCCCAGCATCAGGGTCTTTTCCAATGAGTCAACTCTTCGCATGAAGTGGCCAAAGTATTGGAGTTTCAGCTTCAACATCAGTCCTTCCAATGAACACCCAGGATTGATCTCCATTAGGATGGACTGGTTGGATCTCCTTGCAGTCCAAGGGACTCTCAAGAGTCTTCTCCAACACCACAGGTCAAAAGCATCAATTCTTCTGCACTCAGCTTTCTTCACCATCCAACTCTCACATTCATACATGATCACTGGAATAACCATAGCCTTGACTAGACGGACCTTTGTTGACAAAGTAATGTCTCTGCTTTTTAATATGCTATCCAGGTTGGTCATAACTTTCCTTCCAAAGAGTAAGCATCTTTTAATTTCATAGCTGCAATCACCACCTGCAGTGATTCTGGAGCCCAAAAAAATATAGTCTGACACTGTTTCCACTGTTTCCCCATCTATTTGCCATAAGTGATGGGGCTGGATGCCATAATCTTAGTTTTCTGAATGTTGAGCTTTAGCCAGCTTTTTCACTCTCCTCTTTCACTTTCATCAAGAGGCTCTTTAGTTCCTCTTCACTTTCTGCCATAAGGGTGGTGTCATCTGCATATCTGAGGTTATTGATATTTCTCCCGGCTATCTTGATTCCAGCTTGTGCTTCATCCAGCCCAGTGTTTCTCATGATGTACTCTGCATATAAGTTAAATAAACAGGGTGACAATATACAGCCTTGACATTCTCCTTTCCCGATTTGGAACCAGTCTGTTGTCCCAAGTCCAGCTCTAACTGTTGCTTCCTGACCTGCATACAGGTTTCTCAAGAGGCAGGTCAAGTGGTTCGGTATTTCCACCTCTTTCAGAATTTTCCAGTTTATTGTGATCCACACAGTCAAAGGCTTTGGCATAGTCAATAAAGCAGAAATAGATGCTTTTCTGGAACTCTTGCTTTTCTGATGATCCAGCGGATGTTGGCAATTCGATCTCTGGTTCCTCTGCCTTGTCTAAATCTAGCTTGAACATCTGGAAGTTCACGGTTCACATATTGCTGAAGCCTGGCTTGAAGAATTTTGAGCATTATGTTACTAGCGTGTGAGATGAGTGCAAGTGTGCGGTAGCTTGAGCATTCTTTGGGATTGCTTTGAAAACTGACCTTTTCCAGTCCTGTGGCCACTGCTGAGTTTTCCAAATTTGCTGGCATATTGAATGCAGCACTTTCACAGTGTCATTTTTCAGGATTTGAAATAGCTCAACTGGAATTCTATCACCTCCATGAATAAACCTACCTAAAGTAGTAAAATACCTATACTCTGAACACTGTAAGACTCTGAGTGAAAGAAACTGAAGATGACACAAACAGATGGAAAGATATACTATGTTACTGGATTGGAAGATTCAATATTGTTAAAATTGACCATACCACAAGGCAATCTACAGATTCAGTGCAATCCCTGGCAAATTACCAATGGCATATTTCACAGAACTAGAACAAAAAATTTTGATATTTGTATGGAAACACAAAGACCCCAAATAACCAAAACGATTTTAAGAAGAATACAGCTGAAGGAATCAGGCTTTGTGGTTCAGACTAAACCACAAAGCTGTAGTAATCAAAATAGTATGATTCTGGCACAAAAACAGACACATAGATCAATGAACTAGGATACAAAACCCAGAAGTGAACCCATGCACTAATGGTCAATCTACACAAAGGAGGCAAAAATACATAATGGAGAAAAGTCAGTCACTTCAATAAATGGTGCTGGGAAAACTGGACAACCACATGTAAAAGAATGAAATAAGAAAATTCTCTAGCATGATATAGAAAAATAAACTCAAATGGGTTGAAGACCTAAATATAAGACTGGATACTATAAAACTATTAGAGGAAAATATAAGCAGAACACTCTTTGAGACAATTTACAACAGTATCGTTTTCAATCTGTCTCCTAGAGTAATGGGGGGAAAAAAAAAAAATGAATGGGACCTAATTAAACTTAAAAGCTTTTGCACAGCAAAGGAAATCATAAACAACACAAAAAAGACAAACTACGGACTGAGAGAAAATGTTTGCAAATGATGCTACCAACAAGGGATTAATTTCCCAAATTAAAAAAATGGCTCATATAGTTTAATGTCACACACACACACACACACACACAACCAAAAAATATGCAGAAGACCTAAATAGAGACTTCTCCAAAGAATGTTTAGTTGCTAAGTTATGTCCAACTCTTTTGGGACCCCATGGACGGTAGCCCATCAGGCTCTTCTGTCCATTGGATTTCCCAGGCAAGAAGACTGGAATGGGTTGTCATTTCCTTCTTCAGGGGATCATACCAATCCAGGGATCAAACTTCCTGCATTGACAGGCAGATTCTTTACCACTGAGCTACCAGGAAAGCCCTAAAGAAGACATACAAATGTGATTGCTAACTGGCATATGAGTTGATGCTTAATATCACTAATTAAAGAAATGCAAATCAAAATTACAATGAGGTATCACCTCACACCAATCAGAATGGATATCATTAAAAAGTCTATGAATAATAAACACTGGAGAGGGTGCAGAGAAATAGGAAGTCTTCTACATGGATGGTGGAAATATAAATTAGGGCAGTCACTATGGAGGACAGTATGTAAGATCCTTAAAAACAAAAAATAGAGCTACCATTTGATCCTGCAATTTCACTCCTGGGCATATATGCAGAGAAAACTTTCATTTGAAAAGATATATGCACCCAGTATTCATAGCAGCACTACTTAAAATAGCCAAGATATGGAAGTAACATCAACAGATTAATGAATAAATAAGATCCCACACACACATATACATATACACAAACAACAGAATATTACCCAATCATAAAAGAATAAAATAATGCCATCTGCAGCAACAAGAATGGACCTAGAGGTTATCATATTAAGTGAAGTCAAACAAAGCAAGACAAATATCATAGGATATCACTTATATGTGGAAACTTAAAATGCAATACAAATGAACTTATTTACAAAACAGAAATAGATTTACAGACACAGAAAACAATTTTATGGTTACCAAATGGAATAGCAGTGGGGCAGGGAGATAACCGGGAGTTTGGGATTAACATATATACACTCAGTTCAGTTGCTCAGTTGTGTCTAACTCTCTGCAATCCCATAGGTAAACAACAAGGACCTACTGCATAGCAGAGGGAACTATATTCAGTATCTTAAATTAACCATATATAAACAGTCCTATTAAGATTATTTATTCCTTCTTGTTTGCAATTTGGCAGATTGTACCTTTCAAGGTACAATCTATAACATACCTATACAACAACCTATAATGGAAAATGATCTAATATATAACAACCTATAACGGAAAATTATAGGTTTATAACCTATAACAACAACCTATAATGGAAAATAATCTTTATATATATATATACACACACACACACACACACACTTGAAATATATATGCACACTTGAAAGTAACATAACATTGTAAATTAACTATACTTCAATTTTTAAAAAAGGTTTTTGTGTGTGTGTGTATGTGTGGAAGGCTAACAGGTCCAAGGGAGAATTGTAACCATTAAGCTCACTAATAAATAACTGCTATACTCAAAAAAAAAAAAAAAAAAAAAAACCTAAACTGAAGAGATAGAGAAAGTTAGGCTATGCTAACACTAATCAAAACAAAGCAGGAGGGACTTTGTTGGTGGTTCAGAGGTTGGGAGTCAGCCTGCCAATGTAGGGGACACAAAGCTTTGTTCCCTGTTCTGAGAAGATCTCATATGCTGCAGGCCAAGTCCATGGGCCACAACTACTGAGCTTGCTCTTTGCAATGAGAGAAGACACCACAATGAGAAACCCATGCACTACACCCAGACAGTAACCCTCGCTCACGGCAACTAGAGGAATGCCCAAGTGCGGCAACAAAGACCCAGGGCAGCCAAAATAAGTAAATATCATAAAAAAATACATTAAAAAAAAAAAAAGAAAGTGGGAGTAGCTACATTAATTTCAGACAGGACAAATGTCACAGCAAGAATGTTATCATGAATAAAGAGGGGTATTAGATAATAATAACACCTTGAGAAGGTAACAATCTTCCATGTGTATGTGTCTAACAACAATAACAAAAAAACCACATCAAACTATGTGAGGCAAAACTGCAGACGATTATAAGAAGAAATAGAAAAATCCACTACTATAATCAGAGACTTTAACATTCCCTCCATCAGAAATGCACAGATTCAACAGGCAAAAAATCAGTAAAAACAGAGGTGAATTCAACAGCACCAGTAATTATTAATAGCTGGATATAATTTATATCTATATCCTACTTCATCCAACAATAGCAGATTACACATTCTTCTCAAGCTAATATTAAATATTCACCAAAAGAGATCACATTCTAGGTCATAAAACACACTTTAACAAGTTTAAAAAAACAGAAATTATATAATGTCTGCTCTTAGGCCACAAAGGAATTAAATTAGAAATCATTAACAGAAAGGTTAACTGGAAAATCTCAAAATACTTGGAGATTAAACAACATACTTCTAATTAACACGTGGACAAAGAAGAAACCTCATTAGAAATTTTAAAATGCTAAGAACGAAATGAAAATGCAAATACAAGTCATCAAAATTTGTGGGATAGTATCACTTTTGTAATTAAAAACATAAATAAAAATTAAAGAAAAGCAAAAAAAAGAAATTGTGGGATACAGTGGAAACAGTGCTTACAGTGAAAAGCATAAGAGAAAAACAGAATTTATAGCATTAAATTCATATATTGAAAAATAAGAGAGATCTAAAAATCAACTGTCTAAGCTCCACTTTAGAAAACTAGAAAAGGAAAAGCAAATTAAATCCAAAGTAAATACAAAGAATAATAAAAATCAGAGCAGAAATCAATGAGACTGAAAACACAAAATCTAAGTCCACTAGTTTAATAACCTAGAGAAAATGGGCCAATACCTTGAAAAGGACAATCTGCCAAATTGCAAAAAAGAAGAAATAGACAATCTGAATGGGTTTGAATCTGTTAAAGGAATTAAATTAATAATTAATAACTGCCCAAAGCAGAAACCACCAGGTCCAAATGAGTTCACTGACAATTTCTACCAAAAATTTAAAGAAGAAATTTTACGAATTCTCTAGAAATTCCTTCAGAAGATAGAAGCAGAGGAATTATTTCCTAACTCATCTATTAAGCCAGCATTACCCTAAAACCAGATAAAGCTATTACAAGATGTCTACAATCTCATGAAAATAGACACAAAGAACCTCAAAATATTAGTAAATTGAATTTAACAATGTATAAAAAGACTTAAATACCATAACCAAGTGGGATTTATTCCAGTATGCAAAACTGGATCAACATTCAAAATCAATTAATGTGATCCATCACATCAACAGACATTACAAGATCATACCATTATCACATCATTATATCATACCACATCAAAAAGAAAGCAATCACATGAACATACCAATAGATGCACAAATAGCATTTCAGAAAGTACAACACATACAACGAAAATTCAAAGTAAACTAGGAATAGAGGGAATTTCTTTTCTTGATAAAAACTGACTACCAAAAAACTAGAGCTATATCATACTTAATTGTAAGACAGCAGAACCTTTCCCATTACGATCAGGAACAAGACAAGATATTCCCTCATCTCTCCTTCTCAACATTGGGTACGGGAAATTATAGCTAATGCAATAAAATAAGGAAATAAAAGATACATAGGTTTGTAAGGAAAAAATAAAACTCTCTGTTCACAGATGACATGGTTATCTATGGGAAAAATCCAAAAGAATCATGTTTTAAAAGCTGACAACTAATAAGCAATTATAACAAAGTTGCAGGATACAAAGTTGATATAAAAAGTCAACTGCTATCTCATATACTAGCAATCAAGAGGCAGAATTTGATTTAAAAACACATTACTATTTACATTAGAACCTCCAAAAATGAAAACAGTTCAGTTCAGTCACTCAGTCATGTCTGACTCGTTGTGACCCCATGGACTGCAGCACGCCAGGCCTCCCTGTCCATCACCAAATCGCAGAGTTTACCCAAACTCATGTCCATTGAGTCGGTGATGCCATCCAACCACCTCATCCTCTGTCGTCCCCTTTCCCTCCTGCCTTCAATCTTTCCCAGCATCAGGATCTTTTACAATGAGTCATTTCTTTGCATCAGGTGGCCCAAGTATTGGAGTTTCAGCTTCAACATCAGTCCTTCCAATGAACACACAGGACTGATCTTTAGAATGGACTGGTTGGATCTCCTTGCAGTCCAAGGGACTCTCAAGAGTCTTCTCCAACACCACAGTTCAAAAGCATCAATTATTTGGCACTCAGCTTTCTTTACAGTCCAACTCTAACATCCATACATGACAAATGGAGAAACCATAGCCTTGACTAGACAGACCTTTGCTGGCAAAGTAATGTCTCTGTTTTTTAATATGCTGTCTAGGTTGGACATAACTTCCCTTCCAAGGAGTAAGCGTCTTTTAATTTCATGGCTGCAATCACCATCTGCAGTGATTTGGGAGTCTGAAAAAATAAAGTCAGCCACTGTTTACACTGTTTCCCCATCTATTTGCCATGAAGTGATGGGACTGGATGCCATGATCTTAGTTTTCTGAATGTTGAGCTTTAAGCCAACTTCTTCACTCCCCTTTTTCACTTTCATCAAGATCTTTAGTTATTCTTTGCTTTCTACCATAAGGGTGGTGTCATCTGCATATCTGAGGTTATTGATATTTCTCCCGGCAATCTTGATTCCAGCTTGTGCTTCCTCCAGCCCAGCATTTCTCATGATGTACTCTGTATATAAGTTAAATAAGCAGGGTGACAAAATACAGCCTTGACGTACTCCTTTCCCTATTTGGAACCAACATGTTGTTCCATGTCCAGTTCTAACTGTTGCTTCCTGACCTGCATACAGGTTTCTCAAGAGGCAGGTCAGGTGGTCTGGTATTCCCATCTCTTTCAGAATTTTCCACAGTTTATTATGATCCACACAGTCAAAGATTTTGGCATAGTCAATAAAGCAGAAATAGATGCTTTTCTGGAACTCTCTTGCTTTTTCGATGATCCAGAAGATGTTGGTAATTTGACCTCTTGTTCCTCTGCCTTTTCTAAATCTAG
The DNA here is from genome assembly GCF_963930625.1 of Muntiacus reevesi. NCBI lineage: Eukaryota > Metazoa > Chordata > Mammalia > Artiodactyla > Cervidae > Muntiacus > Muntiacus reevesi. Next base: position 138,160,118 of record NC_089251.1, on the reverse strand, counting down.
CTTGAACATCTGGAAGTTCACATTTCATGTATTGTTGAAGCCTACGTTTCAGAAATTTGAGCGTTACTTTACTAGCGTGTGAGATGAGTGCAACTGTGCGGTAGTTTGAGCATTCTTTGGGATTGCTTTTTTTTGAGATTAGAATGAAAACTGACCTTTTCCAGTCCTGTGGCCCCTGCTGAGTGTTCCAAATTTGCTGACATATTGAGTGCAATACTTTCACAGCATCATCTTTCAGGATTTGAAATAGCTCAACTAGAGTTCCACCACCTCCACTCGCTTTGTTCGTAGAGATGCTTCCTAAGGCCCACTTGACTTCACATTCCAGGATGTTTGGCTCTACGTGAGTGATCACACCATCATGATTATCTGGGTCATGAAGATCTTTCTTGTACAGTTCTTCTGGGTATTCTTGCCACCTCTTCTTAATATCTTCCGCTTCTGTTAGGTCCATACCATTTCTGTCCTTTATTGAGCCCATCTGTGCATGAAATGTTCCCTTGCTATCTCTAATTTCCTTGAAGAGAGCTCTAGTCTTTCCCATTCTACTGTTTTCCTCTATTTCTTTGCATTGATCCCTGAGGAAGGCTTTCTTATCTCTCCTTGCTATTCTTGGAACTCTGCATTCAAATGGGTATATCTTTCCTTTTCTCCTTTGCTTTTGGCTTCTCTTCTTTTCACAGCTATTTGTAAAGCCTCCTCAGACATCCATTTTGCTTTTTTCCATTTCTTTTTCTTGGGGATGGTCTTGATCCCTGTCTCCTGTACAATGTCACAAACCTCTGTCCATAGTTCTTCAGGTACTCTATCAGTTCTAATCCCTAAATCTATCAGTTCTAATCCCTTAAATCTATTTCTCACTTTCACTGTATAATCATAAGGGATTTGATTTAGGTCATACCTGAATGGTCTCGTGGTTTTCCCTACTTTCTTCAATTTAAGTCTGAATTTGGCAATAAGGAGTTCATGATCTGAGCCACAGTCAGCTCCGGGTCTTTTTTTTTGCTGACTGTATAGAGCCTCTCCATCTCTGGCTGCAAAGAATATAATCAATCTGATTTCGGTATTGACCATCTGGTGATGTCCATGTGTAGGGTCTTCTCTTGTGTTGTTGAAACAGGGTGTCTGCTGTGACCAGTGCATTCTTAGGTATAAATCTTACAAAATATATATAAGATCTACATGAGGAAAAACAACAAAACTATGATTAAAGATATCAAAAAAGAACTAAAAGACTAGAGAGTTATCCCATATTCATCGATAGGAAGAATCAATATTATTAATATGCCAGTTTCCCCCAACTTGCTCTATAGATTCCATGCAATCCTAATCAAAATCCCAGCAAGCTGTTTTGTGGAAATCAATAAAATGATTCTAAAGTTTATATAGAGAGGCAAAAGACCCAAGATAGCAACACAATATTAAAGAAGAGTCAAGTCAGAGGACTGAAATAATTCACATTCAAGACTTAACATAAGCTACAGTAATTAAGACAGTGTGGTATTGGCAAAAGAATAAATAGATTAACAGAACCTGATATAGAGCCCCCAAATAAATCCACATAAATACAGTCAACTGATCTTTGACAAGAACTGAAGGCAACACCACAGAGAAAGGGCAATCTTTTCAATATATAATGTTGGAAAAACTAAACATTTCACATGAAAAAAAAAAAGAATCTAGACATACACCTTATACTCTTACCAAGATTTAACTCAAAATTGATCATAGACCAAAATGTAAAACACAAACTATAAAATTTCAAGAGGATAACATACGAGAAAATCTAGATGAGTTTGCATATGGTGATGACACTTTAGACACAACATCAAAGGCATGATCCATGAAAGAAACAATTGATAAGCTAGACTTCATTAAAGTTAAAAACTCCTCTGTAAAAGACACTTGAAAGAGAATGAAAAAACAAGCCATAGACTGGGAGAAAACACTTGCAAAAGACATATATAATAAAGGACTGCTATCTGAAACATGAAGAACTCATAAAAGTCAATCCAGTTAAAAAACAGGCAAAAGACTTGAATAGACACCTCACCAAAGAAGATATATGTAAGTAAGCATATGAAAAGATATTCAACATCCTATGTCACTTGGGAATTGCTAATTAAAACAACAATAATATACCACTACACATCTATTACAATAGCCAATATCCAAAACACTGACAACATCAAATGCTGGCAAAGATGTGGAGCAATAGGAATTCTCATTCATTGTTGGCTGGAATGCAAAGTATTACAGCTACTTTGGGAAACAGTTTGGCAGTTTGTTTACAAAACTGAACATACTCTTACCATATAATCCAGCAATTGGACTCCTTGGCATTTACCCAAATGAATTGAAAATGTATGTCCACACAAAAGCCAGCATGCAGATGTTTATAGCAGCTTTATTCATAACTTCCAAAACCTAGAAGCAACCGAGACATCTTTCAACAACTGAATGGATTAAATAAACTCTGGTTATATGCAGACAGTGGAATATTATTCAGCGCTAGAAAGAAATGAGCTATCAAGCCAGGAAAATATGGAAAAAACTTAAGTGCCTAGTACTAAGAAGCCAATCTGCAAAGGCTACACATTTCATCATTCCAACTATATGACTTTCAAAAAAAGGCAAAACTACATAGGTAGTAAGATTAGTGGTTGTCAGGGGTTATGAGGGAAGAAAGGATGAAGGGGCAGAACAAAGAGGATTTATGGGGTAGTGAAATCATTCTGTATGATACTACAGTGATGGATACATATAATTAACAATTTTGTCCAAACCCATAAAATGTACAATACCAAGGGTAAACCCTATATTAAACTGGACTTTGGGCAATGCTGATGTATCTTTGGAGGCTCACTGATTGAAACAAATAGTCCTGCTATGGTGGGGAATGTCAATTGAAATAAATAGTACCACTGCAGTGGGGGTGTCAATCTGAGAGGAAATGTATGTGTGGAGCAGGGAGGGAGTATACAGAACTCTCTGTGCTTTCTGCTCAATATTGCTGTGAACCTAACACTACTTGAAAATAGATTTTATTAGTTAAAAAAAAATACAAACCAATGAGCTTATTTTAACTGAAGTATTACGTTCCTCAGCAATGTGCATATACCACAATATAAAATACTTTCTTTACCATTTTGTAACTAATAATGTTTCACAATTACATTTTTTAATTTCTACTCTTTACTTCCCTTTCATCACAAGCTGTCACTCAAATACCACTGCAATTTCTCTAGGACTGTCTTTCATTCAACTTTTTCTGTTTCCCATACCAGTAAAAAAAAAAAAAAACAAAAAAGAATCAGACATCCCCCATCTATTTATGAAGCACAGAGAATTTAAAAGGTGATAAATACAAAAATAATTTGTCAACATGATATTATACAAACTTTAAATACTCTTATTTGCAATTTATTAATATAGCATTACTCATCTCTTTACTCTCTGAATGTCACACTGAGTTCATACTCCTATTTATCAAATTTCTCAAAGGAACATTCATCACCGAAAATTTTCCTTTCTACTGGCAAAATAGAAAGTGTTTAGAAAGCTGAAGATTCAATTTCTGCTGGTCTATAAGAAGCTACTTTGTTTTTTTCCTTTCAATCTGGAGTCACCTCATAGCTTTTAAGCAAGCATCAACAATACTCCTTTATTTCTTAGTGAATATCTGATTTTGTTTAAAAGAATTTCCTTATCAAGAGAGTCAATTTACATACCGAAGTAAACAACTCAAAGAAAATTTCAGTGTATGGAAAATAAGTTGGAAAAATGAAGAGATTTTTCTCCCAACATCAAAGATAGTTGAATGATTTAAAAAATATTGGCAGATTTTCTCAAATAAGACAAGAAACCATTTTTCTTCTTCTTTTTTTTTTTACAAGCTTGGAGGATCAGAACATGTTTGTGTTAAAAATCTATAAGTTTTCCCACATTCATCTTGGAAGAAAGTAAATAACCATCATTTCCCAGAGGGGGAAAAAAAAGCCAGAACTCTAAGCCCTTACCATCAGATAAGAGCTAACATAATTGCAGCAGATTCTGTCTGTGACCCACACATCAGTTCAGTTCAGTTCAGTCACTCAGTTGTGTCTGACTTTTTGCGACCCCATGAACTGCAGCACACCAGGTCTCCCTGTCCATCACCAACTCCCAGAGTTCACCAAAACCCACGTCCGTTGAGTTGGTGATGCCATCCAACCATCTCATCCTCTGTCGTCCCCTTCTCCTCCTGCCCTCAATCTTTCCCAGCATCAGGGTGAGTTTCAGCTTCAACATCAGTCCTTCCAATGAACACCCAGGACTGATCTCCTTTAAGATGGGAGTTATTTCTCCACTGATCTCCAGTAGCATATTGGGCACCAACCGATCTGGGGAGTTCCTCTTTCAGAATCCTATCATTTTGCCTTTTCATACTGTTCATGCAGTTCTCAAGGCAAGAATACTGAAGTGGTTTGCCATTCCCTTCTCCAGTGGACCATATTCTGTCAGATCTATCCACCATGACCCATCCATCTTGGGTGGCCCCACAAGGCATGGCTTAGTTTCATTGAGTTAGACAAGGCTGTGGTCCATGGGATCAGATACTTTCACAACTTACCAATTCACACACACAGACCTGACTTCCAAATGCCAGCATCTGCATTTCTTTAAAGGTTTTTTGTTATTGCTTAAGTGATCTTTCTCACTCAAGTGGCAGAAGAGAACTGCCAAGGAACTGGAATTAACACAAATAGGAATAGTCTTAACTCAGTAACTGATGGCATTTCATGTACAAATAAACACTCCAGCTTCTTTGCCTCTCAAATGGTTAACTTAGGTATATATTTAACTCTGTTTCCCCAAGTTTCCCATGGGATATTAAGCTCCAGTTTTCCAAAATTATAAATTGCTTAATAAGACACTCTATATTGGCTGTCAAATCAGTGCCTTATTACATATAGGTACATTATTATTTCATCTAATCATCTCCAGAACACTTTAATGTACACCAAAAAAAGAGGAATCTGATTCAGTGGGTTAAGGATAACCTAACCATTGCTCAGAGTCACAGAGCAAGCCATGATTGTAATACAGTATGTCCAGAACTTGTGCTCCTTCCACAAAGGAACAGAACATGGAGGGGGGCGGATTCCATTAAAATAGGATTATATCTCAAACCTACAAAGAAGTCCTGCTATCTTGATTTTCAAAGTAAACTGACTTTAATGCACACTAGTCTTATTAAACTATATCAGTAATGTCATTATGAATTATATATATTTAAAATAACTGCTAATGGGCAATATGAGTACTTTCCAATTTCCTAAAACAATCATATCTCTTCACAGATATCTCTTCTCATATTCCTGGTGAGAGTGATGGTGTAAAGAAATTTGTTTTTCTTATACACACTATAAACTAAAAAACAAAAATAAATAAGACACTTGTAATTATATAATTCAAGACTTTAAGAAAATATATTTTATCAATTTTACTTATCAAAATTAAAATGTTAAATATTAGAAAAATGACATTTAAATGTCCACATTTTGGCATATTTCATTTATCCATTCAACACACACTTATGCTGGTTCTAAACTGTGTAAAATACATGTTGTGACTAGTTTATTATTACAGACAAGGAAGAAAGGAGGAAAAATCAAGTAAACTTCAGAATGGAAGGAGAAAAGATAAAAAACAGAGAAATTTTACAGACTGCCAACCACAATTTTTGTAGCTTTACAACTACATATACAAATACAGAAAAATTCATTCATTCACTCAACAAACACCAAAAAACTACTGAAAAGTCGACAATGCTAGCAACTGGGTATACAATGAAAGAAAATAGTAGTACTTGCCTTAAGTTGCTTAAAATTAAGTTGGTTAGCAAAGGAAACTACCAAAACATCAAAAGGCAGAATACTGAATGGGAAAATATATTTGTAAATGATATATCTGATGAAGGGTTAATACGCAAAATATACAAAGAACTCACACAACTCAACATCAAAAACAAAAAACTTGATCGAAAAATAAGCAGAGGATCTAAATAGACATTTCTTCAAAACAGACACAGATGGCCAACAGGTACGTGAAAAAGAGCTGAACATCACTGCAAATCAAAACCGCCATCATGAGCTTTTCACACCATTAGAATGGATATTATCAAAAAGACAAGAAGTAACAAGTGTTGACGAGGGTGCAAAAAAAAAGAACCCCTGTGCGCTGTTGGTGAGAATGTAAACCAGTGCAACCACTACAAAAAACAGTATGGAGGTTGCTCAAAAAATTAAAAATAGAACTACTATATGATCCAGTAATCCACTTCATGGTATTTACCCAAAGAAAACAAAACACTAACTCAAAAAGATATAGGCACCCACATGTTCACTGCAGCATTGTTTACAATAGCCAAGATAAGGAAGCAACCTAAGTATCCACCCATAAGTGAACAGGGAAAGAAGTTGGTTTATACATACACACACATGCGCGCGCACGATGGTATATCATTCAGCCATAAAAAATTAAATCTTGCCATATGTAACAATATGGATAAATCTAGAGGGTATTATGCTAAGTAAGTCAGGCAAATACCATATGACTTCATATATGGAATCTAGAAGGGCAGGGTGTTGGGTGGTGGGGTAAAGAAGTGAAGGGAATTAACCTCCATTTATAAAATACATAGGCGTGGAGCTGTAACACATAAGGAATACAGTTAGTAATATTGTAATAATTTTGTATGTGGACAGATGGTTACTAGACTTTGTGATGATCACTTTAAAATGTATGTAAATGTCAAATCACTACACAGCATACCTGAAAAATAATATTGTATATCAATTATATTTCAATATTAAAAAATCCTGCCCATTACCTCTAACAACAAAAAAGTAAATAATCTACATTTACCTACTAAATATTAAACTGAATTACTTCAAAAGCATTATAAGTAGAAAACCTGATAAATTTCTGGGCTTTCTTCAGAACGTGTGTGCTTAATAATATAAGCACCACTGATATAATGTTGACAAAGCTGCATGGTTCAATAGAAAGTCCAGAGGTATAAAGTTTCATATACATGGGGTAAGAAGCCTAGCTCCATCACTTAATTGGCTTTTTTACCATAGGCAAGTCATTTATTAACTAAAATAAAGATAACAAAAATTACCTTTCATGGTTGTTGAAAGGATTAAATAATGTCAACTGTAAAGTAAATAGCACAACAATGCCAGTTAAAAAAAACATGTCCTCAATAACTATGAGCTGTCACATTCAAATACATTTCAAATATTGTGAAAATAGAACACCAAAAGCCTGGAATGGTCACTTTGTTTTATGTTTTACTCTTCTCTAGAAAAATTAATACATTGACTTTTTATTTCCTAGTAAAGATTAATGTATTCACTTCTCTGGTAGCTCAGATGGTAAAAAAATTTGCCTGCAATACGGGAGACCCAGGTTCGGGAGACCCAGGTTCGATTTCTGAGTCGGGAAGATCCCCTGGAGAAGGAAATGGCAACCCACTCCAGTATTCTTGCCTGGAAAATCCCACGGACAGAGGAGCCTGAAGGGCTACAGTTCATGGGGGTTGCAAAGAGTTGGACACGACTGAGCAACTGACACACACACACACACACACACACACACTAATGTATTCAGCTTCTAATTCTCTAATAATTCTTATTTATCTGAGAATTTGATAAAAATGATGAACTTCTTCCTCCCCAAATACCACACAGTATTTTGCATCAATTTAGGGACATTGACAGGTTATATGAAAGCTAGATTAAAAACTATATCTAGTTTTCTAAAATAAAACTAATTCAAATTGAATAAAATTAAAAATTCAGTTCTTCAGTTGTACCAGCCACATTTCAAGTGCACAATAGCCACAGAGGGCTAGTGGCTATTGGATACACGGATATAAAACATTTCCATCATCCTAGAAACTTCTACCAGAGCTGTTCTGGAGTATTAAAATAGTATGATGAGTAAAACTATTTTTCTCTAAGTTTGTTTTGTTTCATAAGATATCTAGATACCACTCTTTGTGGCAGATTCCCAAGAGGGTAGAGGCTGTGAATATTTTGCCTACAAACTAGGGTCCAGCAAATAAGAAGCACTGAATAGGTATCTAATAGATGACATTTTAATTTTGTTTTGATTGTATTAATCTAGCAAAAATTGACTAAGCTGGTAAAGACCAGAGCTGACAGCTATGAATATGAGTCTGTAAATAGCTAAAATTTTTTCTAAGTAGCAGGTCAGCTTAAAAGGACTACCAACTGACTCCTTAAGCCAATGAGGGCGCCTTATGCTGACTTTAAATCTTTTGAACCATACATTTTAGCTAGATTACTTGAGCAAAAACTTAAGAGCTGTCCATAGCCTATTCCATTGAAGAACAGAAAAAACACATACTTACAGCTAATTATTTTTCATTATTCCTATGTGGGCTTTTCCTAGATAGAGCAATCAGGTAACTTATTTTTAAATAGTATGGATATATTCACACAGTCATTTTTAACAAATGAAACATTTTTAAAGTTTACAAAAAAAAATAAATAAATAAAGTTTACCAAAGTTTTATAACTTAAGAGATTATGGCATTAAGATTTTAGAAAACTGCTTTCCTTTTAACATATCTTGAAATCAAGAAAAAGTTGCTGCTATACACAGAACAGTAAAAGGTCTAATAATAACTTTGCACTTACACTGACACATTTTTTCTAACGGTATATTCATCCAAATCGTCATCAGAGCTGCTATCAGTTGCATCAGAATCCAGACCCTCTTCAACATGAGACAACAGCCCTGTAGCAGACAGTGCAAATCTTTGGATTTCTGCAGCTGTACACCGTGCAAAGCCATTTTTTGTGTCATTCCACAATTTAGTCTCTGCAGTCAATATGTTGATGTCTGGCTTAATTTCAGTGCATTTAGGTAAACTGTTATCCAAAATTGTGGTAGGTTCATGAAAAATCTTTACTTTGGGGAGCTGATGTTTCATAGAAAATTTCATCTGTTGACCATAGTGCTTAACAACATGCTTTGCCAGGAGCATCTGCAAATGTTTCCGAGTTCTTCTAGCCTGGCTAAGTAAAATTTTCTGTTTACTTACACACTGAAGTAAGCGAGCATTCACTTCCTCCTCCTTTTCAGCAGCTGAGGAACTAATAGGCACATATGAGTGGTCAGGTCCAATTTTGTTTTGAGCATGGTGCAATAAACCCTTTTTAATCTCACCTCCACTAACTTTATCCAAAAGTGCATTCTTTTGGTACCATTTACAGTTTTTCAGTTGTACTTTATCTACATTAGTGTCTTTGGTTACATTTGAATCCAAAATAATTTGTACATCTGTCACGCATGGACCTGTGGTATCTGACAGAGGTTCCTTTTTGATGAACTCCTCAGAACGAGAATGACAGATTTTACTGAGCTGAATATTGCCGCCATTACACAGTATGTTTTTCAGCTTAGTGCAGTTGGGTTCCCCTAATTTCTTTTGTTTATAATTCTCATTGTATTTATTTAACGTAGCGTTAGAACTCATTAAAAGAACTGTCTGGTAATGTTTTGAAGACTGAGGGGAGCCAAAATGTTTTAAATTCACAAAATTAGTGTTAAGAGTAGGTTCAGGAGTTGGAAATCCCAGCATCTGAGAGAAAGTGTCTCCCTTTAGCTTTTCATTTACAGTTCTTGGACTCTCCACGCAGAGCATCTTGTCCGATTCCATGGTACTTGATAAAGATGAAAAGCAGATACCCTTTGTTGCTGCCTCCCTCAGAGCCGGGGTCATGGCGAATCCTGCAGATAATTACTGGAAACCTAAAACAATGTAAAAATAAAAGATCAAATATCAAGAAAAAGGTTTTATGCTCATACTATTACCAAGGGCAACACTTTCAATGTCTCTGGTTAAAAAGTGAATGGAACCAAACTCTTTCTTAACTTGCCAACTCCTAACATTATCTCCGCTCTTTGCTAGTTCATAAGGAATAATAAGGATTATTCTTCACTCTGACTATAGGCTTACTACCCAAAACTCCAATGAAAGATGTATTGTATCTAGTACATAAGAGTCAAATATTTGTGAATGCAATTATATCTCAAGATTTCATTTTTTTTACAATGATTAGTGATAGTCAAAAGAAAAAAAAATCCATCATGGGATTCATACTTGAAAATGTGAATTGATTCCACATTTCCAAACAAAAATATAATTTTTATAAAATATAACTGCTCAAAATTTTCGTCTCTCAATTTAAACTTCATAATTTGAACAGTATTAATAACTAAAACATAGAACTGAACTACACATAAAAAAGTATATAATTGGAAATTCCCTGGTGGTCCAGTGGTTAGAACTTGGTGTTGTCACTGCCAGGGCCTGGGTTCCATCTCTGCTCAGGGAATTAAGATCCTGCAAGCCTCGTGGCACAGCCAAAAAAAAAAAGTATATTATTTCACAGGTGCATAAAATAATGTGGTAGTGAAAACGAGCCTAATCAGCGATATGAAAAATTTTTTTCTAAAAAAAGTCTGCAATCATTATTTTCTTTTCACAAATGGATATTCATCAATTATCATTACAGAAGCTCTTACTCCTGCCTGAAAACATAGCGGGGAATATAACAGATGACACTAAAGATTAATCCCATAATTAAACAAAGTCCATATTATTTTATCAAAGGAAAAAGTATAAAATTACATATTCTTACATAAAAAAGGTAATTTAGTACCATTAAAAATTATGAAGATTAAAGAGTTAGTGAAAACATTTTATATAATTAACAATCTCACATATTCGGAGATACTTTGTAACTATAACACTATAATTTCTGTCTCAAAACACATGATAGTTAGAAGCCATTTAAATAGCCAAATTCACATAAGCTAAGTCCCTGGACTTAGCTGTAACTCTAGATCCTTCATTCTTGTTTAAAAACACAAAATCAAAATCATATTCTCTGCAAAGACTAACAAGAATTATCAAAAGGGAAAAAAAAGCACAACATGTCTATGAAATTAGAATAAAAATCTATAAACAGGGTTAAAAGTGACAGACTAGGAGAAGATATCTGCAACATATATCAACAAAGGATTAGTATCCAGAATACATAAAGAACTAGAAACGAGCAAAAGTTACAACAGTCAGATACTTCAGAGATGATGACATCTCTGATATGATATGATATGTCATTAAACATATACTCAATCTTACCAGTAATAAAGCAAATGTAGATTAATAAAGCAAGAGATGAGTTTTCTAATCAAATTGAAAAGAGAGTTTTAAGTCTGAAAATATCACTTACCATGGGAATGTGGGTAAATAAGACTTCTTACATCTATCTGAACCATAATTTGAAGCTAATTTGACAATAATGTGGAAAGGTGCACAAGAGATCAGAGTTTGTATGAGAAAACCACTCTTTCAAAGTAACCTACATATCTAACAATAAGAGAATTGACATTAAAACAGGAAGGAATGCTAGATAGTGGTTAAAAAATGAATGACCTAGATCTATATGTGTCAATATGGACAAATCTCAAAAACAAAATAATTTTTAAAAAAATGGTGCAGAATATATATACTATGGTGCAGAGGTGGTGGTTTAATCGTTCAGTTGTGTCCAACTATTTGCAATCCAATGGACTGTAGTCCACAGGCTCCTCTGTCCATGGGATTCCTCAGACAAGAATAATGGAGTGGTTGCCATTTCCTTCTCCAGGGGGGATCTTCCCGACCCAGGGATTGAACCCAAGTCTCCTGCATTGCAGGCAGATTCTTTATCGACTGAGCTATGAGGGAAGCCCATACTATGGTACTATATGAATAAAATACAAACACAAAACCATACCATATTTATGTATATATACACATGTGTGTTTATGTGTTTACAAGAACAAAAGAGGAACCAGAAAAATACCCACCAAAATTGTAACAGTAGTCAGGTAAGTTGCATGAAACAGAACTAAGAGTGCTGTTTTAAGATAAGCTGAATTTTAACTATAATATTTTATTACTTAGGGGAAAAAGATTAAGTGAAAAATGAACAAATGTTAATGGTTGTTAATCCTGTGTGATAAAAATATTTGCTTTTTATATTTTACTGTTCAATGTCTCAAAAAACAGATTTCTGTATAATTCTGTCTCAAAATTTATATACTTGTATATGTCTCAAAAATGATAAGTCCTATTTATAAAAGATTTTCAATTTTTCCAAATGTAAAACAAATAGGAAAAAAATAACCAGAATATTGGGTTTTCTTTTTAAAAATATATTTTGCACTTTTATGAAAAACAGAAAAATATTTAAAAAGCTAGCACTGGGAAATTTTTTTTCAAGACTCAATCTGTCACTTAATGCAATGACCATAACTTCTAATTTATAGATATCAACAATAGTGTTTAGATAATTACATTATTGCTCTCTGAGGGAAACTGCCCTAATCACAGTTCTCTCTGAGGTAGTTATACTCAAAAGATACTATACTCTATCCCCTCCTTACCCACATTCTCTCCTTTAGAAATTTGAAAAGGGTGTCAAGTATGTAATCAAAGTGGTGGCAGCAGGGACATGGGTGAAATAATGAAAAGCAGTGGATTTCTTATGCCCTGGATAAACTAGAGATAAGGGAAAACTAAAAACTGAGCAGAAAAAGATACACAGATTATTAGATAAGAACTAGAGTTGATAGAAAAAAGAGAAAAAGGAATGTAGACATTGAGAGTGGCTAAGAAACATTTATGGTAGAGAACTAGAATAAAGCATACACACAAAAAACTCTGGTAAGATCTCTACGGCTTACTTGGTGTGATAGGCAGCATCTAAAATGATCTTAATAATCCCAGTTTCCTGGTATTCATGTCTTTGTGTAATCCTTTCTTCTTGAGTGTGGACTGGATTTAGTGACATTTTTTTCTAGCAAATAGAATGCAAAAGAGATAATGGGATGCCACTCTTAAAATCAGGTTACAAAGAGACCGTGGCTTCCATCTTGTCACCCCCTCACGCACTAAAGAACACTAACTGCCACACTGTGACCTGGGAAGACTCTTATGGCAAAGAATGCTGACTTCAGCCAATAGATGGCAATGACCTAAAGCCTGTCAACAGTCATGCCAGTGATCTGAGAAGCAGATCCTTCCTCATTCCAGCCTTCAGATGCCTGTAACTCTAACACCTTGACTGCAGCCTTATGAGAAACCTTGAGCCAGAGGAACTCAGCGAAGCCATGCCTAGATTCTTGACCCACAGAAACTGTGAAATAAACGTTTTAAACCATAAAATTATAGATTAATGTGTTACATGCTACATTAGTTCAGTTCAGTTGCTCAATCATGTCCAACTCTTTGCAACCCCATGGACTGCAGCCCGCCAGGCCTTCCTGTCCATCACCAACTCCCGGAGTTTACTCAAACTCATGTCCATCGAGTCGGTGATACCATCCAACCATCTCATCCTCTGTCGTCCCCTTCTCTTCCTGCCTTTAGTCTTTCCCAGCATCAGGGTCTTTTCAAATGAGTCAGTTATTCACATCAGGTGGCCAAAGTATTGGAGTTTCAGCTCCCACATCAGTCCTTCCAATGAATATTCAGGATTGATTTCCTTTAGAATGGACTGGTTAGATCTCCATGCAATCCAAGGGACTCTCCACAACCACAGTTCAAAAGCATCAATTCTTTGGCACTCAGCTTTCTTTATAGTCCGGCTCTCACATCCATACATGACAACTGGAAAAACCATAGCCTTAACTAGATGGACCTTTGTTGGCAAAGTAATGTCTGCTTCTTAATTAATATGTCTAGGTTGGTCGTAACTTTCCTTCCAAGAAGTGAGCATCTTTTAATTTCATGGCTGCAGTCACCATCTGAAGTGATTTTGGAGCCCAACAAAATAAAGTCAGCCAGTGTTTCCACTGTTTCTCCATCTATATGCCATGAAGTGATGGGACTGGATGCCATGATCTTAGTTTTCTGAATGCTGAGCTTTAAGTCAACTTTTTCACACTCCTCTTTCACTTTCATCAAGAGGCTCTTTAGTTCTTCTTCACTGTCTGCCATAATGGTGGTATCATCTGCATGTTATTGATACTTCTCCAGGCAATTTTGATTCCAGCTTGTGCTTCATCCAGCCTGGCATTTCTCATGATGTACTCTGCATATAAGTTAAGTAAGCACGGTGACAAAATACAGCCTTGATGTACTTCTTTTCCTATTTGGAACCATTCTGTTGTTCCATGTCCAATTCTAACTGTTGCTTCCTGACCTGCAATTTCTGAAGAGGCAGGTCAGGTGGCCTGGTATTCCCATAGCTTTCAGAATTTTCCACAGTTTATTGTGACCGACACAGTCAAAGGCTTTGGCATAGTCAATAAAGCAGAAATAGATGCTTTTCTGGAACTCTCTTGCTTTTTTGATGATCCAGCCGATGTTGGCAATTTGACCTCTGGTTCCTTTGCCTTTTCTAAATTCAGCTTGAACATCTGGAAGTTCACATTTCACGAATTGCTGAAGCCTGGCTTGGAGAATTTTGAACATTACTTCGCTAGGGTGTGAGATGAGTGCAATTGTGCAGTAGTTTAAGCATTCTTTGGCATTGCCTTTCTTCGGGATTAGAATGAAAACAGACCTTTTTCAGTCCTGTGGCCACTGCTGAGTGTTTCAAATTTGCTGGCATATTGAGTGCAACACTTTCACAGCATCATCTTTTAGGACTTGAAATAGTTCAACTGGAGTTCCGTCACCTCCACTCGCTTTGTTCGTAGTGAAGCTTCCTAAGGCCTATTTGACTTCACATTCCAGGATGTCTGGCTCTAGGTGAGTGATCACACCATCGTGATTATCTGGGTCATGAAGATCTTTCTTGTACAGTACTTCTGTGTATTCTTGCCACCTCTTCTTAATATCTTCTGCTTCTGTTAGGCCCATACCATTTCTGTCCTTTATTGAGCCCATCTGTGCATGAAATGTTCCCTTGCTATCTCTAATTTTCTTGAAGAGATCTCTAGTCTTTCCCATTTTATTGTTTTCCTCTATTTCTTTGCACTGATCGATGAGGAAGGTTTTCTTATCTCCCCTTGCTATTCTTTGGAACTCTGCATTCAAATGGCTATATCTCCTTTTCTCCTTTGCTTTTGGCTTCTCTTCTTTTCACAGCTATTTGTAAAGCCTCCTCAGAGAGTCATTTTGCTTTTTTCCATTTCTTTTTCTTGGGGATGGTCTTGTTCCCTGTCTCCTGTATAATGTCACAAACCTCTGTCCATAGTTCATCAGGCACTCTGTCTATCAGATCTAGTCCCTTAAATCTATTTCTAACTTCCACTGTATACTCATTAGCAATTTGATTTAGGTCATACCTGAATGGTCTAGTGGTTTTCCCTACTTTCTTCAACTTAAGTCTGAATTTGGCAATAAGGAGTTCATGATCTAAGTCATAGTCAGTTCCTGGTCTTGTTTTTGCTGACTGTATAGAGCTTCTCCATCTCTGGCTGCAAAGAATATAATCAATCTGATTTCGGTGTTGGCCATCTGGTGATGTCCATGTGTAGAGTCTTCTCTTGTGTTGTTGGAAGAGGGTGCTTGCTATGACCAGTGCATTCTTCTGGCAAAACTCTGCCCCATTTCATTCTGTACTCCAAGGCCAAATTTGCCCATTACTCCAGGTGTTTCTTGAATTCCTACTTTTGCATTCCAGTCCCCTATAATGAAAAGGACATCATTTTGGGGTGTTAGTTCTAGACGGTCAGTAGGTCTCCATAGAACTGTTCAACTTCAGCTACTTCAGTTGGGGCACAGACTTGGGTTACCATGATATTGAATGGTTTGCCTTAGAAACGAACAGAGATCATACTGTCGTTTTTGATACTGCATCCAAGCACTGCATTTTGGACCCTTTTGTTTTCTATGATGGCTACTCCATTTCTTCTAAGGGATTCTTGCCCACAGTAGTAGATATAGTGGTCATCTGAGTTAAATTCACCCATTCCAGCCCATTTAGTTCACTGATTCCTAAAATGTCGACATTCTCTTGCCATCTCTTGTTCGAGCACTTCCAATTTGCCTTGATTTATGGACCTTACATTCTAGGTTCCTATGCAATATTGCTCTTTACAGCATCGGACCTTGCTTCCATCACCAGTCACATCCACAACTAGGTGTTGTTTTTGTTTTGGCTCCATCTCTTTGGTGTGCTACATACCAAAACATAATTAATGCACTTGGGTTTAAAGACTTGGGGATTTTGGACTCTGGAAGGTCTAACCATATCACAGTTCCTGTTCTAATATTTCCATTAGGTTTTTCTGTATTCCATTCTCAAGTGAATCCTTATAAAAAAAAAAAAAAACAACAACAAAAAACAAAACCCTAGCTTGAAAGTCTCTCTACTTTGCAACCAAGAGAACCTCACAAAAATAGCTATGTCTCCTATAATTAAAAAAGGTTAATTAAACTATGTTCATGTAGTTTTAGTGTAAGACACAAGTCCATTTATTCCAACTTTTTAATTAAACATATAATCATTATGTATAATAATGTTTACTGAGCATTCTAATCTCTGTCACTTCTAACTACCTGCATATGACATAAGCAACTACACTTATTACTAACATTTCAACTGCTTGAACTTTTTACTATTTTGTTAACTACTCTGTCTTCAACATGCAAAAGTATCTGAGATATAGCAGATACTCAATAAATAGTTGGTTTAAAAAAAAGTGGTTGCTTATACTTAAAATCCAAACTTGTTCTTATCACAGCCTACAAAGTTCTTCACTATCAAGTCCCTGACTACTTCGCCTCCTAGTAACTTTCTCCACAGGTTGCTACATTCCATAAACACTGGCCTCTGTGCTATTCTTGAAACACACCAAACAAGTCCTTGCTTCAGAGACTTCATATTTGCAATTCTCTCAGTATGGAACAATTTTCCACATATAAGATGGCTGGCTCCCTCACTTCATTCATATTTCTGCTCTAAAGTCACCTCCTCAGAGAGCCCTACCTTAACTAATTGTTTAAAATAGCCCTAGCACCTCATTTCATGATTCTCCATTCCCCTACACTGTTATATTGAGCCTCAGAACACTAATATCAGAACCTGACATCTATTACATTCTAGAAAATAATATAATTCAAGGGCAGAACTCAGTTTTGTTCAATGTTCTAATCTGCAGCACTTAAAACAATGTCTGGTACACAATAATTGTCAGATATTTGTTGGCTGAATAAACAGTCATAATTTTTAAAGGTATTCCAGAACTTATATAGTAGCAACGTCTACTTCAGTTATCATTTTTAAAATAAAAATAATCATTGAAATCCACCATATCAAAAGGCTAAAGAAAAAAAAAAAGCATTTGACAAAATCTAGTGTCTGTTCATAATCAGGAAAAAAATTCAGCAAACCAGGAAAAAGAGGGAAATTGCTTAACCTGATAAGGAACATTACACAAAAGCCTAGCGACAACTTCATGGTTATGATGAAAGACTGAATATTTTCATTGTTAAGACTGGGAATGAGGCAAAGTGTCTGTTCTCATTACTCCTATTCATCATCACATTGGAGGTCCTAATCAGTGGGACAGAAGAAGAAGAAACAAGAGTCACATATATCTGGAAAGTAAAACTGTGTCTACTCATTGATGACATGATTTTCTACATAGAAAATTCCACACACACATGATCACTCAGTTGTGTCTGACTCTTTGTAACTCTATGAACCATAGCCCCACCAGGCTCCTATGTTCATGGGATTTCCCAAGCAAGAGTACTGGAATGGGTAGCCATTTCCTTCTCCAGGGAATCTTCTTGACCCAGGGATGAACCTCTGTCTTCTACATTGCAGGCGGATTCTTTACCACTGAGCCACCTGGAAAGTCCTAAAAGAATCTATAAAAAAGCTCCTAGATCTAATGTGCTTACTAAGGTAGCAGATAAAAAAGTCAACACACAAAAATCACTTTTATTTCTAAATACTGGAAATGAATAAAAAATCAGAAATAGAAAATTTAAAAGCAGTATTAAGTTCAATAGTTTAAAAATATGAAATACTGAAGTGTCAATCTAACAAAAAATGTGCAGGATCTACACACTAGAAAAAACCACCACCACTTCAGAGTAAATCATGTGAAATGCTGGGCTGGATGAATCACAAGCTGGAATGAAGACTGCCAGGAGAAATATCAATAACCTCAGATATGCAGATGATACCACTCTAATGGCAGAAAGTGAAGAAGAAATAAAGAACCTCTTGATGAGGGTGAAAGAGGAGAGTAAAAAGCTGGCCTAAAACTCAAAAAACTAAGATCACAGCATCCAGTCCCATCACTTCATGGAAAATAAAATGGGGAAACAATGGAAACAGGGACAGACTTTATCTTTTTGGGCTCCAAAATCACTGCAGATGGTGACTGCAGCCATGAAATTAAGACGTTTGCTCCTTGGAAGAGAAGCTATGATAAACCTAGACAGCGTATTAAAAAGGAGAGATATCACTTTACTGACAAAGGTGCATATAGTCAAAGCTATGGTTTTTCTAGTAGTCATGTATGGATGTGAGAGCTGGAAAATAAAGAACACTGAGCATCAAAGAATCAATGCTTTCTTATTGTGGTGTTGGAAAAGACTCTTGAGAATCCCTTAGACAGCAAGGAGATCAAACCAGTCAATCCTAAAGGAAATCAACCCTGAGTATTCATTGGAAGGACTGATGCTGAAGCTCCAATACTTTGGTCATCTGATGCAAAGAGCCAATTCGTTGGAAAAGACACAGATGTTGAGAAAGACTGTGGGCAGGAGGAGATCAGGATGACAGAGGATGAGATGGTATCACCGATTCAAAGGACAGGAGTTTGAGCAAACTCCGGGAGACAGTGAAGGACAGGGAAGTCTGGTGTGCTGCAGTCCATGGGGTCCACATCAGACACAACTAGCATCTGAACAACAACAAGATCTAAATAAATGGCGTGACACGCTGTGCTCATGGATTAATTATTCAATATTGTTGCAATGTTAATTCTCCTTAAACTGATATATAGATTTAACACAATCCCAGTCAAAATCTTGGCAGGAATTTTGTTAATATCAATAAGCTGATTCAAAAATTTGTATGGAGCATTTCCCAAATGGTCCAGTGGTAAGGAGTCTGCTTGCCAATGCAGGAGACACAGGTTTGAGCCCTGGTCGGGAAAGATTCCACATACTGCAACAACGAAGCCCACAAGCCACAGCTACTCAGCCTGTGTGCTGCAACTGCTAAAGTTCACGTGCCTCGAGCCCATGAGCCCATCCAACAAGAAAAGCCACCATGATGACAAGCTCATGCAAAGCAATGAAGAGTAGCCCATGTGCAGCAAGTAAAGACCCCATGCAGCCAAAGTAAATATCAACAAATTTTTAAAAATTTGTATGGAAACAGAAAGGAACTAGAATAGCCAAAACAAGAATGAAGCTAAAGGACTCATAATGCCTATCTATTTACTTTGGTCAAAATAAGCATGAATTGGTCAAAAATGGACACAGATCAATGGGGGGAAATAAAAAAGAGAGCTGTTAAGTAGACCCACAGGTATACAGTCAACTGATTTCTGACAAAGATGTAATGGCACTTCAATGCAGAAAGACGGGTTTTAAACAAATGCTTCTGGAACAATAAGGCACCCATCTGCAAAATTCTGAGCTTTAACCCATACCTTCTCCCTTATACAAAAACAGTCACATACATCAGAATGGACAGACCTAAATGTAAAACTTAAAGCCATAAAATGTCTAGAAAAAAATGGGAGAAAATCTTTGTGATATTGGGTTGGGCAAAGTTTTTTTTTTTTTTTTTAAACTATGACACAGAAACATTCGTAAGAGAAAAAACTGGTAACTTGGACTTCCTCAAAATTAAAATAAACAATAAAACAAACATCTAACAACTATTTAAAACATAACAATTGAGGAGCCTTTGACATAAATATACAAAAGATAGTATGTCTAGGAGTTAGTGGAAATCAGATGTGCATACTCCTGAAAGTCACTGAGTTTACCATTCAGGTTAACTCAGAAAAATGGTTTCAACTATAATACAGTTTTAAATTGTAAGCATTTTCAACTGTGTATTATTTGATCTTATGCATAACAGACAACTGTTTAGAGGCAGAGCACATGAAGAACGCTGATTTGAGAGCATAAAATAATAATTCTGCCAGTTCACCTAAAGATATCTTCACTAGTTCCATAAGCTGTATTCCACATGATCAAAATTATTTTATAACATCTAAAAGGTATCTCCAGTATTTTGGAAGCCAATTTAAGATACTGAGAATAACTACAAGTAAGACCACCTGGTTTTTCATTTGGGTATAAATCCATCCATACCACAAGAAGTTATTTATATAGAAGTGCTTGTGACTGGCAAATGAAAACCTATTTCATCTTTTAAAAACAAAACATTTCCAAAAAAACATGGAAATTAACCAGTTGACTTTTTAAAAGCAGAAAGTGAAGAAATTTATTTTTTCTCAGAAATACAGTTTTTTCTATTTCTGGTGGAAGCTGCATTTTATTTTTTTGTTGTTTAATTGCTAAGTCATGTCAGATTCTTTTGCAACCCCAAGGACTGTAGCCCACCAGGCTCCTCTGTCTATGGGATTTTCCAGACAAGAATACTGGAGTGGGTTGCCATTTCCTTCTCCAGGCAATCTTCCCAAACCCAGGGATTGAATCCACATCTCCTGCATTGAAGGCAGATTCTTTACCACTGAGCCACCAGGGAAACCCACCTTCATTAAATGTATATTTGATCTAAGATCAAACATTAAACTATTCAGTTAACACACACAATGACTGAGAAGCATGTTAAGAGACACTATGTTAGGTACTAGAGAGATGGTAGTTAGCATGAAAAGTAAGGTTTCTATTCTTACAGAGCTTACAGTTTACCCAGCAAATGGTAAATAAGAAATAAGAAAATAAAAAGATAAGAAGTAAATAGGGGTCTCATTGTTTTTATAAAAATCAAAGTAGAGTAATAGAGTATCACTATGCTTAGACTGCAAGGAGATCCAACCAGTCCATCCTCAAGGAGATCAGTCCTGGGTGTTTATTGGAAGGACTGATGCTGAAGCTGAAACTCCAATACTTTGGACACCTCTTGCAAAGAATTGACTCATTGGAAAAGACCCTGAAGCTGGGAGGGATTGGGGGCAGGAGGAGAAGGGAACGACAGAGGATGAGATGGCTGGATGGCATCACCGACTCGATGGACATGAGTTTGAGTAAACTCCGGGAGTTGGTGATGGACAGGGAGGCCTGGCGTGCTGTGATTCATGGGGTCACAAAGAGTCGGACAGGACTGAGCGACTGAACTGAACTGATATTGCAGTAGGAGTTAACTTAGATTTGTAGATGAAGGAAGTCTCTTGATAACATCTGCTCTAAGACTAGAAATGACTAAAATCTAACCAAGATTTCAAGTAAGAGCTTTCAAAGGAAAAAAGACAATTCATAAAAACCTTTAAAACAGGAATAAATTTGGTGTGTTTGAAGAGCAATTATAAACTTATCTAGAACATGAGCCAGAGAAAGGAGTCCAGGATCATGCCACGGAGTTCACTCACATTTATCTGAACAAAGGAAGAGATACTACAAAGGAGAAAGAACCCTAAAAGAAAACTTAGAAAGTTCAGCTGGTGGGAATTCCCTGGCAGTCCAGGGATTAAGACTTTGACTTCCCAGCGCAGGGAGTACAGGTTCAATCCCTGGTTGGGGAACTGAGATCCCACTTGCCATGTGGTCTGGCCAAAAAAAAAAGAAATGCTAGAGACTAACACCACCATAACTGAAGTAAGAATGCCTTTGATGGACTCATTAGTAGACTGGACATGGCTCAGAAAAGATCTGAGCTTGAGGATATATCAACAGAAACTTACAAAATGAAAAGAGGCTAGATGGTGGTGGGGGAGGGTGGGTTGGGGGGTGGGGACACATAAACAAGAATATCCAAGAATTGTGGGTCAACTAAAAAAGGTGTTAACATATACACGTAATGGGAACACTGAAGGTGAAGAGAAAAGAAATATTTGAAGCAATAATGACTGAGAATTCCTCCAAATTAATGTCAGACATAAAACTACAGATCCACAAAATTCAGAGAACACAAAGCAAGATAAATGCCAAAAGTAAATTATATAGCATAAGTCATTCAATACATGAAGCACTGTATTAAAGTACATAAAATTATATGTAATAGCCAATAGTATTTAGAATAATAGTTCATTAAAAATTTTTTATCACTAAAAATTATCATACATTTTTCCTACTAAAATGAAAGCCATATGAAAGCAGGATGTGAATGTTTTCATTAACTGCTCTATCGTAAAATATTGTTGGGTACACAGTAGGCCCTTAATAAGTATTTCTTCAATAAACATCATCCAAAATAATAAAATCATTTAAAAAAACTTCAAGGGGACTTCCCTGGTGCTCCAGTGGCTAAGATTCTGCACTCCCAACGCAGGGGGCCCCAGACTTGATCCCTGGTCGGAAACTAAATCCTGGATGCCACAACTGAGAGTTCATGTGCTGCAACTAAAAGATCCTGCATGACACAGAGACTTGGTGTGCCACAACTAAGACCCAGCGCAGCCAAATAAATACAAAAACATAACAAAAATTTCAAGGAAAGGGGTTCATAAGATACTTTACTGTGAAAAGAATCTCAAGGCTAAAAAATACTAGTATAGAACATTGTTGTCCAATAGAAATATGATGTGAGCTACACACGTAATTTAAAATGTGCAGACACATTTTAAAAAATAAAAAGAAACATGAACTTTTCATAATAGCAGTTTAGGTTATACAAAAAGAATGTGAAAAAGGCAAATCCTCAAAGGAGTTTTCCAAACATCTTGATATTCTTATGAATATTCAGTTTTTAATTATGCAGATATTGGGTGGGAAAAACAGTATTTGGATCTTACTTAGATCTAAGAAATTTGTTTCTAGTTGCTAAAATACTGTATTCTGTTTACTGTTGGCACCACTATCATCTTTGATGATATTTATTTTATATACACCCAAGATACTCAAGCAAAATAGGTTCCTTCTCTAAAAGGAATTTAGTCAATCCGTATAAATAAGACTTCAAAGAATATGGAATGAGCAAAACTGAGAAAAAAACAACTTCCTTAACCACAACATACAGAAACTAAAATAGTAACCTAACAGGATTTAAGCAGCAAGACTGCAAGAAATCTTATCACCCTTTCAAAGGTGATAAGAAAGCAACCAGATAAATTATTTTAACTCTTGGTGGCTTAGACAGTAAAGAATCTGCTGGCAATTCAGGAGACCAGGGTTCAATCCTTGGGTTGGGAAGTCGCCCTGAAGAAGAGAATGGCAACCCAGGCCAGTATTCTTGCCTGGAAAATTTCATGGACAGAGGAGCCTTTCGGGCTACATTCCATGGGTCACAAAGAGTAGGACACGACTGAGTGACTAATACCTTCACACTTTCTCTTGAAGAAGCAATAGTTCTAGATAATCCAAAAATCAATTATATTTGCCGTGTGTGAACTTCACTTTCATGTTTTTTACAAGAGTTTTCAACCTGCATTCCGAATTAAAATAAATAATAATCATTCCTTAGCACATCTGCAGCCCAGAAATTTTAGGCATAGTGAACCAAAAAGCATACCAATCCACAGCAAAACTGTCACAGATAATCCACAAAGCAAATAACCCTACAGCAAAAAGTCTAGATTTCAATAAACATTTTCTTAGAAGTATCATAAAAACTACCAACCAGAGACAACTTCAGTAAGACATGCCAAAGTTTATTTCTTTAAATTATAAGCATTTAAAAACTACAAAGAATAAAAACAGTTTTTTCTTCCTGGCTACATTAAATTTATTATAAATAAAATCAAGTTACTCACCAAAATTGGGGGGACTGTAAAGTTGGGTCTACAATTTAATCCAACATTCACTGTGAATTAAGGAAGAAGTCAGTTGTTCTGATATTCACACGACTACAAATAAAAAGTCTTGCCCTGTTGTCTCCAAAATGCTTCCATTAGTGACTTAATCTTTAAGATTTATAAATCATATTTATGAAATTTATCATTAATTAAACACAATCTGATCCCTTGGACATAATGAGATATAGTAAATACTATCATTTTGTTGCTGTTTAGTCACTTAGTCACGTTTGACTCTTGTGACCCCATAGTCTGTAACCCACCTTGCTTCTCTGCCCATGGGATTTTCCAGGCAAGGATACTGGAGTGGGTTGCCATTTCCTTCTCCTGCAGATCTTCCCAACTAGGGACTGATCTCCTACATTGGCAGGTAGATTCTTTATCACTAAGCTACCAGGGAAGCCCAATATCACCATGTCATCCCTCAAAAGCTGCATGTACATAGTGAGATAATTATATCAATAATTATTGCGTTGATCCTGACACTAGTAACCAGGTCTTTACAACTACTATTTAAGTATATGCAGGTCACATATACCAAATAAGTTTTGGCATTTGGGCTAAAGAAAATCAAAAGTTTGCCAATCTAGTCCATTTTCAGAGTTGAAACTAAAAATCTAGACAATCTAAATAAGACCCACCCATCCCCCTGAGAAAGAACATTAAAAATTAAAAACCAAATCTGATTTCCAGTCCCTAAAATACTACTCCAGATTTGATTATGACTTACATTCTAGCATGCATATGTATATTCCATAAAGTCCATGGAAAATATATCAATATCTACCCCCTGATATTAAATGTATTCTCTCAACTGAAATCTGGATAATCCTAATTCTCTTTAATGCAACAATATAAGCTAGGAATAAAAGTAGCATAAAGAAAGCAGATTCATCCTCAAGTTATAAGAAAGTGAAAAAACTACCAACAGATAGAAGGGAGAACTCTGAGGCAGAGACAAACATTAAATTGCTTCCACACTTATAACTTTTATGTGTTTAATATAGTCAATCCATTATGGTAACAGTGAAGGAGTAGGAAAAAAGCATAACTTCTTTTAGGAAAATTTGAGCAGCTCTTTCAAACATTACTGAAATACAACGGGGCTAAATTTCTGAATTTGTAACTCATAATGTTAAATTAAGTCAATTAAACCAATTAAGTCAATATAAGTAATGAGAAAGTATCTATATTGGTATAACTTTATTTCTGAAAAATACAGGAATTACTGGAAGGTGCAAATACAAAGCACACTACTGTGTTTTCAAGATTTCTTTATGCCACAAATGGGTATTTTCAATTCATAGCAGAAAGCACTGCAGTAATTGGCATGACCAAGGTACAGTTAGCTCAGTACTTTGTATTCAATAATGTTTATAGCTAGAACTCCTTCCACTTCGAAGACCATGCCTAAAAAGGAATTCTCTTTGAAGACTAAAGGAATTTAATTAAAGATAAAGCCACTTGGGTGGCCACATAACACATCAAACAGATCATACTTCAAACTTCAAGCAGAATTAGTACTATTCAGTTACAAAAGTATGACTCATAGGAATATAAATGAAGAATCATGTTTTTTCTGTGTACATCAACTTAGATCCAGAAATTCACATTAAAATTTAGCACTGTCACATTTGCTCACTATATACATTTTAGCTTTGACTTAATTTCAGGTGGTTAAACACTGATCAATGGCCTACTATCAAATAAAAACAAACTTTTAATTAAACAACATGCTTGAAAATTCTTGATCTTAAAGGACCAGAAATAATAAAAGTTTATTAGAAATATAACAAAGCCTTAATATTATAAATGAATGCATTTTTCCCAATTTTGCAAGAGAACTGTCTCATTCACATAAGAAAAAAAAAGTGTTCCTAAAAACCTAAAAATATTATCAAGTATTTAAAAACTTTCACTATAAATTGTCCTCAGATTTCCATTACAGACTGTCTACAGGCAAGTACAATATCATTTTTTAACACTTGCTGATTTGTTTATTTCACATAGAATAACAAGCACAGTTCACTGAAATCTCTTCAGAACATGTAAAAAGGAAAAAAAATCAAAACTTTTCAGAAATGAATACACCTTCCTTGCCTTTCTAAATCAAACATACTGAAAGTAAGACTGTATTGATGACTGAGGGTCATCACTAATGTACCATATTCCATTATAGTCCTTTAATATATTAATAGTAAGGACTTTAAGGCTAGAGGTGTAACAGATGATATGTTTTAAAGTCAGTAAACTAGTTGCTAATTTCCTATTGACCGTCACTTCAGTTGGAGGCAGTTTCATTCCTTCATTGCTGATTGTAACCTGAAGAATCCAATCAATAAAGAATCTTCTACACCTGAAAGAAAGCTTTTGGCCTCTATCAACTAACATGGTACAGACAATGTAAAAAAAAAAAAAAACAGGGAGAGAGACAAACAACTGAATAAGTAAAAATTACTCATAACAAATAAGATTTACGTGGTAGATTAAAGATAGGGTTTATTTTGTCTTTAGTTGCTAAGTCGTGTCCAAGACTTTTGTGACCCCACCAACTATAGCCCACCAGGCTCCTCTGTCCATGGGATTTCCCAGGCAAGGATGCTGGAGTGGGTTGCCATTTCCTTCTCCAGAGGATCTTCCCAACCCAGGGACTGAATACAAGCTCCTCTATTGCAGGGAGATTCTTTGCCACTTTGCCACCAGCAAAGCCCCAGGTTAAAGGCAGTAAAAGATGTTATAGGCAATTCAGAGATGGGCTGTCAAGAGCATCTAAATAATGAAGGAAAGTAACTTCAGATACTAGGCTTTTTTCCTTTAAACACAAAAAGACTGGCTTTTTTTCCTTTAAACACAGAAAAGGCTACAAGTCAATCTGGAACAATTAAAAGTAAAATTTGTAATCGAATTCTACATGAGACAGTTGAATGAATTAAGGAAATGAAATAGTCTAAGTTATTATGATAAATGGCATCAAAATTGGATGGAGTTACTGGATAATGCAGCAGTTGCACAACGGGAACTGGCAGACAACTGACAGATCAAGAGGCCCCACCTGAACAGAGAAGTACTCAAAATAACGAATAAAACAATAAGAGTATATTGCCAATAAAGTACTCCTAAACTAAGACAAAAAGCCAAGATATAATTTCCTGAAAAGTTTCAGAAGATCAAAAAGATAAATATTAATAGTCAACT
This sequence comes from Muntiacus reevesi, assembly GCF_963930625.1. Lineage (NCBI taxonomy): Eukaryota > Metazoa > Chordata > Mammalia > Artiodactyla > Cervidae > Muntiacus > Muntiacus reevesi. Next base: position 138,132,947 of record NC_089251.1, on the reverse strand, counting down.
TGCAAGTGTTTATTAAGCATCCACTATGTAAACTGCAGTGTATCAAATATGAAATATATTCCTCTTCTACAAGGGGCTTGTAAGAAAATAAAACATATAACACAGACATATGAAAAAAAATTTACGCTAATGAAAGCAAGTTCTTCTGTTTTATTGCTAATCCCAGATGATGAATAAAGATGTAATATGAGGCATGCTCATACACTAGATGAGTATTAAATACTCTGGAAGGTAATTTGGGGACATTACAAGAGCCTTAAAACACAAACACTTCGACCAATAATTCCTCTTTTACAAATCTAGGAGAAATTTTTTCCCAAAGCTTTACATAAAAGGCTGTAGTCTCTGTAGTGAAATTTATATCAGCAAAACATTAGAAACATCCCAAACATCTGCCAACAAGAAAATTTTTAAATATGATAGTTATATGATATAACACTGAGCTGCCAAAAATAATTTTTTCAAAGACTAAGGACATGGAACAGTGTATGAGGTAAAGTTAAAATACCACATAATCTTAGCTTCAAGAAAAATATGCAAATATTTATTGGAACATATAAATACAAATTATTTGTATTTTTATTATCTGCACCTGTTTTCTTTCTCCAAATTATTTTATAATAAGATTTAAAAACAAGCAATTATTATTTGAAAAGGTACATAACACATACACACAGAGTAAATGTTTAAAAAAAAAAAAAATCAGTGCGATAGAACTGGCCTGGATTTAGAAAAAATTCATGGAAAAAAAGTTAACCCAGAAGGACTGGGTAAAAGAAGTAATGATTATCTAGATTAAAACTATGAGAAATGGTAGAAACCTTGACACTGATCTGATTAAGTGGAAAAAATGGGAGAATCAATGATAATTACAACAGATTTTAAAGACATTCAAATATATGCTATTTCATCATTTATATTCCTCTAAGATGCTGGCTTTAAAAAAAACGGACTTGTTATAAAAACGCATTATCTGTCAATTTCTGTATGTGTAGTGTTGATAAAGGTTATAAACACTTTTACTGACACAAAGCATTTGATTCTCGTAACAACCTCTTAAGGCAAGGACAGTATTACGAAACTATTTAGAAGACGAAACAGAATCGGAGAGGTTGTAACTTGCCCAAACAAGCTAGTAAGAACTGGAAACAGCAGCGATCACTCACTGCTAAGCCTTTTTCAAGCAATCCACAGTCCAGAACACCAGGTTTTTGCTAATGTTTAATTATTTTTAGAGCCACTTTTTCCTAGTCAAAAACACTGTCGATTTTGTCTACAGTAGTGGTAAATATCTTAGGTTTTGTTGCTAACAAACCTGCCCCATACCGCGGTACTAAAAAAAAAAAAATTCCAACTGACCCAAACTCAGCATGAAGTTAAGCAAACTGGTTAGGAAGGACGAAGGAAAGACGAAAGAAACTATCCTCTTAAATCTCGCCAGTTGACCAAAGTTTGGATTATCAAAAAGTAAAGAGAGTAACTAACACCTGCTCACCCTAAACAGAAAAACCGGCGCAGCAAGAAAGACCAGCACAACCAAATATAAAAAAACAAAAATTTTTTTTAAGTAACATGCTTTCCAGTTAAAAAAACAAACAAAATCTATCCCCGCAGACCGCTGATGCGAGGGGGAAAGAGTGAATCTGCACGGAGAAGAGTGAAAGCGGGCAATGAACGAACCAAACAGTACTGCTGAGTAAGAAAACACCACAAGAAGGTCCATCCAGTGCCTTTCCTCCCCGTAAAGCTAGTCTCTTCCTTTCCAGTAGTTTAATAATCGGAACAGTCATGTATTTCTTGCTACCGAACACCACACATCCTCAAATTTTCCGGCAATGCATCAATCCCTTCAGCACACAAACTTAGAAACAACCGTTCCTCAACAATTCTCTAGATTGCCCTCCATCCCACGTAATTCTAAAGGCCAAATCAACATCTGCCTAGATAAAGTGAAAACAAGCAGAACAACGATCCCATCTAATGCAAACAGGTCCACCCTGAGAGATTCTCAAAAACAGGCGTAACCACAACCGCACTCGGCGAGGCGCGGCCGCCGAGGCAAGGGGCGGACCCGGGAGACCACGTGTTCGGGCCTCTGCGCACGCGCCAGCCAAAACAAAAGGGAGGACAGCCAAGCCCCGCCCCTGCTCCCACGTGACCAAGTCTAGATCCGCCCCTCCCCTCCCTCCACCCCTTACCTCCCCTTAGCTCTGCCAAAGCTGTTAGGTTTAGCCGTTTAAATTTGGCTGCGGTCCGACCCTACCCTAGAGCGCGATCCTGTGCCGGGACCCAGAGTCCAACAGCTCAGAAGATTCGGGGGGCGAAGGGGCTGCCGGTCGGTCGCCTGGGCCGCAAGTCCACCCAGCGGTCTTCTCCGCTCTCCCCTCCCCGCGGGGCCGCCGTCCCCAGCAGAGGAGACCCAACCCCCTCAAGCCCGCCGCTGAGACGCCGGCCACTCGCCTGCTGGGGCGCCCTGGCTCCCCTCCGCCGCCGCACCTTCGGTCCGGCCGTGGTGGGGGCTGCCGAGGTGATCTGTAGCTGCCCGCCCTCCACCCCCCACCCGGGGCGCAGCTGACTCGTCTCCAGAGCGCGTCCCGCTCCCGCCCGAGCCGCCGCCGCCGCGGTTTAACAGTCCGCCAGCTGCCCGCAGCTCCGGGCGGCTCGGGGGACGGAACCTTGCAGAGGTGGAGGGGCAGTGGGCGGGGCGCGGCGCCGGCCAATGACAGCGGGGGAGGGGCAGTGCCATGCAAATGAGCGCGGGTGGCGGGGAAACCCCGGCAGGATGCTGGGCAGGCAGAAGCGGCCAGGAGCGTTCTGGAAGTGGCTGCAGCGCTGGCGCCCGAACCCTGCTGCAGAGGCGCGGCCGCTCCCTTGGGGCGGGCTCCGCACTGCTCCTGCTTCCTCCTCACCGCGGTCCTCAGCCAGCCGGGAAAAACACGCACACTCACACATACAGACACCAGAAATACGGCCCGACGACTTCCCGCCGCTGCTCTATTTCTGTATCACCGTGACAGCAAAAACAAAGCGAGAGGATAGTCTGGCTGCTCTACACCCTGCCGCCCGCGCTGGCTTCTGGCGGCCAGACCCCCTTCCCGCCCCGCCACTGGAGGGACACGTTTTAACAAAGCTTTGTCACTGTTGCCAAGTCTATACGTGTCCGTGCGTTTGCTTTTCTTCTGCGCTCGAATGCAAAGTCATAATTCTGTAGAAGGGCCCTGGGAGAGAGTGACAAATCTGCCTTGAATCTGAGTCGGATTTTGGTTAAAAAATAATAAATCAAGAAAGGTCAGCTCAAACGTTTAAAAATCTGTACAAAGCTGGTTTAAGTGCCGTTGTAGTTAACTCCGTTCTGCAGTAGCACAGTCAAATGACAGAGTTTTACGTGGAGATAGTTGGCCAGGGACACATAAAAACATCGCTGAAAAGTTTGCACCTGGCCCGGCGCTCCACTCACCACGAAACTACACCCAGGCATTTCCCTAGCCACGCACTCAAGTTGTGTGTGTGTGTGTGTGTGTGTGTGTGTGTGTGTGTGTGTGTGTGTGTGTGTGTGTGTGTGTGTGTGTGTGTGTGTCTGTTTTAACATAACAGCATTGTGTGTGTGTGTGTGTGTGTGTGTGTGTGTGTGTGTTTTAACATAACTGAGCACTAAATATAGCTCCTTAGGCTGTAGATGGATTACAGGCTTTCCTAAACACCTAATTTACACATGAAATGATTTAGGGAATGAAGCGCACCAAAGACAATTGCCAGGATTTCTACGTTATTAATAGGATAACATGGCGGGGGTGGGGGGCGCCTGGGGAGAAGGATGGAATCCAAAGAACTGGAGTTTTCACAAAGCCTAAAACGACACAGATTATTGAAACTGGAAAATAACCGGCTTGTTTTTGGTCTTTAATAGATTGTGACATAACTGCAATGGTTTTTATGACAAGCTGCGTTTATAGGAGAGAATACTGCTTAAAAATTGCTCAAAACAATCAATAATTGCATCTTCATATGGAATAAGCAAAGTATTTCAGAAATCGATGTACCATCATTGGAAAAAAAAAAACTGTAAGTGAATGTTGTGAAAATAATTGAATCAACAAATATTTTTTGGATATTCAAAGGGTTGTCCTATCTCTGGGGAGAGGGGTTAAAAAAATAGATAAGGCATTAATTTTTTTTTTAATGAACAGGCTGAAAAGTCAGGCAAGTATTACAATAATTCAAAGATTTTTTTTTTTAATTTGGTCTGAGTATTTTAAAAGACTTTAGGCAGTGAAGGAAGAAAGGCATTACTAGTTCAGAGGATAGTTAACTTTGAATTTTTAAAATTTATTTATTTATTTTAATTGGAGACTAATTACTTTATAATATTGTAGTGGTTTTTGCCATACATTGACATGAATCAGCCATGGGTGTACATGTGTCCTTTGAATTTAAGTAGAGGTTGTGTGTGTCATATTATTGGGCTGAAAAGTGCTGTCATTACTAGGATTGAGAAAATCTCTATAGGTCTGGAGATACAGCACTAAACGAAGTTCCGTCCCCATGGAATTTATAGCAGTGATATGGAAATTAAGCTTTGTAATTACACAAGCAACAATTTAGAAGGCACTTTTATATACATTATCTAATTTTCCAATGCTCTAAGTTCTTTTATCTTATAGTCAATCCTGCAGTCTGCCAAATTTGCAGACCTTAAACTTTTCAATTTATTGAACCATCAGACAAATAAAACTTTCTTACTTCTTTTATATTTACAATACTTTAATAGGAATTGGGGGGTAGGAAATTAATAATACAAAATATATCTTTGATATAAAAATGTAGAAAAGCACAAAGAAGGAAATCATTATCATCTGTAAGACTTGCTGTATGTTATATATGAGATGACACTGCATACTGTGATTTTTACCCCATTTAACTACATATTAAGGACATTGACCCTTGACAGAGAGTATTATTCTAAAGCTTGATTTTAATATTTATAGCATATGCATGCCAGTTTTCCAGAAACTGTAGAATATCAAAGCTGCTTAATAGGAAAATTGACATACTGAACCATTTGTCCAATTGTTTATATTATTCTGAAAAATACATGCAGTTACTTTTTAAAAATCAAGGATATATTGTCATTTAGAAGGTACGTTAAAAGCATCCTGATTTCCAAGAAAAAATATAACACTGGGTAGAAGACTTATAGAACCAGCAAGAACAAGGAGACCGGAAGGCACCATTCTTGCTGACATAATTATTACCTATCTGGAAGCACGTAAAAGTGTCCAAGTAAGCAGTATTACAGTGATTTCATGAGATAATCTTTCTTAAGATTCAGTCACAGCTTTCATTCAGGGCACATGTGTGCAACACTTATATGTAGCTGACATGATAAACGCTGGTGATACAGGAGAATTTAAGCAGCTTACAGCCAGAAAGAGGGTAAAGTTACTTTTCTATCCTCCTTCTCTGCTGTTTTTCTCCATGGAACTTATGAAAATCTAATTTAACATCAATTTTGATTTTTTTGTTGTTGTTGTCTTGTCTAAGTCAAATGCCGTCTCCATGAGGTCAGTCACCTTTTCTGCTTTGCTTACTGCTGTATCCTCTGAACTCAGGACAGGTCCTGGCAAATGTAGGTTTTCAGTATACATTTGTTAAATGAATATATGCATTTAGTTCTCACATTCTGCAAACTGAGTGTTATATTCATTTTCTAAAGTGAGTGGAAAAGAAAAAAAAACTGAATGAGGTTACATAATGTAATATATCCAGATTCTCACACTAAAAAATGGCCAAATTTGAAAAACAGACCTGCCTGTCTCCAAAGCCAGCGTTCTTTCCCCATTACCTCTAGAAACTAGAAAACTAGTTTGGAAGCCTGAACTATTATTTCTCTATATTTCCATACCCAGGGCAACTGTCCTCCACTGTCATATTCTAGTATATTCAATTCTTTCTTTTTTATAATCATGTTTAGAAAGTGAAATAGGAGAAGTAGCAGTGCTAAAAGTGGTCATTCCTATTCAGGATAGATTTAGCTTTAACTAACCAGGATCATCAAGTGAAATGAGGGCTGGATGAAGCACAAGCTGGAATCAAGATTGCAGGGAGAAATATCAATAACCTCAAATATGCAAATGACACCACCCTTATGGCAGAAAGTGAAGAAGAACTAAAGAGCCTCTTGATGAACGTGAAAGACAGTAAAAAAAAAGCTGGCTTAAAAAAAAAAAAAAGCTGGCTTAAAACTCAACATTCAAAAAACGAAGATCATGGTATCTGGTCCCTTTACTTCATGGCAAATAGATGGGGAAACAATGGAAACAGTGAGACACTTTATTCTCTTGGGCTCCAAAATCATGCAGATGGTGACTGCAGCCATGAAATTAAAAGATGCTTGCTCCTTGGAAGGAAAGTTATGACCAACCTAGGCAGCATATTAAAAAGCGGAGACATTACTTTGCCAACAAAGGTCTGTCTAGTCAAAGCTATGGTTTTTCCAGTGGTCATGTATGGATGTGAGAGTTGGACTATAAAGAAAGCTGAGCACTGAAGGATTGATGCTTTTGAACTGTGGTGTTGGAGAAGACTCTTGAGAGTCCCTTGGAATGCAAGGAGATCCAACCAGTCCATCCTAAAAGAAATCAGTCCAGAATATTCATTGGAAGGACTGATGCTGAAGCTGAAATTCCAATACTACCTGATGTGAAGAACTGACTCATTGGAAAAGACCCTGATGCTGGGAAAGACTGAAGGCAGGAGGAGAAGGGGACAGGGGACGACAGAGGATAAGATGGTTGGGTGGCATCACCGACTCAATGGACAGGAGTTCCAGTAAGCTCCAGGAGTTGGTGGTGATGGCCAGGGAAACCTGGCGTGCTGCAGTCTGTGTCCAGAGTTGGGCACGGCTGAGTGACTGAACAACAACTGTAACAAGAAGCCAGCTTCAACAAAAAAGCAGACAAAAGATAGGGGTAAATAGCAAGAGCTACAGGATTCTTCTTGGAGTGAGGGCAGGATGCAAGAGTAGTCAGAATTGACCCATGACTTTAGAGAGACGGAAAAATGACTCCCCGTGTATACAAATATTCATAGCACCTTTTGTCAAAATAGCCCCAAGCTGGAAGCAACCCAGGATCCATCAAATGGTGAAAAACCATTTGTGGCACATCCATATGATGGAATACTACTCAGCAATAAAAAGGAAACAGACTACTGGCACACAGGACAACATACCTGAGTCTCAGCACGCTAAGTGAAAGAAGCCAGACACAAAAGGGAATAAATATTTTATGATTCCATTTATATAAAGCTCTGTCTACAAAAGATGAATTTAAACGCATAATGACAGAAAGCAGACCAATAGTTGCTGAGGCTGGGGTAGGGGGAACTGAGGGGGATGGGTATATGATGTAAAGGAAATACTCTATCTTGATCATGATGGAAGTCAAATGGGTACATGCATTTGTCAAAACTCATCAAATGTGTACTTAAAAATATGTACATATTATTGCATGAGAATTATACTTCAATAAAGTTGATTTTTAAAACAAGGGCTTTCTGATGAAAGTTGTGACCCAGAAATCTCAAAGAGTTTTAAGTCAGGCAGGCAGAAAAATTAAAAACTAGCCTACATCAGTTATGTGTGAAATGCATTTGAAAGCTCCAAATAATGATGGCTTAAAAACACAAGAATTAATACTCCTTGTTATATTTTATTGATACCGACACATTTTTTCACAGCAATGCAATAACAAAGCAATAGAACAAGAATGTTTGATTGGCAGTGGGTTTTTTCTTAATAATATATAATTAACAGTTAATGAGACACATTTTGTTTCTCTAAAACATTTATTTATTATTTGACTGCACCAGGTTTTAGTTGTGGCACATGGCATCTTTAGTTGACACATGTGGGATCTAGCTCGTGACAAAGGATCAAACCCGGACCCCCTGCATTGGGAGTGCAGCATCTTAGCCACTGGACCACCAGGTTAAATCTCTAAAACATGTTTTTTAAAAAAACACAAAAACGTTGAGAGACAGCCCAGAGCTGATATTTCAGCTCCACAAGGTAACCAGGAATGAAGGTTCCTTCCTATTACTCTCTTCTGCCATTCTCAACCCTGGTTTCCATTCTCAAAGTGACTTCATGTTGCCTGAGGCTATGGGAACTCCAGTCATCATATTCATTTCTCAAGCAGCAAGCAAGAAAGGGATAGAAAGCAAAGTGGGCCTCTAAGGTGACTTCCCAGATGTTCCTCTCAACAGTTCTACAAATGTGCATGTATCTAGTTGCATGGGAGACTAGGAAATACAGCTAACCTTGAACACATTGTCACCTCTTGTGACAGTCATGTTCAACTCTTTGTGATCCCATGGACTGCAGCACACCAGACTTCCCTGTTCCTCACCATCTCCTGAAGTTTGCTTGATGTCAAACAAAAAGACTGATAAGAGATTTTGAACTACATTTCCCTTTCAGGCTCTGTGGCTGTGCCCATTATTCTTTTTAATTGATGTAAGTCTGCAAAGGTTGATTAAGACCAAACTACGGAAGGTTAAGTAAAGGATGTAAAGTTATTCTGCAGGTAATAGTTGAACCACTGAAGAGTTTTGCATAAAGAAGTGAAATGATCAAAGTGTTGTTTTCAGACACTAATCTCACAGGTCTTTACACTAACTAAACAAGCATATCCAGAAATATTGGTCAGAACTCACTACAACTGGAAAACCTATCCCAATATTCTGACTCATTTCATATGAAGTGTGCATATCATGGCAGTTTCTTGGGGTCACTGAGGTGTTTAATATTGTAACAGCAGTTTTATATCCTCTATTACATACAACATATAAGAACAAATGGATGTTGTATCAGTCATGGTGGGTTATGATCAAGTTACAATACAATAACAAACAATCCCCAAGTTACAGTCAATTAATGCACAAAAAGTTTATTTCTATCTCACACAAAGTCTGTTGCAGGTCAGGTCACTTTTCAGAACACTTGCCTTCCAGAGCTGAATCTTTATTCTATGCTTTGATCATATGTCACCCCTACAACAACTCTACAGTTGCTGCCACAGGGTAAGACACATACCTCACTTCCATCCACAATCCATTAGCAAGAACTGGTCACACAATTACAATGGAACCAGGAAATAGAAACCTCTCATGTGCCTGGAAAGGAGATATGTGCATGGATGAATATTAAAGCTTTCTACTACAAAAGTCATGTCAGAAAAATGTTAAATGGCACCAACAAAGGAAACCATATCTAGTTGGAGATGTGACAATTTTCAGGCACTGATCTTAAAAAAAGAGGATCTTTATTCCATAATTTCCCTTTCCTAACATTTTTCTGTTTTTCATGCTCACATGCAGCCCTCCTCCCAGTTCATGAGCTCTGAGTGAATCTGCTGCTATTTCTATGTCCCAAAGTACTCTCCCGTTTGCTTAAGCCAAGTAAGGCAGTCCATTTCCTTTGGCACAATCATTGGTTCAGAGATAGGGATGAGACTAAAACTAGCTGCTGAAATTCATTCTCATGGGCTAGTTTTAGTCAGCTATACATCTATATGCAAAAATTAAAAATGGACCTTGACATCTCACCCCTAAAATCATTACTGAATTGAACATATATCTAAGTGAACAACATAAAGTATAAGATTCCTAAAAGAAAACAGGAGAAAAACTTTATGACTTGAGTTTGAGCAGAGTTCTAACGTATACTAAATGTGTGATCTAGAAAAGAAAAAACTGATATATCAGAATTTGTCAAAATTAAAAACTTTTGCTCTATGAGACCCACTGTTACAAGAGTGAAGGAACGAGCTACAGATAGGGAGAGAGTATTTACAAATCACATATCTGGGAAAGGACTTGTATCTCTAGGAGTACAGCCAGAGCCTGACAACCTTGCATGTTTCCACACAGACCACAAAGGCAAGGTTTGGACAGTAGCTGAATGGTGACAGAATGCCATAAAGTCTTGTGAACCTGCTGGTACAGGAGAGCATGGGAGACATGGGATGTGCGGCTACAATGTTATTTTTCACTTGCTCTCCTATCTACCCAGGGGGCTGTCATGGGCCAGTGTTTCATTGTTTTCAGATTTTGGTGGAGTCTGAGGCTTTCTGCCTCACCATCCATAAAGCAAACCTGCAGTTGTTAAAATTGATTAGCAGCATGCTGGAATGGAATCCTCCAAGGAGTGCCCCATCCTTCTCATTGCAGTCAGCCGGCCTCTTCTGTTTGTGTCATCCCGTACAAAGGCCACAGAGGGCTGGCACCTTTGGCTAGTTATCTTTGCATTCTCTATGTGAGCAAAAAACTGAGTATGTAAAGGGCTCATTGCTTCTTTACTGGCTGAATCTGTCAGCCTGAATTTACCTGGTGCTTGACAGTATTCAGTTCAGTTCAGTTCAGTCGCTCAGTCGTGTCCGACTCTTTGCGACCCCATGAACGGCAACACGCCAGGCCTCCCTGTCCATCGCCAACTCCCGGAGTCTACCCAAACCCATGTCCATTGAGTCGGTGATGCCATCCAACCATCTTATCCTCTGTCGTCCCCTTCTCCTCCTGCTCTCAATCTTTCCCAGCATCAGGGTCTTTTCAAATGCGTCAGCTCTTCACATGAGGTGGCTAAAGTATTGGAGTTTCAGCTTCAGCATCAGTCCTTCCAATGAACACCCAGGACTGATCTCCTTCAGGATGGACTGGTTGGATCTCCTTGCAGTCCAAGGGACTCTCAAGAGTCTTCTCCAGCACCACAGCTCAAAAGCATCAATTCTTCAGTGCTCAGCTTTCTTTATAGTCCCACTTGCACATCTATACATGACCACTGGAAAAACCGTAGCCTTGACTAGATGGATCTTTGTTGACAAAGTAATGTCTCTGCTTTTTAATATGCTGTTTAGGTTGGTCATAACTTTCCTTCCAAGGAGTAAGTGTCTTTTAATTTCATGGCTACAATCACCATATGCAGTGATTTTGGAGCCCAGAAAATTAGTCAGCCACTGTTTCCACTGTTTCCCCATCTATTTGCCATGAAGTGATGGGACCGGATGCCATGATCTTAGTTTTCTGAATGTTGAGCTTTAAGCCAACTTTTTCACTCTCCTCTTTCACTTTCATCAAGAGGCTCTTTAGTTCTTCTTCACTTTCTGGCATAAGGGTGGTGTCATCTGCATATCCGGAGAAGGCAATGGCACCCCACTCCAGGACTCTTGCCTGGAAAATCCCATGGATGGAGGAGCCTGGTAGGCTGCAGTCCATGGGGTCGCTAAGAGTCGGACACGACTGAGTGACTTCACTTTCACTTTTCATTTTCATGCCTTGGAGAAGGAAATGGCAATTCACTCCAATGTTCTTGCCTGGAGAATTCCAGGGACGGCGGGGCCTGGTGGGTTCCGTCTATGGGGTCGCACAGAGTTGGACACGACTCAAGTGACTTAGCAGCAGCAACAGCAGCAGCATCTGCATATCTGAGATTATCTATATTTCTCCCGGCAATCTTGATTCTAGCTTGTGCTTCTTCCAGCCCAGCGTTTCTCAGGATGTACTCTATTAGAACATATAAAGAACTCTCGAAGCTCGACATTAACAAACAACCCAAATAAAAACGGGTAAAAGATCTGAACAATTCACCAAAGAAGATACATGGAAGGCAAATCATCACATGAAAAGTTGTTCAGTATCATTAGACATGAGGGAAATGCAAATTAAAACCAGTGAGATACCACTACATAGTATTAGAATGTCTAAAATAAAAAAACCAAGTGCTAGAGAAGATGCAAAACAGTTGGAACTATATTGCTGGTGGGAAGGCAGAGTGACACAAGAACCCTGGGAAAATAACTACAATTTCTTGTAAAATTAAACATACATTTACCTCTGTGAACCCAAAATTCCTCAGACAGCAAAATGAATGAATAAATAAGCTGTGGTATATCCATACAGTGAACTACTATTTAGCACTGAAAAAGGAATGAGCTATTAATTCACACATGAATGAAACATAAATGCATTTTGCTAAGAGAAAGCTGTTCTTAAAAGGTTACATATTATACGATTCCATTTATATGAGTCCCAGAATGACAAAAATATTATAAAACAATGAATATATCAGGGGTTGTCAGGGGTTAGAGGGCTTTCCTGTGGCTCAGTGGTAAAAAATCTGCCTGCCAATGCAGGAGACACAGGAGACGTGGGTTCAGTTCCTGGGTCAGGAAGATCCCCTGGAGGAGGAAATGGCAACCCACTTCAGTATTTTTTCCAGAATGGCAAGAGGACAGAGGAACCTAGCAGGCCACAGTCTGAGGTTTGCAAAGAGTGAGACAAGACTGAGCGACTAAACATGCATGCATGTATGCCACGGGTTAAAAGTGCAGAAATGATGTGACTATAATGGGAAAGAGGTAGTTTTTTTGGTATAATAGAACTGTTCTGTATCCTGATTATGGTGGTGGTTGCACAAATCTATGTATATGCTAAAACTTAAGAGTACCAAAAAAGACAGTTTTATCATATGTATGTATACCAAAACAAGCAAATTTTCTGTATACTAATTAAAAAATAAAATGTAAAAAGGGAGAAGGAAAAAGAGAGAAGAGAAGACTGTTATAAAAGAAGGAGTTCCCTGGTGGTCTTATGGTCAGGATTCCAGGCTTTCACTGCCGTGGCCCAATTTCAGTCCCTGGTCAGGGAATGGAAATCCTACAAGGCACTTGTGTGTGGCCAAAAATAAATACAATTTTAAAAGTTAAAAAAAAAAAAAAAGAAAGAAAAAGACTAGTGCCTAGTATTTGGGACTTTCCTGGCAGGCCAGTGGTGAAGACTCTAAACTTCCACTGCAGAGGGCACAGGTTCAATTCCTGGTCAGGGAAATAGGATCCCACACATTGCACAGCAAACCGCAACCCCCCACCCCAAAACATAAAAGAGAAAGAAAGTGAGAGATGTAGAAGACAAAACCAAAAATGCAATCTGTGGACCTTGCTTGGATCCTGATTTGAACAAACCAGCTACAAAGGGCATTCTTGATACAACTAAGAAAAATTTACTATTAATCTGTAACTATATTTTAAAGTTTTTAAATTATGATCATGGCCTTGTGGTTATATAAAAAAAAACTTAATCCGTTAGACACACATTCTGAAGTATATATGTGTGTAAAATAGGATTACGTCTGGGATTTACTTCAAAATTATTGAAAAAAATTAGGGGCGATACATTGGCAAATGTTGAAGCTAGAGGCTCATTACACTATTTTCACTATTTTTGAGTATGCTTGAATCTTTATGTAACTTTTCTTAAAATCTGTCATGATAATGAGATTTCAAAACAGGATATCTGAAAGAACTCCTTTTCAACATTTATTATAAAGCAGAAGACAGATTGGCCTACAGTTGACTTTCACCTCAATGTCAAATCTTTCCAATGACTTCAAATAAATAAATGCTGTGTGTGCCAAAAATAATACTGACATATGAAAAAAGCAGCCTCCTAGAAATCTTATACCGTGAGCAATAAACTACTAAAATTACTAGATTAGTAAAGATTTGCTGTTAGATTTTTAAAACAGCAAATCAAAACAGCTTCTTTTATATACTGTCATTTTCAATGACACTATCAAAGAAACAAAGGGCAAAAATAATTTTAGGGCAATAATCATGATTTTAAAAATCTGAGCCAAAACCCAAAATTACTAAGGCCTTTCATTCTCATTAATTATTTACACAGTGTGGCTTTCCTGCTGTGTCGGTCCAGTCTGTTCTTTTGAGCATTATTATTATTTATCATTTCTTGAGCACTTAGCACTGCGTGAGATACAGATGCTAAATTCCTTCCCTGGGGGACAACAATCAAAGCCACACAAGCAAAATACGAAGATTAGCTATTGAAGAAATGAAAACTAAATAAAAAGCTAAGGAACACACTCTGAGCTCCCTGTTTTGCTTTATGCTTTAAGTTCATGATACAACACTTGCTTCTTTGGAGGGAGTGCAAAAGAAGACTGCATTTGCCAGATAAACAACTAGCTTAGAAGAAATAGAAAAACAGATTTTCAGGGATCATTCTAGGAAATATCCTACCTTAACAATCCTTTTACCTTCTGATCAATACAAATTACAAGAACCTACTCCCGGGAAGCAGCAGTGCATGCATGGGATCTTTTGAACTGAACTGAACTGACTCCCTGCTTAAGGAATGGCTTCTCCCAGTCTGTATTCCTGGTGAGTGTCAATCACAGTACACCTTTCCCCCACTTTATGACGACATTGTGCTGAACGATGTAGGCTAGGGGCAGCCCAAGGTTATTTTTACAGGCCCTGTACTGAAATTTCTCTGCAGTGTCCATTGGGCCAATTTGTAAAGAAAAGTAGAGATAAACGGATGCAGTTTAAGTGCTGGCAGTTCTAAATCCCAGAATCAGGCTCTTAAGTGCCTACAATTCTTTGCTTCTGCTGCTGCTGCTAAGTCACTTCAGTCGTGTCCAACTCTGTGCGACCCCATAGATGGCAGCCCATCGGGCTCCCCCATCCCTGGGATTCTCCAGGCAAGAACACTGGAGTGGGTTGCCATTTCCTTCTCCAATGCATGAAAGTGAAAAGTGAAAATGAAGTCACTCAGTCGTGTCCGACTCTTAGAGACCCTGTGGACCGCAGCCTACCAGGCTCCTCCATCCATGGGATTTTCCAGACAAGAGTACTGGAGTGGGGTGCCATTGCCTTTTCCCTACAGTTCTTTAGATTTTATGAACTACTCTACAATTCATTTAGCCAGCACACTCAAGTTTTTGCTTAGGATAGTCTGAATTGGATTTCCTTGTCATTTGCACCTGAAAGAATCCTGACTCAGAATTTGCCCAAGGTCCAACAGCTGCTAAATGGTAAGAGTCATCATTCAAGTCTAGGTTTGTCCAGCTCTACATAGTAAGCATTTCCTGTTAGGTTACTTTACTGTTTATCCTAGAGATGTTTAATTCCTAAAATCTAGTTTCCTTTAAGATTGGGAAAGGAGCTGGGGCTGGGGTGGGGTGTTGGATCTAATTCTCTATTGTTCCCTGGCAGTTGGTGTGAGGTGAAAGCGACAAATACAGTAATACCTAATAAGAATTTATTTTCACTCATTTTGTAGAAGATTTACTGAGCAAGAACTCAAGTTGTCAATCATACAAAGTTCTACCCAAGAGCAAATCAAAGTTATGTAAGACACTAGGACAGAACGGTATAAAAACATTCTCTCTTCTCTCTGCTCTACCCAGTTGTAATGACTGCATCAAAAAACAATGTTTAATACCCACAACACCAAATAAAATATCAAAATTTTCTAGGTTGAATGAGAATACATCTTTTTCACTTAAAAACTACTTTATTCTTTGTCTCACCAATACATGCAAAGGAAAACAAGTATTAAAATGATGCTGGCAGTTTACAAATTAATGGCCTATTTTTTGGTAATAATTAAATTAAATTACTAATTTTGGGTAATAATTAAATTAAATGTCATTTCCTCATTTTCCTATTTAAAATACTTCATTTCTTTTATTACCTTTATCATGATTTGAAATGATTGTTTATTTACTTCTTACTTTATGACAACTTGTTTATTCACTTATGGATCTTGCCAATTTTTGAAATCATATTTTTCATCAGTTTAACAGCCTGGCTTATAGATGACAACACAAAGTATAAATCTATTAAATTAATTAAAAAATTATACTGCTCCAAAATAAAAGTCATTGTTTTGGTACCTATAAAATATACCAATATCTTGAAACTATTAAGGATAAGGGTGTGCTCTCCTAGCAATTAAACTGGGATGGAAATCTGTTGAAAGCCCAGGTGTCAGTGGTTTAAGGAACCAGTGGAATTCTCTTGTGGGGATTTGCTTAGCTGAGTCCTAGTGGTTTTAAGGCCCTAAGGTAGGAGGCTTCCTGCTTCAACCTAAGCAGTGCTTCACACATCAAGATTTCACAAGGACTTGGCATAAGCTTTGGACTGAAGAAAGTGTCTCATTACTTAAAAACAGGTTTAGGGGTAGGGTGGTAGAAACACTGTTCTGGGGAACTTGGAATAAAAGATATCTAAACTTATTTTGCATTGTCAATTATATTTATTCTTCTTTTTCAAAATCAATGTGCTGTAAAAAATTTGATAGTATAATAAAAAATTACTTCTGCCTCAATTTTAAAGACCGAAGCATTTATACTCTTTTAGAATTTTAGAGATAAATGAAACATTAAGGCTTCTAGAATCAGAGAGTCTTTGCCATTTAGCTATGCAAAAAATTAACAGTTTAAACCTTATATTGGAAAAGTTTATGATCTTTGGATTCAAAGATTTCTCCCCCCACGGTGTTAATCTTATATTTGCATTTGATAGCTTTCTCTATATGGAGAACAGATTAAAAACTTGTTTAGTGTTCCCTCCCTTTCTGAGTTGTATTTTATCTTGAGTAGATTTAAAACCAGATTAGCTGTAATAGGATTCCGGGATGTGGGCAGATGTCTACTGGTCATGGATGATCTCTCTTGCAATCAGCTCCTTCATTATTTCATTGGTACCACCAAAGATTGTCTGGACACGGGCATCCACATAAGCTCTGGACAAATAAGAAGATGATTAAAGGAATAAACAAAGGATATTAGAAATTATAAATTTTGTCTCACCAGGTAACTATTAATTACTTTACAGTGTTCATTTAATGAAATTCAAACAATAAAATTTCTTCATAAATTACTTTTTTTCAGTATGGCATTCATCCAAGATTGGGATAAAATTCTATTCAGATATTGATCATTTGCATAGATTTGTTTTAGTTTGCTTGAAAAGAGTACAAATTCAAAATAACATTTCTAAGTATGTTTCTTTTAATTTTGTAAAATTCAGCACATATAATCCTAAAAAGTGCTATTTTAAATTTAGAAATGAATGCAATGTCTTAATAGTTTGTTACCTTTAATGTTTCCCCCCAAGAGTTGAAATGTACTGGTTTTATTTTTTAAAAAAAGAGAAAAGTACATATTTTCTAACATCCTTTAGATTCCCACCAATACTGCTGCCATCGGCAGTATAAATTGATGCTTCAGAAAATTATTACTTCACAAAGTTAACAAGTAACTTACTTTTGGAAATGATTAATAATCACCCCAGTAATGTAGGAGTTTAAAATACCAAGTGACTGAGCACACTGCTATAAAAAAAGAGTTTACTTTTGGTAGCGATGACAGCAAACATAACACTATATAGTTGTTTTTATCTTATCTCATTTTACCCTCTCAGCTCTGGAATTAGGGAGGGTAAATATTATTAATTTTGCAGGTAAAGGAACTGAGGTGCTGAAAAGTTAATACATATACTAATTAATGGTTTCTATTTAATGGTCACATAATAGATCATTGGCAACCTGGAATGAAAAGGTAGGTATCTTGCCACTTTGGCAAATATCTTTTTAATTATATCAATATTTATTTTCATCGATCCAGAAATGTAAGATTATTTATTGAGCTTTGCAGTTTTCTAGTAGGCAAATTCAAAGGCATTTATTTCTAAGCCTTAAACTGTTTTTTTTTTTTTAAATTTAATTTGAGACAAATTAAATGTGTTGGCTCTCTAGGAACATGACCAATTCTGAACTTTTCCTTGTCCAAGTTCATCATGGTACCTTGCAATGGTACCTCACTCGAGCACTCAGTATTTATTGATTTGATTTACTGTATTACAAAGGAATTTTTGAGTCTCAATACCTACTTTCTGATGAAACTTGAAATCTAGAAACATTTGTGTTCTCAAATATATTTTTTCTTTTGGACAAATTCCATTGTTGCCCATAAAATCCAGAACTTTCATTTAGAGAACCTATCTGGCATTTCAGCCTACTTCAGCAATTTCAATGCTTTTGAATCTTTTTGGACCGAGTTGGGCACATTTTTTTCACATTAAAGAAGTTCCAATGGAGTAGGTAATTGACAGAGACGAGTAGGCCTTTTATAAGTTATTAATTAAATTCAGTCATCAACTAAAATACAGAAGGCAGCAGAAGGAATGTTTAACCACACAGGGATGAAGCTCTTTATCTCACACTGTTCTTCCCAGCAAACAGGTCTTGAAATGGCAAAACTTAAGCTATCTGTTCTCATAGCCCCAAGCCGAATGAGTAAGACTAAAGGAAAACTCACACTTAAAACCACTTATTTTTATACAAATAGGAAAAAAATAAATAAAACAAAAAAGCATCTCCTTGATCTGTGAAACCAAGACTCAGCAACATGCACGGGCATAAGTTCAGTTCAGTGGCTCAGTCACGTCTGACTCCTCGCAACCCCATAGACAACAGCATGCCAGGCCTCCCCGTCCATCACTAACTCCCAGAGTTCACAAACACACAAATAATACAGTTTAACCTTAAGGTATAAAAAACACCACTAGAATGATTTTTTTTTCTATCATATAAAAATCTGTATACTTCATCCACATACTGCCTAATGTATCTAATTAGCTTTTTTGATATTATCCACTACTCTCTCATCATCTTATGAAAAGTTCTTTCCCTTTGTCTTTGGAGAGAAAACAACAGTCTGGTTTAAAAGTTCATACAGTCTTCAAACTAAGAACCTGGCCAAGAAGGGGATTGTTACTCGTGAAAGGAAGTATGTCTCTCAAATTGAAACCAGAAATTTCAAATACCATTTTTGCTTGCTCCTGATCTGATGGAATTGCCTCTGAGAAAACAGACCAAGATGTATGCTATACTCTAATCCTGGACCAGGCAGATGGCTGACTCTTTTTCACCTAAATGCTTTTCTTAGGAACAGAACTAAACTAGACAATCACTGAACCATGACATTGTCTACATTCCCAGAAGCAGTTATAACTGCACAGTTAGCGGAAAAATATAAACACCCATTATTATTTTACTTTCTTAAGCACTGTGGATATTATAAATAAGATGAGTTAATATTGTGACTAAAACATAAAAATACACAGGAGAAATCCCAGCAATGCTTTAATTTGTGCTAGCATAACTCAGTTTACTTCCAACTTCATGACTATTCAAAGATTAAAAAAAAAAAATCTGCTTTTGTTTAAGGCCTGTTTGAAGCAGTTCTGAAAGGATATACCAAAATCCAAGTCCAAGGATTGATAAAGAAAAGGAAATAAGTTAGTTACTTCATGCCTACATTCTAAAGGAAGGAACATAATCTACTTGTTGAGTTTTCATAGAAAGTTATAAATTATATATACCCTGTGATTAAAGCTTTCTGAGTTACCCAGTGGCTACAGAAAATTAGTAAATTACATCTATGCTGGAGCTTCTGTTCTTAATATAACTTGAATACAATGTTTATTTTCCTTATTAAGGACTATAAGCAAATAAAATGTCTTCAGTTATGCTTGCCAAAATGATAAATTTGAAACGAAGTTTGGATACTAGTTTAATACTGTTTCCCTTTTAGATATTCTGTATTTAGATCAATGTTATAAAAAGTTTTTAGAAGCTCACAGCATTCTCATTCTCAGATTCAAAACTAAATTGGACTTCTCTCTATATAGCAAAAACTTCCTTGGGAAAATTATATAAGCTGAAAATATTGCCAAATAAGAGGAAAAATATATTTTCTACAATGAGAAGGAGAAATGCCATGGAGGGATTATTAAGGCAAAGACTAAAGGAAGAGGGTAAGAAGAACCTATGGAGATGGAGGAAGAAACATAGACGAGGATGCTGTCTATTGACAAACTGGAACTGCTTCAAAATGGTAACAAGAATATTCATGTGTAATACAATACAAAGGCTGTAGTTAATTTGAAGAAAATACAAATTCTACTTAGAAAAAAAATAACACTTTTCATTTGTTTTTAGAGCTAAATAAACAATAAAAAAATTTAAGCTTTTTTATTGACTTTACATGTAGGTTAATTTTTCTATAATGTGTATTTTTTTTAAATGGTATTTTCAAAGACATACAAATGACCAAAAGGTATATGAAAAAATGCTGTACCACTAATCACCAGGGAAAATGTAAATCAACCACAGTGAAATATCATCTCACATCTGTCTATGAGCTAAAAGGCCAAAAGACAAATGTTGTCGAGGTGATGAAGAAATTGCAATACTGGCATACTGCTGTCAGAGAGCGGAGAAGGCAATGGCACCCCACTCCAGCACTCTTGCCTGGAAAATCCCATGGACAGAGGAGCCTGGCAGGCTGCAGTCCATGGGGTCGCAAAGAGCTGGACATGACTGAGCGACTTCACTTTCACCTTTTTACTTTCATGCATTGGAGAAGGAAGTGGCAACCCACTCCAGTGTTCTTGCCTGGAGAATCCCAGGGACGGGGGAGCCTGGTGGGCTGCCGTCTATGTGGTTGCACAGAGTCGGACACGACTGAAGCGACTTAGCAGCAGCAGCAGCAGCTGTTAGAATGCAAAGTGGTGCACAGCAGCTGCTATGAAACAGTACAGAAGTTCTTCAAAAATTTGATCCAGAAATCCCACTTCTAGATATTTATACAAAAGAATTGAAATCGAGACCTCCAAGTGATGCTGGCACTCACTTGTTTAATGCAGTATTACTCACAATAGCCAAGATGTGGAATCAACCTGTATGTCCATGGACAGATGAATGGATAAAGAAACTGTGGTATAACATACAATGGAATACTATTCAATCATCAGCAGAAGGAAATTCTGCAATATGTCACCACCTGGATGAACCTTGAGGACATTCTGCTAAGTGAAATAAGCCAGTCACAGAAAGACAAATACAACATGATCCCACCTATATGAGGTATCTAAGGTAGTCAGATTCATAGACTCAAAAAGGAATGGTGGCTGCCAGGCGCTAAGGAGAGGGAGAAATGGGAGGTTACTAACCAATGGGCATAAAGTTTCAGCCAAGCAAGATGAATAAGTTCCAGAGATCTGCTGCATAGCATGTGCCTAGAGTTAACAATACTGTACGATACATGTCAATTTCTGTGAGGAGGGTGGATCTCATGTTAAGTGCTCTTAACAACAGTAAAATAAAATAAAACAAAATAATTAATAGTCAGTGCAAATTAAGGACTTCCCCGGTAACTCAGACAGTGAAGAATAAGCCTGAAATGCAGGAGACCTGAGTTCAATCCCTTGGGTCAGAAAGGTCCCCTGGAGAAGGGAATGGCTACCCACTCCAGTATTCTTGCATAGAGAATCCCATCGACAGAAGAGCCTGGCAGGCTATATAGTCCATGGGGTCGCAAAGAGTCGAACACAACTTAAACAACCAAGCACATAACTTAAGAGGATAAGTCATCTTCAGTCTTTGTTCATTTGAGTATGAGTTGCTTCAAACTGGAGGAACTGATCTGGAAATGCATTAAAATGTAAAATATGCATACTTTTGAACTAGCAGTACTACTTTTGGGACTTTGTCCTTTTATAATAAAAAACACATGTATCTAAGATAAACGTATGAAAGTGTTTATTGAAGCATTGTTTGTCACAGTAAAAAACTAGAAAAAAAATCTGAAAAAACATAAACAATTATAGTAAAATACTATTAGACTATAAAAGTGATACTAATCCTTCTGAATAATGATTCAAATAAAGCTTTAGTACATTACATATTTATTTATATTTAATATCTTGTATACTAAAGTATATGTTCACTTTTTAAAAAAATGATTAAATCCTAGTGGTAAGTTGTTTCTATCTACCTGAACACACTCCATAGGCAGTTGAAAAATGCAAAGATTTTGCACCTCCTTTCCCTCTATACTCAGTGTACAAAAGACAGGTAAAGAAGTTTTCCTTTTTCTTCGCACCACCCTGAAAAGCATAACACAACAGGCCTACTTACTTTGCAATGGGATACTCCCACATGTATCCCCAACCTCCATGCAGCTGCAAACAGTCATAAGCTACTCTGTTTTGCAAATCAGATGCCCTAGATGTCCAAAATAAAAAGCAGAAAAGGAATATTTAAAATGAATTTTCATGAGATGCTTTACAACCAGAAAACAAATGACTGTTTAAATGCATACATTTATCAAACAATTAAAAATAGGCATATCAGTCAACCAGAGAAGATGGATATAAATTATATGTAAAATAAATCTCAAGAGTATTTTCACATAATGAATACTTTCTTCATCAACTATATTTCTGGCTGGGTTTCTGTCAAGTCTAGAAACAAAATGTAGACAATTTAGACTACTTGTTAGGTGTTGGCTACTTTAAGCCTAAAAAGAATATAGTAAAAATTTGACTCTGGTCTAATTTATTCAGATTCTCTGTGTGATATGTTAGCAGAAAAATTATATAGTCATCTATTTTCTTTTGCCTTGTGTAATATGTATTTGTTTTCTTCAAATGTATCACTTCCTATGCAAAGGTTGCAATTCTGAATTTTTAACTGTAAAAAATATGGTTTAGGGTTTTCAGAAATAAACTGAAAGTAAAAGTGAAAACCTAAGAGGACAGACCTCTATTAAAGCACATACTATCATCTAGGACACTTATTAAAGATTATTGGGGAATTATTATTTCTGAAGTATATGTATATTAATATGAGGTGCTTGAAAAATATATTCTTTTCTGATCTAATCACAATTTTCACTACTGTTAAAATCTGTAAAATAACTGGTTAGTTCAAAATCTTTTCAACTTACTTTCAACAGTGGGAAATATAAAACAAAGGTAAGCATAGACCCATTTTCCTATAAAAAATAATTTTTAACTCAAGCCATAGGACAGGTCAAGATGTTCCTGAGAAATACAGTAACGATATAATGATTAACAGATAAGATTCAGGGGGCAGTGACATTTGGAATTCTACACATTTTTGTCTTTGACAAGTATTTTAGTGAAATATTTGCTGGGTTATAAGTAGTTACTTCCTCTTCTCCAATATGAAACACCAGTATGTCTATAAACCTGGTGTTTTCAAAGAACAATAAGGCCACCAGCTATCCAAATGTATTTTTCCAAAAATATCTAAAAATTTTACACTATTTCCCCTAGTTAAAAAACTTGCTATAAATGTAAAGTATCTCCGTGCCGAAATGCTAATTCCTAGTAATTCCACATGACTTTTCAACCTGGCAAGTTTATTATTTTGGAGTCATTACATAAACCACTATTCTGCATATTTCCTCATTCTACTTCTCACTGAAGTGAACACAAGTTAATGAATAACAACAGGAATTTTTTCCAGGTTATTTTTGGGCTAATGAGATGTGAGAATGTTTTGTTTTTAAAAGAGGAAACAAAACCCACTTTCAGAATCTGATTTAAACTATGTTCTTGCATCTTAAAATACACAAAAGGCCTGGGGGGGGGGTCTTTTTTCAATTAACTCATCTTTAATAACATTGCTAATCATGTTTAATGAAAATGAAAAATTTTTTTGTTTGTTTTGGTTTGTGGTTTTGGCCATACCATGAGGTATGCAGGATCTTACTTCTCCAACCAGGGATCAAACCTGAGACCCCTGCAGTGGAAACCCAGAGTCTTAGCCACTGGATGGCCAGGGAAGTCCCTGAAAGTTGTCTTACAGAACATTTTTTTTTCTTTTGCTTCATAGAGCATGTACAACTTTTGATTGGCCAGTCAAAACTTCAGAAATTTTTTCTGAGGTCTAGAAAACCTCTTAAACAGAAAAATCTTGTGCAATCTACTCATTTCACAGATATCAAAATGTTGGCCCAGAAATAATTAAATTTAATTGCAATTACGTAGTGACAGAATTGCAGCTATTACTGTTCTTTTGTTATCTTACACTACCACCACTCTTCAGCTAATTTGAGATTGAACTACTACTTGAAATAACGAATTAGTCATCATATTTAATATTTACTTTTTGAGGGTAAGCTAAAAGTTAAAAAGTAACTTGGGTAAAGTTTTAGCACATTATAAATAGGTTTAATGGGAACGTTCAGCATTTTTTAAAAAATTGGTCTTTTCTGCTAGTTTTCATTTACTCAGCATTCTTCCTTTAAGACCTTCAAGGCTGAGTTTCACTTTGGAAGAATTCCATGACAGCCTGTGCAAACACCACATTTTCATTACCGTAGCATGCATACCAGTATTTCGCCATGGCAGCAGTGGCACGGTCCAGACGTTTCGCTCTGTGCAGCTGGAGACAGCTGTCCACAAAAGTTCTGGCTACACATATGGATGTTTTTAATTCTGCCAGCTTATGCTGCACCGTCTTGAGTTTACAGGAAATGAAAGGAAAAGATGAGTGAAGGAGAAGAGCATATTTTGAGTCACAGCGTATCAAAAAGTATATGATAAAAGATCTTTAGAGCAAAACAGACGTGGAATTACTGGGGTTTTTTTCCCTTCAAAAAAGATGCACGTTAACTACACAGCTAATGTTATATTTCATTGCTAAGAAAACTTGTACCAAAAGACAAGATGCAAAGGTCGATAAATACAAAATAACATCTCATATTTTACGTTAAAAATTTTAGACTATTTAGGGAACTTTTGGAAGAACAGCATGACTAAGGGTGAGCACCATTGTGTGGTACAGTCCTTTAGGTACAGCTGTTGAAAATATCTGTTCTCCTCCAGAATCTAAATCCATGAAGAACTACTAATTAAATTAAGTATGCACATTTCCTGCTTCTCTGTATTGGAATAAAGAAACAAGCTAGAAGGACAATATCAAAAATATTATTAGACATTAAGGGCTTCTCTGGTGGCTAAGTGGTAAAGAATCCACCTGCCAACGCAGGAGACATGGGTTCGGTCCCTGAGCCAGAGAGATCCCACATGCCCGGGGACAACTAAGCCCATGTGTCCCAGCCCTGCTTACCGCAACTAGAGAAAAGCCATGCAGCAACACAGACACAGCACAGCCAAAAAATTTTAACAAATAAATAAATAAAGTTTAAAAACTGTATATTTAAAAAACATATTTATACTTGTTGTTCAGTCACTCAGTTGTATCTGACTCTTTGAGACCCCATGGACTGCAGCACACCAGGCTTCCCTGTCCTTTACCACTCCTGGAGTTTGCTCAAACTCATGTCCATCGAGTTGGTGATGCTATCCAACCATCTTATTCTCTGCCCCCACCTTCTCCTGCCTTCAGTCTTTCCCAGCATCAGGGTCTTTTCCAATGAATCAGGTGGCCAAAGTACTGGAGCTTCAGCATCATTCCTTCCAGTGAATATTCAGGCTTGATTTCCTCTAGGATTGATTGGTTCGATCTCCTTGTTGTCCAAGGGACTCTCAAGAATCTTCTCCAGCACCACAGTTCAAAAGCATCAATTCTTCAGCTCTCATTGTCTCTATGGTTCAACTCTCACATCCATACATGACTAATGGAAAAACCACAGGTTGTTTTTCTAAAGAATTTTTTGTTTATTTATCTTTGGCTGGGTTGTGTCTTAGTCGCGGCATGCAGGTTCTTCACTGCGGTGCATGCGCTCTGTAGCTGCAGCACACCAACATGTGGGATCTTAGTTCCCCAACCAGGGATCAAACCTGCATTCCCTGCATTGGAAGGTGGCATCCAGCCTGGCTTTTCACATGGTGTACTCTGCATAGAGGTTAAACAAGCAGGTGACAATATATGGCCTTGACGTACTCCTTCCCCAATTTAGAACCAGTCCGTTGTTCCATGTCTGGTTCTACCTGTTGCTTCTTGATCTGCATATTGGTTTCTCAGGAGGCAGGTAAGGTGGTCTGGTAACCCATCTCTTGAAGAATTTTCCACAGTTTGTTGTGATCCATACAGTCAAAGGCTTCAGTGTACTCAATGAAACAGAAGTAGATATTTTTCTGGAATTCCCTTGCTTTTTCTAGGATCCAACAGATGCTGGCAAATTGATCTCTAATCCCCCTGTTTTTTCTAAATCCAGCTGGTTCATCTATTAGTTCTTGGTTCATGTATTTTGAAGTCCAGCTTGAAGGATTTTGAGCATTACTTGCTAGCATGTGCGTGTGTGCTAAGTTGCTTCAGTTGTATTCGACTCTGTGTGACCCTATGAACTGTGCAGCCCACCAAGTTCCTCTGTCCATGGATTCTCCAGGCAAGAATACTGGAGTGGGTTGCCGTGCCCTTTCCCAGGGGATCGTCGCAACCCAGGGATCAAACCCGCAAGTCCTGAATTACAGGCAGAATCTTTACTGCTGAGCCACCACAGAAGCCCTGCTAGCATGTAAAATGAGTGTTTTACATCCTACTGCATACATGCAGTAGTTTGAACATTCTTCATCAATGTCCTTCTTTGGGATTGGAATGAAAACTGAACTTTTCCAGTCCTGTGGCCACTGCTGACTTTTGCAAATTTGCTGGCATACTGAGGGCAGCACTTTAACATCACCTTTTAGGTTTTGAAATAGCTCAGCTGGAATTCTATCGCCTCCACTAGCTTTGTTCATAGTAATGTTTCCTAAGTCCCACTTGATTCTAGGATGTCTGCCTCCAGGTGAGTGACCACACCATTGTGGTTATCCAGGTCATTAAGACCTCTTTTGTACAGGTCTTCTGTATCTTCTCGCCACCTCTTCTTAATCTCTTCTGCTTCTGTTAGGTCTTTACTGTTTTCATCCTTTATTGTGCCCATCTTTGCGTGAAATATTTCCTTTGTATCTCTAACTTTCTTGAAGAGATCTCTAGTCTTTCTCATTCTATTGTTTTCCTCTATTTCTTTGCATTGTTCACTTAAGAAGGCTTTCTTATCTCTCCTTGCTATTCTTTGGAACTCTGCATTCAGTTGGGTATATCTTTCCCTTTCTCCTTTGCCTTTAGCTTCTCTTCTTTTCTCAGCTATTTGTAAGGCCTCCTCAGACAACCATTTTGTCTTGTTGCATTTCTTTTCCTTGGGATGGTTTTGGTCACCGCCTCCTGTACAATGTTACAAACCTCTGTCCATACTGCAAAATATTTAATCTATATCTGCAGAATGCAATAGAAGAAGAAAAGAATCAGAACACTCAACACATCAAAGTCCATTACCTCCCCAACCTCTGCCACCTTTCCCCACTCTCCCTCTTACCTCTCTCAGTAGCTCGCACGATCCTTAACTTGAACTGCATGGTCTGGAACTGTCAATGTCAATATACCTATTTACCTCCTCCTGCTGGCCATAGACAACTAACAGTATTCTAATCATTCTATCTAGACCAACGTCAACTATTCTTGATGGCTCTAACTTCAATCCAATTTTCTTGTAGTCCTGATTTTATTGTTCCTGTGGAAATTCAAATAGAAACAGAGTTTTGATCATTCTGCTTGGAAACTGAGATCTTCACTGTGGCTGATAAAAGGCATGGAAGACAGTGAAAATGGCACTAACTTGATGGCCCAGTGAAACTCAAACTAGAAATTATAAATGAACTCCACCTCCACAACAAGTGAACCAGTGAAGTTGCTCAGTTGTGTCTGATTATTTGCTATCCCATGGACTATAGCCTACCAGGCTCCTCCCTCCATGGAATTCTCCAGGCAAGAGTATTGGAGTGGGTTGCCATTTCCTTCTCCAGGGGATCTTCCCGACCCAGGGATCGAACCCAGGTCTCCCGCATTTCAGGAGGACGCTTTACCGTCTGAGCCACCAGGGAAGCCCCCACCTGCACACTGTCTAGTTCAAAACCACGATAGCCTTCTCCCAGGAAGGCTCCAAGGAGCAGAGGATGCTGACCCTCCTTTGCTGCCATTACAACAATCTCAAACCGTAAAACCTAACCCTTCAGAGCATCATTGTGGTGGAGACCGTTTGAGTACTTTCCATTTTTGGAAAAAAGTAGAAAAGGAGTATAATAAAACTCAGGACCAGGCAAAACTCACAGTATGTCAGCTAAAGGTGTTCCAAGGGACAGATTCCTCATACATGTGCCAACATAACTACTGTGCTGCTAAAGAACCCAACTGACTGCCTTTCCCTTGGGTTTACTCCGTTCCAGTCTAGTAACAGAAGATGGGACTGACTTCTAATGATTCTAAAACCAAGCAGAGGGAAGGCTGGTATCACACCTTTTCATCTCTTATATTGCTGTTGTTGTTGGGTCACATCTGACTCTTTGCAACCCTATGAACTAAAGCACAACAGGCTCCCGTGTCCTTCATGATCGCCCAGAGTTCGCTCAAACTCACGTCCATTGAGTCAATGATGCCATCCAGCCATCTCATCCTCTGCTGTACCCTTCTCTTCCTGCCCTCAATCTTTCCCAGCATCAGGGTCCTTTTCAAAGAGCTGGCTCTTCGCATTATGTGGCCAAAGTACTGGAGCTTCAGCTTCAGCATTAGTCCTTCCAGTGAATATTCAGGGTTGATTTCCTTTAGTATTGACTGGTTTGATCTCCTTGCAGTCCAAGGGACTCTCAAGAGTCTTCTTAAGCACCACAGTTTGAAACCATTAATTCTTCAGTGCTCAGCCTTCTTTATGGTCCAACTATCACATCCGTACATAATTAATGGAAAAACCATAGCTTTGACTACACGGACCTTTGTTGGCCTCTAATTCAAAACGTGACAGGTTACACCAAAACTTTCTTCCTTTCTCAGACTTTCCCTTACTTTTTCAATCTCCCTTTCTATTCATTTATATTTAACAAAGCCAAATGTCTACCTTTTAGTCAGCACAAAGTCTCCCACTCCCACCCCACACATCCGAATTTACTCACAGAAAAATCTAAAAGTGGAATAGGAAACAAAATATTGGAGCAATACCCTCCTACATATTGAAAACAGATGAGTGTATACTCCATGAAAATCCCGGAAATGGAATTTTTAGCTTAGTCTTGGTGTAGATCAATGACACTACCTATGACACTTCATTTGGAAAATAAGGAAGAAGCTGACAAGTCTCAATATACTTTTGCACACCCCCTCCACAGCATGTGATGGCACATTTAAGAATTTTTAAAAACTGGTTGTTTATTTATGTATTTATTTTTGGCTGTGCTGGGTCTTTGTTGCTGCATGGGCTTTTCTCTAGTGGTAGTGCACAAGCTTCTTGTTGCAGTGGCTTCTCTTGTTGCAGAGCATGGGCTATTGGCAAGGAGGCTTCTTAGTTGTGGCACATGGACTCAATAGTCGCAGCTTGCAGGTTCTAGAGCACTAGCTCAGTAGCTGTGGTGCAAGGGCTTAGACGCTTTGAGGCATGTGGATCTTCCCGGATCAGGGATTGATCCCGTGTCTGCTGCACTGGCAGGCGGATTCTTTACCACTGAGCCACCAGGGAAGCCCAGATTTAGGAATTTATGCACGATTTACAACAGAATAAAGATCTCTAAGCCCAATTATCTCGTAAGAGAGCTGCTTCGATGGAAATGCTAAGAGCTTCTAGAAGCTAAAGTTAAATTTCAGAGCAGGATGGGCTCATTTAGAAAATCCTTGCTTCAGTACATTCAGGTCCACAGGTTTGAAGGAATTAATGCCTGCAAGAGCACATAATTTACTCTTTGGCGATAAAGAGTAAATATTTACATATTCTTGGCATTGAGCTGAGTGTTACCAAACAGACTTGGTTTTTTGCTCTTCACTGCAGACAATGCATCATGCTTTCAGATATTATGGTAGCTAATAATTGTACCACATGTTATTAGCAAGGTGCCTTTGGTGAATGATCAGCATGCTCACAGCAGTACTTTTTAACATTCATTACTAGTCACTCATAGATACCTCTGCAGCTAGCCTTTTCCCCTAAAGTTGCAAAGTGGATCAGACAGCATCTCTTTCTGAGTTCTGAATAATACAATTCTTAAAAACACAGAATTATTGAGTTAGAAGACACCCTGGAGAAGTTACTGAGCCCAGCATTTCATTTAAACAGCTTGACTCAAGGATAAACTATAACAATTTAGGTTTACTACCTGATTTTACAGTTAATTAACCCCACACTTGGGCTTCCCAGGTAACACTAGTGGTAAAGAACCCTCCTGCCAGTGCAGGAGACTTAAGAGACGTGAGTTTGATTCCTGGGTCGGGAAGATCCCCGGGAGGAAGTCATGGCAACCCACTCCAGTACTCTTGCCTGGAGAATCCCATGGACATAGGAGACTGGCAGGCTACAGTCCACAGGGTCGCCAAGAGTCAGACACGACTTAAGTGAGTTGGCATGCATGCACACAATCCCACACTCAAGGTCAAAGAACTAAATAGTCCCTTTTTGGAGAAATGTAAGGAAGAAGTGTTATTTTTTACCTCTCCTATTTTTTTTCTCTAATACTTTGTCCTCTTAAAAGAGCATATACCACACAGGAAATAACTAAAGCTTGTGTTAGAAAAGAACGGGAGAAGGCAATAGCACCCCACTCCAGGACTCTTGCCTGGAAAATCCTATGGACGGATTAGCCTGGTAGGCTGCAGTCCATGGGGTCGCGAAGAGTTGGACACAACAAAGCGACTTCACTTTCACTTTTCACTTTCATGCCTTGGAGATGGAAATGGCAACCCACTCCAGTGTTCTTGCCTGGAGAATCCCAGGGACGGCAGAGCCTGGTGGGCTGCCATCTATGGGGTTGCACAGAGTCAGACACGACTGAAGTGACTTAGCAGCAGCAAAGAACACTGAATTTTCACTTCACTGTCCATGGGTGAAAGAGGTGGGAAAAGAAAAAGAGTCTATCTACTTTGGCTTTCTGGGTAATAAAACTAGTGAATGGGTTTCACTAGAGGCAGTAAAATTAGCTCTGGAACCTAAACCTAGAGTGTAGGTTCAGAGCTAGAATACTTAATGAAATCTTGGGCATATAACTTAACTGCTCCATGCTCCAATATCCTTTTCTGTAAAATAAGGATAAATGTAACATTTATTATATGCAGTTGCTATGAAAAAAGGAGAGACAATCATTTAGCACAGTGCCTGGCATACAGAGAACATCAATCAATGACACACATTATCATTATTTAATATCTGAATTTTACTATTGTATTGTCCATTCCATGGAAAATCATAAGACTGGACAGCAACTTTGGAGAGTATAGATGAGATAAAATGAAAATCCTGTAACTACTGCAACTTAAGTATGGTAGATCTCCAGTCTAAAAAGAAAATAAATCTTATCAAATGTACCCAAGTGGTCAGAAAGGCCCCAAATGTTCAAAATTCTAGGATAACAGGTATCAGGAAACCGAATTATTATATGGTCATAAAAATGACATTTGGCCACATATAATATAACATTTAAAGGTCTACTATTTCAATTTAATATTGGAACCATAATGGTAAAGAACCTGCCTGCCAATGCAGAAGACATAAGAGACACGGGTTTGATCCCTGGGCAGGGGCGATTCCCTAGAGAAGGGCATGGCAACCCACTCCAGTATTCCTGCCTGGAGAATCCCATGGACAGAGGAGCCTGGTGGGCTACAGTCCATGGAGTTACAAACAGACACGACTGAAGCAACTCAGCATGCACACATAAGCACATATTATTCATTCTTCTCTGAATACATATCTAGATTGAGTATGAAAATATTATTCAAAGGTACTTATTTATATAAAACAAGAAGATCAGAAGAAACATCTCAGAAATCTCAGAACCACACATCTACTTGGAAAACAATACTGCTCTTACCAGTGCTGTAGATGCCTGTAGAAGCAGAATCGTACCGCCATCTAGTGAAGTTTTAATAAACTACCTTTGAAAGAAAGAAAGTGAAGTCGCTCAGTCGTGTCTGACTGTTCGCGACCCCGTGGACTGTAGCCCACCAGGCTCCTCCATCCATGGGATTCTCCAGGCAAGAATACTGGAGTGGGTTACCATTTCCTTCTCCAGGGGATCTTCCCAACCCAGGGATCTAACCCGGGTCTCCTGCATTGGAGGCAGACGCTTTAACCTCTAAAATGGCACTTGCTTTGAAAAGGACTGTTATCTTTTTGCTATCAAAATACATAAATACATATCTATACATATGCACGTATATGTTATTAAATAAGTAAATATTTTAGAAGAATCTTTTTCTCCCATTGGAAAATATTATACCAATTTTCTGTATTTTTCATGGTTAAATGTCAAATAATATTTAACGTTCTGAAGTCTACAGGCAATCTGGGTAATATTACTGTCATTTTTGTTGTAATTTAATATGAAATTCCTGAGAAGGAAATGGCAACCCACTCCAGTGTTCTTGCCTGGAGAATCCCAGGAACAGGGGAGCCTGGTGGGCTGCCGTCTGTGGGGTCGCACAGAGTCGGACACGACTGAAGCGACTTAGCAGCAGCAGCAGCAATACGAAATTCATAAACACAGCAAGTGTAGATTTCCAAGGGGATGGAAAATATGTCTATTTGATTCACTTTTTATAGTACCCAGAATAGGGCCAAAGGCAAGAGTATTTTTTAAATTATTTTTTAATTGAAGGATAATTGCTTTACAGAATTTTGTTGTTTTCTGTCAAACCTCAACATGAATCAGCCATAGATATACATATATAAACAATTTTGATGTGAAACTGGTAGTGGTTGGCTTTGAGAAGTAAATGATACTAATTCCACTTTGGATACATCTGGGAAAGTCAAAGAGTGATAACAAGTAGTATCACTCTCTTTGTGTTGCTA
This sequence comes from Muntiacus reevesi, assembly GCF_963930625.1. NCBI lineage: Eukaryota > Metazoa > Chordata > Mammalia > Artiodactyla > Cervidae > Muntiacus > Muntiacus reevesi. The sequence continues at coordinate 138,100,441 of NC_089251.1, read as the reverse complement.
GGGGCTTATAGTATTTCCAGAGTCATGTCTATCAAATTACATTTGAGCATACAACCTTCAGAAGGCAATCAATATATATTGCTCAGTGAAACAAATAGTGTATATTAATGTTTTTCAAAATGAAAAGATTAAGTGAAAAAGAAATTTACAGGTAAAATGACTGGTGCATTGATAAAAAAGAAACAGCAGTGTGATTACTTTATGGTAGCCGAGCGTAATCAATGGCATCCTGCGTCTGTGTGCATAAAAAATTAAACTTTTTATAATAAATTTATATATACTTTATGGTAGTAAATGATAAAATAGACAAGTATCTACATATTTTATGCATTCATGATATACATTTTCTCATTTTTTCATATTTCTCAGCTACAGAGTTCGTCTGTACTATTTGTCTTAAAATCTTCAGAAATTTTTCCAATGTATTTATTGAAAAAAATCCACGTGTAAATGGACCTGTGCCATTCAAACCTGTGCCGTTCATAGGTCAACTGGAGTAGCTAGCTTTAATGAAAGCTTGCTTTGCCAGGAAATATTCTAAGCCCTTTATTGGTATTATCTTCATAACAACTCTATGAGGTACCTACTCATATTACTCACATCTTACCAAGAAGAAATTACTTCTGAGAGAGATAATACAACTTGCCTAGACCACAAAGACTTAAGGAGTTGTACTAGGATTTAAATCACATCTGAATTTAACTTCATATAATGCTGTGCTGAAAACTTACTAAAGTATTTCATCTTTCCTTTTCCCTTCGCAACACGTTTCAGGCAAGACACTGCACTTAGAACTTTGCAATTAGACTTCCAACTGCAGGATTTTTGATGACTGCATTATTTATAAGTTGTTTCTTCACTTAAGAAGAAATTAGAGGGTTTAAAATCTGATTGACATTTTAGTGATTATGGCCACCATATTCTGAGTTATTCTGAAAATACCTTAAACTTCTTGGCAAAAGCCAGGAAGAAGCAAAACCCTTGCAGTAAAGCTAATACACAAAAAAGCAGAAGATTCTGCTATAAATACATGAGCACTAACCTCATCTGGGTCCTCAATACTGCCAGAAAGCTTACTCTAAGTGTCTGTAGTGTTCCGTCTCTCACTCCGAAGAGAGGATTTCAAACCTTCCTACTTCCATCCCTATTCACTCACATGTCTTATTTCCCTATTGATGTAGAAAGACATGGGTCTTCTGAAGAGAGCTTTTGCAGTCAATAGAATGGGAAAGACTAGAGATCTCTTCAGAAATATTAGAGAAGGCCTTACAAATAGCTGTGAAAAGAAGAGAAGAAAAAGGCAAAGGAGAAAAGGAAAGATACACCCATTGAATGCAGAGTTCCAAAGAATATCAAGGAGAGATAAGAAAGCCTTCCTCAATGATCAATGCAAAGAAATAGAGGAAAACAATAGAATGGGAAAGACTAGAGATCTCTTTAAGAAGATTAGAGATAGCAAGGGAACATTTCCTGCAAAGATGGGCACAATAAAGGACAGAAATGGTACAAACCTAACAGAAGCAGAAGAAATTAAGAAGAGGTGGCAAGAATACACAGAAGAACTATACAAAAAAGATCTTCATGACCCAGATAATCACAATGGTGTGATCACTCACCTAGAGGCAGACATCCTGGAATGTGAAGTCAAGTGGGCCTTAGGAAGCATCATTACAAACAAAGCTAGTGGAGGTGATGGAATTCTAGCTGAGCTATTTCAAATACCGAAAGATGATGCTGTGAAAGTGCTGCACTCAAAATGCCAGTAAAATTGGAAAACTCAGCAGTGGCCACAGGGCTGGAAAAGGTCAGTTTTAATTTCAATCTCAAAGAAAGGCAATGCCAAAGAATGCTCAAACTACTGCACAATTGCACTCATCTCACATGCTAGCAAAGTAATACTCAAAATTCTCCAAACCAGGCCTCGACAGTATATGAACCATGAACTTCCAGATGTTCAAGCTGGATTTAGAAAAGGCAGAGGAACCAGAGATCAAATTTCTAACATCTGTTAGATCATAGTAAAAGTGAGAGAGCTCCAGAAAAACATCTACTTGTGCTTTATGGACTATGCCAAAGCCTTTGACTGTGTGGAAGACAACAAATAAAGAGAATATCAGACCACCTGACCTGTCTCCTGAGGAATCTGTATGCAGGACAGGAAGGAACAGACTAGTTCCAAATTGGGAAAAAAGTAAGTCAAGTCTGTATATTGTCACCCTACTAATTTAACTTACATGCAGAGTACATCATGAGAAATGCTGGGCTCGAAGAAGCACAAGCTGGAATCAAGATTGCCGGGAGAAATATCAATAACCTCAGACATGCAGATGACACCACCCTTATGGCAGAAAGTGAAGAAGAACCAAAAAGCCTCTTGATGAAAGTGAAAGAGGAGAGTGAAAAAGTTGGCTTAAAGCTCAACATTCAGAAAGCTAAGATCATGGCATCTGGTGCCATCACTTCATGGCAAATAGATGGGGAAACAGTGGAAACAGTGGCTGACTTTATTTTTTTCGGGCTCCCAAATCACTGCAGATGGTGATTGCAGCCATGAAATTAAAAGACGCTTACTCCTTGGAAGGAAAGTTATGACCAACCTAAACAGCATATTAAAAAGCAGAGACATTACTTTGCCAACAAAGGTCCGTCTAGTCAGGGCTATCGTTTTTCCAGTGGTCATGTATGGATGTGAGAGTTGGACTATAAAGAAAGCTGAGCACCGAAAATTGATGCTTTTGAACTGTGGTGTTGGAGAAGACTCTTGAGAGTCCCTTAGACTGCAAGGAGATCCAACCAGTCCATCCTAAAGGATATCAGTCCTGAGTTTTCATTGGAAGGACTGATGCTGAAGCTGAAACTCCAATACTTTGGCCACCTGATGTGAAGAGCTGACTCATTTGGCAAGACCCTGAGGCTGGGAAAGATTGAGGGCAGGAGGAGAAGGGGACGACAGAGGATGAGATGGTTGGATGGCATCACCGACTTGATGGACATGGGTTTGGGTGGACTCCGGGGGTTGGTGATGGACAGGGAGGTCTGGCGTGCTGCGTGCGGTTCATGGGGCCACAAAGAGTCGGGCACTACTGAGCAACTGAACTGAACTGAACTTGGATGTTCCAACTATCTGGTTTTTGTTGCAAAACTCTTACATATCTGGTTCCTCCCTCACCTGTTTGGATCAGTCCCTCAGAGCTGTCTAAGAGGTTGTCTTTGGGGCTCACATCCACAGCTTTGTCCATCAGGTAAAACAGAATTCTCAACTTTTAAGTTGTGCGTATTTTCCAGTTGACATCACCTATGTGAAAATTACTCCACATTCATGTTTAGCTGAGACCCATTTCAGATGAGCAAATTGAGACTATGTGAAAGTGAAAATCACTCAGTCGTGTCTGACTCTTTGAGACCCCATGGACGATACAGCCCATGGGATTCTCTAGGCCAAAATACTGGAGTGGGTAGCCTTTCCCTTCTCCAGGGTATCTTCCCAACCCAGGGATTTTCTAGGTCAAAACACTGGAGTGGGTAGCCTTTCCCTTCTCCAGGGGATCTTCCCAACCCAGGGATCCAACCCAGGTCTGCCACATTGCAGGTGGATTCTTTACCAGCTAAGCCACCAGGGAAGCCCAAGAATACTGGAGTGGGTAGCCTATCCCTTCTCCAGCAGATCTTCCCGACCCAGAAATCGAACCAGAGTCTTCTGCATTGCAGGCAGATTCTTTACCAGCCAAGCTGCCAGGGAAAATGAAACTATGTAATACCAATGAAAAGCTTACCTGTAAATCTGCAACTGTCTTCCCAAAAGCTTTTCTTTGTTTAATGTAGTCCCTGGTTTCCTCAAACATGAATTCACTGGCTGAAACTGATAGCTCGGAAATTAACAGCCTCTCCTATAACCCCCAAATTAGATAATTACTCTAATTACACAAGTGCTTTTCATATGATTTCAATGACAGTAAATCACATAAATAATCTTTATAAAACTCCTAAACATTAATTTATTTAACTCTTCATAAGAAAAGACTCCCACTGAGATTTTTTAAGACTATTTTGATCATTTATAATAAGTCTCTTAAAAAATCTTTTATCTTTATGTATGCCTGTCTTTATACAGATATATAAGTAATTCATTTCCCTCTTCTCTTTACTTACTTATGAGAAAAGAAATTCCAAAGTTGTTCAAGTATTATTTTAAAAAAAAGAACTTGGCAAATATTTTGGCTATTTCCTTACAAAGAGCTAAAAATTCTCGACTTGCAGGTAAGACACTAAAATCATTCCAGGAAGGAATCATAGGACTGAAAATCTTATTTTCCTGACTCACTTATAAGCTTTAGTTGGATATCCTTGAGTTCACTTATTCATACGTCCAGTCATATATATGATTTTTGTATGTATATATATAATATATATAAAATAAATAATATACATAATATATAAAATATATGTATATTTTACAACTTCAAGTTATAGTCAAGTGACTGGCTACATCACAAGTTTTGTATGCATGGATTTATATAGTCCTGTATTATTCTACTCCAGTCCATCATCTAATCAAAAGGTGGATTCTTTTAATATTTCTGACCTGTGGAAGCTCTTGCATGAGGTAATAGAAGCCTCTATTCTCTTCTCCAAGTAGGGCACCTGCTGGCAACCGTACATCTTCAAAGAAAAATTCTGCAGTATCCTAAGGGATCATACGATTGAGTACAGCATTACCTCATTTAAATCTCCCAAGAACCTGATGAGGTGATTAGTATTGCCATTCAGAAAACAAATTGGCAGACAAAATGAAGTTGTTAATGATCACAATTAGTAAGTGGTAAACCTGGGATTCAAATTGAGGTCTATCTGATTTCAAAAGTGGCTTTCCCACTGCGATTACCTGTCATTCTAGTTCTAATACTGTTCTGTTCTACAGATATTGAGCACTAAGGATTTCTAATGCATCTCAAGTAAAACACATTTTTCTTTTTGGTAATGAAAAAATTACTAAATAATTACCAAGTAGTAGGAAAAAATATTTCCTGTTATTTCATAATTCAATTTCAAAAATAGACAGTATTGCTGCTATGTCGCTTCAGTCATGTCTGACTCTGTGCGACCCCAGAGACAGCAGCCCACCAGGCTCCCCCATCTCTGGGATTCTCCAGGCAAGAACACTGGAGTGGGTTGCCATTTCCTTCTCCAATGAAGTAAAGTGAAAAGTGAAAGTGAAATCACTCAGTCGTGTCCAACTCTTCGTGACCCCATGGACTGCAGCCTACCAGGCTCCTCCATCCATGGCATTTTCCAGGCAAGAGTACTGGAGTGGGGTGCCATTGCCTTCTCCGATAGACAGTATTATCACGCAGTTAATGTTCTAAAGCAGATTTTCAAAATATCCTAATTCACTTCTACCGCTGACAACAGTTGCATAAACAGTGGAATAAATTTCCACAATCATTTCTGAAAAAGCATATTTTAAGAATCCAGCATAGGAAAAACAGTATGATTGTGCTATATGTAGTTCTATATATAAAGCATAACTGAGTAAACTCAATTGTATATAAACAATATATTTATAAAGGATTTATATGATGAAAACAAATTTGTATTATGACTTACCTGGGCTTTTAGTCCAATTTTATCTAGTTTTCGTCCCTTGATAAATCCTTTCATTCCATTTTCCACCAGAAAAAGGCTAATGCCATGGGCAGGAGAGCGAGCCTCACGATTTGTGATTGCCACTACAATCACAACATCACACAGCCACCCATTACTGACAAATACCTGCAAAACCCCAAGTATACTGTGATGCTCCGCAATAACTCAGGTCCACGCGGAAGTCAAGACTGTGCGAAAACATTAGAGGAAACTAAACCAAACAAAACATGTTTATACCTCTCTTTGTAACCTCTCCAAATAGTTGCAGTGTTGATTATTCATACATGAGGCTATTACATGAGGGGAAATTACTCAATGTTTCAAAGAATGAATTCTATACATTTTCTTCCCACTATCAATACCGTAAATAATAATAATAATAATGAACTGATTATGTTCTTTTTAAATTAAAACAAAATTATCTATAAAAATGATACATTGTATTTTAGAAAGAAGTTTCAGATGAGAAAATGGAATCTGATGAGAAAATGGAATCTGCTCTGAATGGCATGATACTATTGAAGTATTTGTACTTTCAGATTTATCAGTTTTTGAAAAGGCACAGTTTTTGATTTCATAATAGATGGCCTAAATAAGAAAGGTACTGACTAAGGAGGGTTTCCCTGGCAGCTCAGCTGGTAAAGAGTCTGCCTGCAATGCAGGAGAACCTGGTTCAATTCCTGGGTTGGGAAGATTCGCTGGAGGAGGGACAGGCTACCCACTCCAGTATTCTTGGGCTTCCCTGGTGGCTCAGCTGGTAAAGAATCTACATGCAAGGTGGCAGACCTGGGTTCGATTCCAGGGTTGGGAATTTCCTCTGAAGAAGGGAATGGCTACCCACTCCAGTATTCTGGCCTGAAGAATTCCATGGACTGTATAGTCCATGGACTGATTAAGGAGCGAAAAAACAACAAACTCAAAAAGATATTAGTTTATCAAATATTTATCCAGAAGACAAATATACACAAACTAAATATGAACAACTATCTTCTCATTCTGTATCTTTCCTGGGCCCTCTCAGCCGCTTCCATGGCTTCAGTTGCTATGCATAGGCTGATGACTCCAAATCTTTATCTAAGCCAAATTTCTTGCTAGGTTCCAGACCTGAATATCCACCTGCTTCTGGATAGTTCCATCTGATAATTCAAGGAACATATTTCTTCCTACCTCTACTCCTATTTAATCCGGAGTATCAATCTGTTTTTCCCCATGACAGGGTATGATGTACATGTGCACTTAGTTGTGTCCGACTCTGCGACCCCAAGGGTTGTAGCCTACCAGACTCCTCTGTCCATGGAATTTTCCAGGCAAGAATACTGGCGTGAGTTGCCATTTCCTCCTCCAGGGGATCTTCTCAACCCAGAGACTGAACCCAGGTTTCCAGCATTGGCAGGCAGATTCTTTTCCACTGCACCACCTGGGAAGCCCCCTTCCTAATGACAGTGAATGGTACCAACAAATCATGTTATTATCCTACTTAATATTCAATTTGACACACAGTTCTTTCTAATATATTTCAACAGTTTTTCAGGGTTTTTTTTTTTAGCAGGGTTCATCACATACTGGCACTAGCTTACCAATCCAGCCTTATCTCTTATCTCACTCTCTCCTCATTCCTTTGTTTTAGGTGAGATCTATTGCATGACTTGCTGTCGCCAATGTTCTAAGGTCATCTTTACCTATGGGTCTTCGGAAATCTTGTTTCCTCTACTTGAGAGGCCCTTTTCCAACTCTGCTACAATGAATCCTACTCATCTTGGACTAAGTTCAGACATCACCTCCTGCAAAAAATCTCCCCAAATTCCCCAGACTGGATTAAGTGCTCCATAGCATCCTAAATTTACTATCTTTCAGTTCAGTCGCTCAGTCCAGTCCAGCTCTTTGCAACACCATGAACTGCAGCATGCTAAGCCTCCCCATCCATCACCATCTCCCAGAGCTTGCTCAAACTCATGTCCATCGAGTCAGTAATGCCATCCAACCATCTCATCCTCTGTCATCCCCTTCTCCTCCTGCCTTCAAACTTTCCCAGCATCAGGGTCTTTTCAAATGAGTCAGTTCTTCACATCAGGTGGCCAAAGTATTGGAGTTTCAGCTTCAGATCAGTCCTTCCAATGAAAACTCAGGACTGATATCCTTTAGGATGGACTGGTTGGATCTCCTTGCAGTCCAAGGGACTCTCAAGAGTCTTCTCCAAAACCACAGTTCAAAGCATCAATTTTCCAGCACTCAGCTTTCTTTATAGTCCAACTCTCACACATCCATACATGACTACTAGAAAAATCATAACTTTGACTCTCCAGACATTTGTCATCAAAGTAATGTCTCTGCTTTTTAATATGCTGTCTAAGTTAGTCACAGCTTTTCTTCCAAAGAGCAAGTGTCTTTTAATTTCATGGCTGCAGTCACCATCTGCAGTGATCTTCAGTTCAGTCACTCAGTCATGTCCGACTCTTTGTGACCCCGTGAATCACAGCACTCCAGGCCTCCCTGTCCATCACAAACTCCTAAAGTCCACCCAAACCCATGTCCATTGAGTCGGTGATGCCATCCAGCCATCTCATCCTCTGTCATCCCCTTTTTCTCCTGCCCCCAATCCCTCCCAGCCTCAGGGTCTTTTCCAACGAGTCAACTCTTCTCATCAGGTGGCCAAAGTATTGGAGTTTCAGCTTCAGCATCAATCCTTCCAATGAACACCCAGGACTTATCTCCTTTAGGATGGACTGGTTGTATCTCCTTGCAGTTCAAGGGACTCTCAAGAGTCTTCTCCAACACCATAGTTCAAAAGCATCAATTTTTCGGCGCTCAGCTTTCTTCACAGTCCTACTCTCACATCCATACATGACCACTGGAAAAACCATAGCCTTGACCAGACGAACCTTTGTTGGTAAAGTTATGTCTCTGCTTTTTAATATGCTGTCTAGGTTGGTCATAACTTTCCTTCCAAGGAGTAAGCGTCTTTTAATTTCATGGCTGCAGTCACCATCTGCAGTGATCTTGGTGTCTGTCAAACTCTATACAAATGATCTAATCTTGTCTCTGTCCCTTTGAAACAGTACAGGCATAAAACGGTGTTGGTTACTCCATCACCTACCATCCATGCCTCTTATAAGAAGATTCATCTCTAAAATACAGAGTGCTGATACTAAGCAATAATGGGAGATGGGAGTGATGTTAGTGCCGTGTCCATGACAGCAAATGAAAGCGCTGGAGATGGCACAGTTGTAAGTGACATAACAGGAAAAACTCTCAGCACCTCTAATAGTTCCTTGACGGTGGGAACTATTTCCTATGCACGTGTCTTCAGTACTTAGAACAAGGTTTGGCATACAGAAGGCCTTCAAGGATGTTTGCTCAAAAAGTGAGAAAAACATACTCCTCAAAAAAAATTGTGCACATCATGGTAAACGTATCTTTTTTTTTTTTCTACAGTGTTTCTCCAGTATACCACTCCCTTGCTCAAAAGCCATTTAGGTCTCTCAATTTCCTACCTGTCTAAAATAATAAAGACCATTTATGCAGTTACCAGCTGAATTTCTGAAACAGTATTTGTTTGTTATCTTTATGTTACTAATACTTAATGTGAGCATTTCCACCATGACTGATCCTCTTTTCTAATAAAATTACAAAAGAATTCTCTTTGTATGAGATATCTTTGACTTCTTTCTTAATTATGACAGTCAAAACTTTTTATGGGGCTGAGATTATCCCTAGTGAGGGCATTACTTATTTTTTGTTTGGTATTGAATGCCTATAACAAACATTCTTTACAGATGTAGATAGTATACAGTATTACAAAGAAAAAGGGAAAAAAAAATCCTCCATGAAGCCATCATACAAATATCATTGAGAAATTCCTTTCCGATCTTTTTTCTTTTAATATAGTTGAAATTATTCTGTATTTACATTTTATATGCATGAAGTGAAAGTCACTCAATCGTGTCTCTTTGCGACCCCACAGACCATACAATCCATGGACTTCTCTAGGCCAGAATACTGGAGTGGGTAGCCTTTCCCTTCTCCAGGGGATTTTCCCAACCCAGGGATCAAACCCAGGTCTCCTGCATTGCAGGCGGATTCTTTACCAGCTGAGCATTTCATTTAAATGTTTATATGATCTTTTCACTTAACACAATTATTTTCCTATACCATTAAAAAGTTTGTGTTGATGCTTTAATAGGTATATATTAAGTCATCTTATTGATGTAATGTATTTACTTACTTGCTTCTTTACCTCTTCTTCCTTTAAATTTTTTTACTATGCCTAATAGTTTTTTGAAAATCTGAGGTACTTTCCTGGGTGGTTCCCGCAGAAGAGTCTAACTGAGAAGATTGGGCAGACTTAGAAAGTTGGAATCTTAGGAGAACATGGATCCCATTTCACTTTTGACCAAATACCCTACTCTTCCACCAAAACAAGCCCTTTTTGTGCAGAGAGTTAACTGGTTATATATCATTTTAATAGTTAGCACCTGTTTATTATAATCCTTAGAAAAATAACTCAGATTAATATTTCTTAAAGTATATTTGGCTTCCCAGGTGGCTCAATGGTAAAGAATCTGCCTGCCAATGCAAGAGACACAAGAGACTCAGGTTCAATCCCTGGGTCAGGAAGATCCCCTAGAGTAGGAAATGGCAACCGGCTCCAGTATTCTTGCCTGGAAAATTCCATGGACAGAGGAGCTTGGTGGACTGTGGTCCATGGGTTCACAAAGTGTCAGACATGACTGAGCTACTGAGAATGCAGACAAGTTTGAAAAACATCAGTAATTCAAGACAGTCTACAAAAAGAGAATTTCCTTTTTCTTACGGGCATAAAACACTCTATCTCCAACTTTTAAAAGTTTATGATACATACCAGCTTCTCAAAGAGTAAGGAGGACACATTTCCCAAAGTTTTTGATACTGCAGATTGTTTTTCTGTATAATGACTATGTGGACTTTCCTGGTGGTCCAAAGGTCAAGAATACGCCTGGCAATGCAGGGTACACAGGTTCTATCCCCGGTCCAGGAAGATTCCTCATGCCACAGGGCAACTAAGGCCCATATACGACAACTACTGAGCCTGCGTAATAGAGCCCAGAAGCTGCAACTACTGAAGCCTTGCATGTGGAGCCCATGCTCTGCAACAAGAGAAGCCACCACGACAAGAAGCCCACATACCACAGCTAGAGAGTAGCCCCTACTTGCTGCAACTAGAGAAAGCCTACACACAGCAGCAAAGACCCAGTGCAACCAAAGCTAAATAATTAATTATGAAACTAGATAATGGAATGGTCTTTAGAACTGGGTTACTCAAAATGTGTTCATCAAACTGATGTCAGTCCACAAACTGTTACTAATCCTTGATCATATAAGTACAGAAACTGGATGTTTAGAAAGTTTTATAGCAATTTAACAGCATCATAACATTCAAGCTTATGATTTTGCAAACGCAAAGGTCTTAGTTGAAAACAAATAAGAAAATTTTTGGTTTTCCCTGGTTGTCCAGTGGTTAAGACTCTGTGCTTCCAATGCAGGGGGTATGGGTGTGATCCTTGGTTGTGGAACTAAGATCCCATATGTCATGTGGTGCAGCCAAAATTTTTTTAAAAAGAAAAAACGAAACACTAACAACAGCAACAACAACAACTAATAAAAAAAATTTAAATGTTCAAAGACATTTTAGTTGTTCAGTAGTCTTTGAAACTTTTGGAAAGATATCCTTAGTGCAAACAATGAATATCTTTTCTTCACTTAACACTCAGTCATCAATAAATCTTTACTGGGTGTATACTAGACACAGGTTTAGGTAAACCTCTGCCATCAGTGATGTGAGACTCTAAAAGATACATTTACTTCTGAGCCTATCTATAATCTCAATTGCAGGTGCTCTCCAATTCTATCAGTGGATTGATATGATGCTCAGAAAGGTTGAAGGGCGCTTAAATTCTATTAAAAATACTTTTTCTCTTAAGATCTTTTGAAACTCTTCTTGATATTTATAAGAAGTCTTTCCCCTCATTTCTCATCAACATCAAATTCATTAACTATTGTTTGTCCCCTATCTGGACAATGTAAGCCTCACCTTTTCTTTTTCTGGTTTGAAAAAGGCTGCCTGGAAGCTAAAACAACATTTTCCATATTAGTGAGAGAACATGCAAATAGAACAAAGAAGAGGAATATATCTCAGGTAATATGAACGCTGTCCAGTTCTTACTGTCTCCAAAACAAGTCAGCTCAGTTCCAGTGCCAGCTCAAGTAAACAATTCCCATGTGACTCAGAGATCTGAGAAGACTCAATGATGAGTAGTCTTTAAGGCTTTGTTACCCCACAGCATGACTTCAGAGAGGAGAGTTATGGAAGCCATTCTTTACCAACCTTGCTTCCATTGAGAATCCAGTCACTCCCATCCTTTTTGGCATTTGTTCTTATTCCTTGCAAATCACTGTAATTGAAAGAAATGATAAAAGAATTCATTAACTGGCAAAAAATAAACTATGCAAATATTGTTATGTATCTACTGTGATAATTTACACTGCTACACCATTATAAAAATCGACATTTAACTAATATTAGGAATGTTCACACAAATGCACTGAAAAATCATGTCTGATATATTCTAAACTGTTTATACAAATGAATATTTGATTGAGATTCATAGAGTAGCCTGATTTTTACAGAGCATAACAAGCCTATACTCATTCATATTTGTGGTTAGGACCTTGCTTCTGAGATTTCAAAACCAACCAAACATTGATTTACCTTCCAGCCCCAGGCTCTGTCATTGCTATGGCACCAATACATTTCCCTGCAACCATCTCGGGGATGAAGCGCTTAATCTGTTCTTCTGAACCATAGTTTGCAATATAGGGTATGACGATATCTGAATGAAGACTAAAACCTGGGCCTGTACAATTTGAATATGCTCTTAGAAAGAAAAAGAGAGAAGACAATTTAAAGCACAACACAGTTATTTTTTTCTCTTTTTAGTTCCTCTGATTCCTAATTAGAAAACAAGTACTAGAGAGTCTTTTTTTTTTTTGATGTCTGATCTTATTCATTTGTTACTCTTAGAACATCTCAGTTTTGATCTCTGGGCAAACCGTTCCTGGCATTCTTCTTTGGCCTCCTTCATTCTCTTGGCCAAAAGTTTCTCATATTTTGTAACCTTTCCCTTCTTTTTCTTAGTTCGCTGTTTCTCCAGAGCAACTTGCCGATGTTTGTGTTGCAGAACACGGGGAGTAACAGGCACTGAATCTTGGGTGTTCCAGTCCTGGGTTTCTAACCTTCATTGTTTATAGAGGCTTTCTCACAACATACTGGTGGACATCATCTTCTTCAGAGGGACTGAAAAGTTTTCGGATTCTGCTAGCTCTTTTGTTTTGGAGGGTGGGGGGATGTCCCGTTGAGCCCCTTGTTTTGGGGGGTGGGGGGTCTGCTAGCTCTTTTGGTCCCTAAGGGATGAGGCACAGCAGTATCAGTTGAGTCCAGGAATATCCGTCTCCCTATTGTTAATGACGACCATACTGAGAACACTCAGACTGGCATCCACAATGCAACCCCGTACAGATGTGCTCTTTTCCCCTCTGGTCTTCCTCAGTCTATAACAGGAATGCCCCTCACTCAGTAGCAGGCAGACTTGGTCATGGGTCAAGACACCTTGCTTCATGGGAAACCTGTTTGACATTCCCACCGATTTGGACCACATAATCCTTCTTATCTTCACCTAGAATGTCAGTGCCTGTGGTTATACATTTCTCACCAAAGGTATGAAGTTTTTGTTGAAGTCTTCATTCATCATCCACTTCAATATGTTTCTGGCAGCCAGCGGCCAGGAAATAGATGCTCAAAGGGCAGTACTAAACCCTTATCACATTATGTGATGACAGCTTGTCTCCTCACAAACCCATGAAGTTCCTGAAGGTTTTCTCTCTTTATTTTTTGCTAACCTTTTAATTTCTGGCTCTAACATAATAACAGCACTCTAGCAGAGCTCAACGATCACTTATTTAATGAATTAAAAGATAAAACATTAAAAAAAATTTACCACCTACAACTGTATTACCCTAAACACAGTAACTATATTCATTTTAGCAAATGACCTTTGCCATAAGGATATATGTATTTCTAATACAGCTGTATTAGAACTGGACATGGAACAACAGACTGGGTCCAAATTGGGAAAGGAGTACATCAAGGCTATATTTTTGTCACCCTGCTTATTTAGCTTATATGCAGAGTATATCATGAGAAATGCTGGAATGGATGAAGCACAAGCTGGATTCAAGATTGCTGGGAGAAAGATAAATAACCTCAGATATGCAGATGACACTATACTTATGGTAGAAAGCAAAGAAAAATTAAAGAGCCTCTTGATGAAAGTGAAAGAGGAGAGTGAAAAAGTTGGCTTAAAACTCAACATTCAGAAAACTAAGATCATGGCATCAGGGTCCATCACTTCATGGAAAATAGATTGAAAAACAATGAAAACAGTGACACACTTTATTTTGGGGGGGCTCCAAAACCACTGCAGATGGTTATTGCAGCCATGAAATTAAAAGGTGCTTGCTCCTTGGAAGAAAAGTTATGACCAACCTAGACAGCATATTAAAAAGCAGAGACATTACTTTACCAACAAAGGTCCGTCTAGTCAAAGCTATGGTTTTTCCAGTAGTCATGTGTAGATGTGAGATTGGACTATAAAGAAAGCTGAGTGCTGAAGAATTGATGCTTTTGAACTGCAGTGTTGCAGAAGACTCTTGAGAGGCCAATAGCAAGGAGATCCAACCAGTCCATCCTAAAGGAAATCAGTCCTGAATATTCACTGGAAGGACTGATGCTGAAGCTGAAACTCCAATACTTTGGCCACCTGATGTGAAGAAAGAACTGACTCATTTGAAAAGACCCTGATGCTGGGAAAAAGTGAAGGTGGGAGAAGAAGGGGATGACAGAGGATGAGATGGTTGGATGGCATCACCGACTCCACAGATATGAGTTTGAGTAAACTCTGGGAGCTGGTGATGGACAGGGAAGCCTGGCGTGCTGCAGTCCATGGGGTCGCAAAGAGTAGGACGTGACTGAGTGTCTGAACTAACTGAATACAGCTGTGGTCACGGCACGAATACACTTATTCATTCTCCCACTGCCATACATTTAGATTGCTTCCAAATTTGAGGGATTATAATCTAACAAGGCAATGATGTTTGTACATAGCTGTTATTTTTTTCTAACAAATTATTTCCTAATGACAAATTCCCCAAAATTGCATCCAAAGAGTAGAAAGATTTTCATTTTTTATGTATCCATGATTTCATCACCAAAGCACTTATTACTCCAATATATAATGCCACCAAAAGTATATGAGTCACTTGAACGTGCAAGCTTGTCAGTACTGGGTATTATGACTTTTCATTTGGACTACCTTTTGTACTCAAAATGATATATCTCTAGATATAATTTAATTTGCATCTGATTGGTAGAAAGGGTGAACTTTTTCATTTAAAAAGCTATTTGCATTTCTCTTTTGAGGATTTGATGGTTCAAATCTTTTCCCCATTTATCAACTGAAATCTCTGAAATAGTCACATGGGTCAATTAGAAATGAAGCAACTACTTTATCAACTTAAAAGGAGATTTTCAATCTTATAAGAAGATTAGAAATCATTTTTAAATCATCTCAGAAAGGTGAGAGAACAAAACAAGACTCAACTTCAAATGTTTTCATACTTACTGCTCCTCCCAGACAATAGCTGATGAAAACAAGTCCCCCCCAATGCCACCATGGTGATCTGCAATATTGATACCAAGTAGTCCTTGTTTTCCAGCTTTTTCCCAAAGCTCCCTACTCACTTCTCCAGCTTTCTCCCATCTGCAAATAACAAAACATTTTAAAATCAGAAAACGTGTTTTCATATTTTTTAAATGGCTACAATTTGAATTTATGAATGATTTTGAGCAGGAATGGTTCCTTAATTTAAGATAATAAAGGGGGTGCTCTCATACTCTGTGACAACAGTAGGGCCCAAGAGGAATAAGAAGGACTCCTTTTTCCCAGCAAGGGCTCAGTCACTGAAAAGCCATGGACCCTGTGTTTACCCCGGCCCTCCCAACTTCCTTTTTCTCTCTATGAACATGCTCTCCCTCCCTTGCTGTGGCAGGGGTGGGTGGGTGGGGGGAGCGGGGGACTTGCACACAGATCACCGTGGTTGCAGACCCCAAACTGCAATTCTCTGCTGATCCTGAATAAACCCATTTTTTTTTCTTTGCTTGAGAAATAACAGGCAATCAACTTGTCTTAGGTCAACATATAGATATCTTTAATTTTTTAAAGTCTTTGTTGATTTTCTTATAATATTGCTTCTGTCTTATGTTTTGGTCCTTTGGCCACAAGGCATGGGGAGGGAGGTGGGATGGGGAGGGAGGTGGGAGGGGGCTTTAGGATGGGGAACACATGTAAATCCATGGCTGATTCATGACAATGTATGGCAAAAACCACTACAATATTGTAAAGTAATTAGCCTCCAACTAATAAAAATAAAGGAAAAAATAAATAAATAAAACCAGCCTGAACATCTGGAAAACAAACAAACAAACAAAAAAGAAAACAGTCCTTCTTGGACTTCTAATGTGTATTACTTTAAAAGAAAATTTGCCACTTACTCTGCATGATAAGGAATCACTTCTTCTTGAAAAAATTTCCTTACACTTTCCCGGAAAATGTCATGTTCTAAAGAGAAGATTCTTCTAGTTCCTATATCTGTTAATTTTTTAGCAGAAGAAGTTTCTAGACGTTCTTCACCTCCAGAATGAGAACATCTTAAAAATACAAACACATTAAGAAAATTCAGTCAAAGGTTGCTCTTCACATCTGAATTAATGTCATCAAACAAAATGGAAAATTAATCCTATAGGATAACATGGAAAAAATTCTGACTCCCCTCCACCGCCCTCCCCACCCCTGAGGCACTTTAGAGATAAACAGAGAGTCTGAAATCATACAAACTGGTTCAGATTTGGGCAGAACCACTTTAGGATCTGCCTCCATTGGATGAGGTTAAGAAGTAGCTTACCCTGATTCAACTCAAACTTTACTTCCAAATCCATAAAGAGGACATGGTGCCTAAAACTGATCACATGTGTGAGCTGCAGTAGACTAACACTGTCATGTGATGCTAATTAAAGAACGTAAAATTCACGTGATGTCAACTAAATCATGCAAAATTCAAATAGTACAACAGAATAATCATCATCATGTGGTCAGTTGCTCGTTCGTGTCTGACTCTGCGCGACTCCATGGTCTGCCAGGCTACTCTCTCCATGGGATTCTCCAGGCAAGAATACTGAAACTGGTAGCCATTCTCTTCTCCAGGGGATCTTCCCAACGCAGGGATCGAACCTGGGTCTCCCACATTACAGGCAGATTCCCCACCATCTGAGCCATCACTTATATGTGCAATTTCCCATGCAAGTCAGGAAGAATAATATTGATATGTTTTCAAGTAATGTACAGTATTTAAAATAATGTAATCCCCATCAATATTTTATCCATAATTATACAATTTCAAATGGCACATATATAACATGCAAACTGTGATTTTTTTTAATTGATTAATTAATTTTAATTGAAGGATAATTATAATACTGTGATGGTTTTTGCCATACCTTCAGCAGGACTGTGTTGATTTTTATTGCTACATTACAACCTAATTGTAAAGCAATATCAGTTTCTGTAGGGATTAGTCCAGAATTACTCAAGATCTTTGGAGACTGGCCTTTCATCTCCCTGCAGTGCCCCATACCAGGCTTCAAAAAAGACAAAAAAGTTCCTTTTGTTAAATGGTCTGAATTCAGATCTCCCCATTCCCTAGGGGTACACCTAAAAAGATTTCAAAACTCTGTGTACCACTTTGTACCTTTTGAGCTCACATCTAAAAAAACTTTTTATCAAATATTTGAATATTGCCAAAAAGTATTTTTCTGTTTTGCACGATACTGTTTTGGGTTTCTCTCTTCCTTATTAGGACTCCGATCTGATCCTATCCTTTCCTTCCTTTTCCTTTTTCTTCCTCTTCTTCTTACTCCAGAAAAGACTAAGTCTTCATTATTGGCAATTAAGCATTTCTTTTTTCTCCCCTGAAATGGGCTATTTTGTTCCAGTTTATGTGTCTTTGCTTAATGCAATGAACTGAAATGCAATGGATTAAACTGCACTCGCTTCCCTCCCCTCAACCCAATTCATATGTTGAGGTTCAAACTCCCAGTGTAATGGTATTTGGAGATATGGCTTTGAGGAGGTAATTACAGTTCAATGAGGTCCTAAAGCTGAAATTTAAACCAAGAAGCTAGACTTACGTTATAAGAAGGAGAAAGAGAGATACAGTTCTGTGTGCACACAGGAAAGGTCTTTTGAGGGCTAAGGGAGAAGGGGGCTGTCTACAGGCCAGAAAATCAGGTCAGTACTGAAATCAGATTGACTACAGTCTTTGCAGCTGAAGATGGAGAAGCTCTATACAGTGAGCAAAAATGACCAGGAGCTGACTGTGACTCAGATCATGAAAGCCTTATTGCAAAATTCAGACTTAAATTGAAGAAAATAGGGAAAACCACTAGGCCATTCAGATATGACCTAAATCAAATTCCTTACAGTGGAAGTGACAAATAGATTCAAGGAATTAGATCTGATAGACAGAGTGCCTGAAGAACTATGGATAGAGATTCGTAAGTTGGACCATAAAGAAGGCTGAGTGCCAAAGGAGTGATGCTTTTGAATACTGGTATTGAAGAAGACTCTTGAGAGTCCCTTGGACAGCAAGGAGGTCAAACCAGTCCATCCTAAAGGAAATAAGTCTTGAATATTCATTGGAAGGACTGATGCTGAGCTGAAGCTCCAATACTTTGGCCACCTGATGCAAACAGCCAACTAACTAGAATAGACCCTGATGCTGAGAAAGACTGAAGGCAGGAGGAGAAGGGGACGACAGAGGGTGAGATGGTTGGATTGCATCATTGACTCAATGGACATTTTTTGAATTTGAGCAAGCTCCGGGAGATGGTGAAGGACAGGGAAGCCTGGCTTCCTGTCAGACAGGAAGCTGCAGTTCATGGGGTTGCAAAGAGTTGGACACAGCTGAATGACTAAACAACAACAGGCCAGGAAGATGGTTCAGACCAGGAAATGAACTGTCCGGTACCTTGATTTTGGACTATTCAGCCACTAGAATTATGAGGAATAGATTTCTGTTGTTTAAACCACCTAGTCTACAGCATTTGGTTATGGAAGTCTGAGCTGATTAATACACTTAATATGTATATTGCGTCATTTTGCTTTAGGCTTACCTATTATAAGTGACTCTAAGTTGAGTCTTATTTGTTAATATAATCTGAGATGTCTTTTAAGTGGTAACCTTTAGTTGAGAACAATTAATAGTACAATTGTTATTGTACTGTCTGCTGTTTATCTTCACTGATATTTTTCTGGTTTGCTACTCTGTCTTCCAAATCACCATTTTTAATAGCTTATTTATTCACATAGCCAACAAATACTTTCTGAGTGTGTAATATGTACTAGGAACCATGCAACTTGGGATATCAAGCAACTTGGGATACAATAGCAAGCAAAGGTCTTGCACACCACTGTAACATTAAAGCAATACAGAAAATAAAATCTACTTCATTCTCTACTGAAAGGATTGGTTCCAATTTCTTTATAATATACAATGTCTTGGTCCGTATTTCCTCAAGCGAAAAAATGTGCCGAGACTAGGGTACTGAGACTTGAAGACACTGAATCATTTGTCAGCATGATTAGTAAATAATAGAGTGCAACTTATATTTGAGTCTTCCTGGATCTTAAAATTTTATATCCCATGTAACATAAAGGAAATCTTTGGAACATTTATAAATAAAACATACTAAGACACAGGAAAGTGACAGAAGTGCCAGAAAGAACAAAGATGTTCAGATCAGTCAAAAGTGTTCAAAACAGAATGTGCAGGGGGAAGGAAATCAAAACACTTGGCAGTAAGTTTTTGGAATAGCCATTTTTTTCCAAGACCAAGGAACCAGTACTAAACATATTGGCCCCTTTTCTCCCTACAAAAACCAGGAAAACTGTACTGAATAAATTGTTCATTGTTTTCCTAATGCATTAAACTGCTACTAATCTAACAGGCTAGGCTCTAATTAATATCATAATTTTTTAAGCCTCATTTACACTATAAAAGAAGGGAGACAGTCTCCACCAGTACCTTCAGGTTGGGAGCTGGTGATAAATACACAATTTCAGGCCTCATCCAAGGCTGACTGAATCAGTCAGCATACTTGACCTGTGAACAACATAGGGGTGAGGGACGCCCAACCTTCACACAGTCAAAAATCCAGGTGTACCCCATCATCAGCTCTCCAATATTGAAATTCCTCCAGAGCACAGTTCTGCATCCTCGGATTCAAGCAACCAAAGACTGTGTAATACTGTAGTGTTTACTACTGAAAAAATTCCCATGTAAGTGGACTCTCAAAATTCAAATACAAGCTATTCAGGCCTAACTGTATTTTAATATTTTATCCTAAATGATTCATATGCACGTTAAAGTTTAAGAAGCCTGTGTGAAATGAAAATATCTCCTGCCATATTCATCAACAAGAAATGTCACAGCCATCAGTGATTTCTGGCCTCCAAAAGTGAAAGAGGGCTCCTCAAAATGAGATCATCAGATGCTGCCATCCCCCCACAGTGATTGCTGAGGAGCTGGGGGAATGCAACAAGCAAGGTGAATAAGAAAACAGGATTGGCTCCAGATAGCTGAGGTGCATATGAAGGAATGAATTCATTGAGCCAAGAGGCTTGCCTCTTCCTGTACATAGAATGCTAAATTCCTTAATTTGATACCTGATCTTTGATGTTCAGACTGCCATCTCCCTTTATTGCAAACTTGTATATAGCCTGACTCTCTTCCTGCCTCCTTGGAGCAGTTTTCTCAGAGCTTCTGAGAGGCTGTCTCCTGGGCTTGGAGTCCTAAACATTTCCACCAAATAAAATAACTCTCTACTTTCAGATTGTGACTATAATTTTTTGTCGACACCTGTTATAATAAAACTAGAGCCTCTGACCTATTTAGAGGGTCCCTCAGGTCCTCTTTGTTCCAATATTCTTCGTATGTGTGTGCTAAGTCGCTTCAGTGGTGTCCGACTCCATGTGACACTATAGACTGTAGCCTTCCAGGCTCCTCTGTCCATGGGATTCTCCAGGCAAGAATACTGGAATGGGTTGCTATGCCCTTCTTCAGAGGATCTTCCTGACTCAGGAATCTAACCTGTGTCTCTTACATCTCCTGCTTTGGCAGGCGGGTTCTTAACCACTAGCACCACCTGGGAAGCTCATTCTTCCTATCCATCAACCAAAACAACATGACAATAGACAATGAAGAAGCAGGTATGAAAATCAGGCAGTCTTAATTTACAGACTTAAGAGAAGGCAGTTAGGAGGGGGAATGTTTGGGGGAAGGATGGGGGAAGGGATAGGCAGGGAGTTTGTAATCAACATGTAGACTGCTATATTTTAAATGGATAACCAACAAGGACCTACCACACACAGGACAGGGAACTCTGCTCAGTGTTAGAGGCAGTCTATATGGGAGGGGCTTTTGAACTGTGATGTTGGAGAAGACTCTTTAGAGTCCCTTAGAGTCCCTTGGATTGCAAGTTAAACCAGTCAATCCTAAAGGAAATCAGTCCTGAATATTCATTGGAAGGACTGATGCTGAAGTTCAAGTTCCAATACTTTGGCCACCTGATGTGAAGAACTGACTCATTGGAAAAGACCCTGATGCTAGGAAAGACTGAAGGCAGGAGGAGAAAGGGGTGACAGAGGATGAGATGGTTGGATGGCATCACTGACTAGATGGACATGAGTTTGAACAAGTTTCAGGAGTTGGTGATGGGCAGGAAAGCCTCGTGTGTTGCAGTCCATGGGGTCACAAAGAGGCAGACATGACTGAGCGACTGAACTGATTGACTGACATGGGAGGGGAGTTTGGAGGAGAATGGATACATGTACATGTATATGTAAGGCTAAGTGCCTTTGTTGTCCACCTGAAACTATCATAACATTGCTAATTGGTTATATGCCAATATAAAATAAAAAGTTTAAAAAGAGAAAAAGAAAATCAGGCTGTCTTCTATTAAGCCTGTTATTAAGGGATCTACAAAAATGCAATACAATGTCACTCTTCTCACTTTTTCCTTTGTGGAAAAGTTAATTTTTATAAAAATGTTGTTTATGTTAACATGTAATGAGCTAGTTTTATGTGAACTAAATATTTGTAAAATTTCACATTTTCAAATTTTGCATGCTTGTCTTACACCTAGTACTTCTGAACTGATTTTTTTTTAAGGTATAACTTATGTTGATTTTCACTGAAATCATGGTTCTGTCACTACTTTTGTAAATTAATCTGAAAGGATACGCTTGTGAAAGTGCTCCCCTTTTATCATCAGTGTAACTTGCTATGAAAATAAGGTGTAACTTTGTGACTGAAGACTTCCAAAGAATGAAGACAATGGAATGTTTCATTTTCAAAATTGTGACATATTACCTGCAGCCACAGATTCGGTATCAGATGTGAGAATAAAGATTTTTGGTACATAAAAAAAAATTCTCTCAGTTTTGTAGATATCTGTTGACATCAATGTCCATAGATAAAACTAACGTAAACAAAAGATCTTTGAGGCCCTCTCATTTTCACAGCAGGCTTTGCAAGTGGCTCTGTGGTAAAGAATCTGCCTGCCAAGCAGAGGATGAAGGTTCAATCCCTGGGTGGGGAAGATCTCCTAAAGAAGGAAATGGCAACCCACCTCAGTATTCTAGCCAGAGAAATCCCATGGACAGAGGAGCCTAGTGGGCTAGTCCCTGGGGTCACAAAGAGTCCGACAGACTTAGCGACTAACAACAAAGTTTAACAGGACAAAGTTTAAAATCCAAAAATTTGAGCATCACTGTCTTATGAAGTTTGGGAGAGAGCTTAGAAAAGTATGTGTATTCAGAAGTAAAGTTACTCCTCCATGAAGCCTTCCCAGCCCTCCTCAGGAGCAGCAGGAAATTTGTTTCCATCCCCATAGCATCTTGTGTGTGTGCAGTCTCATGTGACTCTTTGCCACCCCATGGATTGTAGCCCACCTCTCCAGCATTGGCAGCCCGGATTCTTTACCACTGAGCCAGAATCTCCAAAATGATGCCGTAAGTTGATTTATCCATCCTGTCACTTTTTTAAAAACTTTTTTTTCATAGGGAATGAATAAATAAACAAGTGCTTCCAGTTTATTTATCCAATGATTGTATTTGAGGTGTCAGCCGGTATCGGAAACTTTTGATCTTATAAACATTACCTTAATAATCACCGAGTCACTTAGAAACTCTCTCCATTAATTCCCATGCAAAACTTAACTATAAGGATTTGTTAAGCCTTACGTTAATTTCCTTATCTAATGCGGCCATCACCAGGTCTTTTCCTGTCCTGGGATGTCTTTTCTGGGCCAGCATCGCTCGCTGCAAGTGCTTTCTTTTCTAGAGATTTGGAAGGCAGTGAAAGTCCTGCTTCCTTCCAAGTTCACAGGTTGGCTGTGCCTTCTGCCACAGATCTAACAGGACCAGAGGTCGTGCCTCGATTCGAACTCTTGCCAACTGTGCCCGAGGGTGCGTCGACGCTTCGCAAGAACTCTAGGAAATGCGGACTCACAGTGCCCCTTGCGGCCCTCGGATCCAGACGGGCTAGACCGGAGCCTCAGGAGTATTTGGGGACACCCCCCCCGCGCCTCCCGCCGCCTTTGGCTGTGCTCGCGTTGAGGCTGCTCGCCCGGCGCCCGCCCTGCTAACCGCTGCGGGTCCCACCAGGTTCTGGGAGTCCAGGGGCAAGGCCCAGCCTCTTCTCCCACCCACTTCCGCCCCCACAGCTCAGCCCCAGCCCCTGGTGGTGAGACCGCCGGCCCCGAGAGCGCGGCTCCCTTGTTTTCCGGCCCCCAGGAGTGGTGCGCGGGTCACCGCCTGGCCCTGCAGCCCCCGGGCCGGACTAGCTGGAGCCCGGCCGGCACTCACCTCGAGGCCGGCGGCAGGCACGGTGCAGCGCGGCCGCCCCACAGGCGCAGGGTCCCGCGGAGGAGGCGCGTGGCCATGGCTGGGACTGCGAGGGCTGCTGCGAGGGCTGCCGCGGGGGCAACGCACATGTCTCCTCGGGACTCAGAGCGCGCAGGGCGAGGGGCCGGCCCGGGGCACTATCCCTGAACCTTGCCCCGGGGCAGTCCCGCCCGAAAAGCGTCGCGCAGCCGCCCTGGAACCTGGGCGTGCTTCCGGAGCGGTGTCCGCGGCCTCCCATCCCCGGTGCCTGCGGTGGGTGAGCCGCCCAGCGTTGGGACACGCCCCCCCGGAATCTTACCAAAGGAAAGACTCCAAGCTGGAAATTGTTACTTTTTTCCTACGGCGTTGTTGTGTATCTAAGCAGTTCTTTTCCTTGTTCTGAACCGCTTTGAGGAACCGGTGTAAGTTATGGAGCTTCAGAAATCCACTCAAATACAAACTCACAAACTTACATGAAGTACCTTTCCTTTTCCTTTTTTTTCCTTTTTAGGATTTTTTCCCCCTTATTATTTTTTTAATTGAAGTAGTTGATCTACAATATTAGTGTCAGGTGCACGACGTGCCTGCGTGCTAAGTCGCTTCAGTCCTGTCTGACTCTTTGCGATCCTATGGACCGTAGCCCGCCAGGCTCCTCTGTCCATGGGATTCTCCAGGCAAGAATCCTGGCGTGGGTTGTCCTCCAGGCTGGTGCACAACATACCAATTCAAAATTTGTGTAGCGAGATGGATGAAACTGGAGCCCATTATACAGAGTAAAGTAAGCCAGAAAGATAAAGAACATTACAGCATACTAACACATATATATGGAATTTAGAAAGATGGCAATGATAACCCTATATGCAAAATAGAAAAAGAGACACAGATGTATAGAACAGAATTTTGGACTCTGTGGGAGAAGGCGAGGGTGGGATGTTTCAAGAGAACAACATCGAAACATGTATATTATCTATGGTGAAACAGATCACCAGCCCAGGCTGGATGCATGAGACAAGTGCTCGGGGCTGGTGCACTGGGAAGACCCAGAGGGATCCGGTGGAGAGGGAGGTGGGAGGGGGGATCGGGATGGGGAACACATGTAACTCCATGGCTGATTCATGTCAATGTATGACAAAACCTACTACAATATTGTAAAGCAATTAGCCTCCAACTAATAAAAATAAATGAAAAAACAAAACAAAACAAAATTTGTGTAGCTTATACTCCATTTTTAAAACATTTTATTGGGGGTATAGTTGATTTACAATGTTGTGTTAGTTTATGCTGCATAGCAAAGTGAATTAATTATACATATACATATATCCACTCTTAAAAATTCTTTTCCCATATAGGTCATTACAGAGTAGAGCTCCAGGTGGTATATAGTAGGCCTTATTAGTTATTTTTTATTTTTATTTTTGTTGTTGTTTTGTTTTCCAAAACTCACCTATTTTATATATAGTAGTGTGTCTGTGTCAACCTCAATCTCCCAATTTATCCTTCTCTTCCCTTTATCCTCTGGTAAGTTTGTTTTCTACATCTGTGAGTCTATTTCCCTTTTGAAAGAAAGTTCTTCATTTGTATCATTTTGATACCCCACATATAAGCAATAATCATGATATTTGTCTTTGTCTGATTTCACCTAGTATGATAAGCTCCAGGTCCATCCATGCCACTGCAAATGGCATCATTTCATTCTTTTTATGGTTGAATAATCTTCCATTGTATATATGTGCCACATCTTCATTTACCCACTCCTCTGTGGATGGATATTTAGGTTCTTTCCATAGCGTGGCTATTGTGAATAATGCTTCAGTGAACGTTGGGGTACATGTATTCTTTTGCATTATGATTTTCTCTGATGTATGCCAAGGAGTAGGATTGCTGGATCATATGGTAGTTCTATTTTTAGTTTTTTGAGGAACCTCCATACTGTTCCATGAAATTTATTTTCTAACATTGCAGATTGATTTACTTCACATAAATGACTGTAAACACTATTTTCAAAGAAATGTGATGTTATCATTTTTTTTCTCACAAAAATTAGTAGCCATTTCTTGGCAAAAATTAAAACATGTTCAGTATGAAACTTTAAAAATTTAGTTTTGCTCTTCAATAGTATTTTATTTGAATTCATGTCTTGCCATTTCCTTTTTGTTCAAGTCATCAAATACTGTTTAATAATCTACAGTTCTTTGTTTTAAAAAAGAATCTGCCTACAAGGCAGGAGGCTTGAGTGCGATCCTTGGGTTGGGAAGATCCCCTGAAGAAGGGAATGGCTACCTACTCCAGTATTCTTGCCTGGAGAATTCCACGGACAGAGGAGCCTGGGGTTGCAAAGAGTTGGACATGACTGAATGACTAACACACGTCTATTTATTTTTGGTTGTGTTGGATCTTTGTTGCTGTGCAGGCTTTTCTCAACTTGCAGAGAATGGGAGCTACTCTCTAATTTCAGTACATGGACTGCTCATTGTGGTGGATTTCTTGTTGTGGAACACAGGCTCTAGAATGGGCAGGCTTCAGTAGTTGTTGCACATGGGCTCTGTAGTTGTGGTTCCCAGGCTCTAGAGGACAGGTTCAATAGCTGTGGCATCCAGGCTTAGTTGCTCGGTGACTTGTGGGATCATCCCAAACCTGTGTCTCCTGCCTTGACAGGTGGATTCTTTAGCACTGAACCACCAGGGAAGCCCAATAATCTACATTTCAATTTAATGAAGTATGCACTTTTGAAATTTGTGGATGTGGTTTTTTGGTAATAGGAAATCACTGAAAGATTGAACACTGAAGAGTTTTCAGAGTGGATTTCTAAGGGGGTAAAGCAGGACATTAAGGCCATTCTAATAGTCGAAGATCATTATCAAGGGCCTGCAATGGTGCAAGTGAAAAAAAGACATGTCTTGTTAGAAATCAGGAACCAACAACTAATTGAATGCAGTATAAAGAAGTTTTCTTTTTTTTTTTTTAAAGAACGTTTTAATTGCAAACAAAAGCATGTGAATATTATTAGCTAGCTGGGGAAGCCCAAGACTCCTTGAAGGCTTGCTAGAATTCTGGACTTGATAACCAACCTTCTTAAGCCACCTCAACTATTAGAAGTCTGTGCCAGGGTATTTACTCGCTTCCTGGGACCAAAGTTGTTTTTTCAGGATGCTGATTAGCTGATCAAGTAATCTGTTATTACTGAAACCATTTACTTCAGATTGGGACTTGAACCCATGTGCTCGGACTTGAACCTGGCTAAAATGCAGTTTGGGGCTTGAACCTTTGTGGCTTCCAACTGAGATCACACACTTGGTTTCAGGACTTACTGAAGCTCAGGTTCTTGATGCTTCATCACAGAAAGAATTCAGTGAGACACAAAGTGATAGGTAAAAAGTGGATTTATTTAGAGAGAAACACACTCCACAGAGCATGGGCCACCTCAGAAGGTGAGAGGCCCTGAAATATGGCATGATTAGTTTTTACGGGATGGGTAATTTCATAGGCTAATGCGTGGGAGGATTATTGCAACTATTTGCAGGAAGGGGGTGGAGATTTCCAGGAACTGGGCCACCTGACTCACAGATAAAAACCCTGATGCTGGAAAAGATTGAAGGCAGAAGAGAAGAGGGCAACAGAGGATGAGATCGTTGGATGGCATCACCGATTCAATGGACATGAACTTGGGCAAACTCTGGGAGGTGGTGAGGGACAGGGAAGCCTGGCATGCTGCAGTGCATGTGATTGAGAGCAGTTGGACATGACTTGGCAACTGAACAACAACAGCTTGGAACTGTCATGGTGACTGTGAGGACCACTATCCCTTAGCTTGCTGGTGTGTTGCAATGAGTGTATACTGAGGCTCAGGGTCTAGTGGTGAAGAAGGAAACCGAGGGATCTGGACTCCATCCTAAGCCTGACCTACATAAGCTACACGCATGGTCACCCTCCTGGTGGACTCTGAACTTTGTGCTCGGTGTCTATGGAAACGGCATACCAAGGAAAGAACAGACCCCCTTTGGACAAAAGAGCTTCAGGACCTGTGCCTAGATTATCCACTGTCTAAAGGAAAACACACTAATCACCCCTGTCACTGGACAGGGTCATAAATTTTGTTGTGCTTATCGGAGGGTGATCTCAGACCTATTGATTAATGACCAATTGTTTAACTGTTTAAGCTCATGATACATAAGTTATGGGTTTATTGTGATTGTATCTCTCCCTCTTTGTTTGGGCAAGTTTCAAGGAATCTGGGGAGGTGGGTTTGTGCATGTACACTTAAGGTATATAAGGTTTTCACAGAAACTGTTTGGGGTCCTTGGCTAAGAGGAGACTCTGCCTTGGCCCTGCCGGTGTAATAAACTGCACTTCACTGTCTGTACTGTTCTTCCGAGTGACTCTGTTTCCCGGTACGCGTGGCTACAACAGTGGAAGTTCACTTGTCCACCATCTTGGATCCATTTGGTTTATGTCTTGTCCTATATCATTCTTTTAAAGTCTATGCCCTGTCCCCTTCTTTCCTGTGTCAGTTTGGAGCAATGAGACCCTTCTCTACTTGGTCTTGCTGAGTCTCTGACAGTGAAGATAATAATAAAACACTATTTCAGTGTGACTTAATGGTCTGAGAATAACTACAGCAGCACCACTTGTTTAATCAGAATATCTGATGATGAGGTCCAGGATTCGATATTGCTAACATGTATCATGTCTCCAAGGGCTTCCCTGGTGGCTCAGATGGTAAAGAATCTGCCTGCAAGGCAGGAGACCTGGGTTCAGTCCCTGAGTTGTAAAGATCCCCTGGAGAAGGGAAAGGCTACCCACTCCAGTATTCTGACCTGGAGAGTTCCATGGACAGAGGAACCTGGCAGACTATAGTCTCAGTTCAGATCAGTTCAGTTTAGTTGCTCAGTTGTGTCCAACTCTTTGCGACTTCATGAATCGCAGCACAACAGGCCTCCCTGTCCATCACCAGCTCCCGGACTTTACTCAAACTCATGTCCATCGAGTCGGTGATGCCATCCAGCCATCTCATCCTCTGTCGTCCCCTTTTCCTTCTGCCTCCAATCCCTCCCAGCATCAGGGTCTTTTCCAATGAGTCAGCTCTTCACATCAGGTGGCGAAAGTATTGGAGTTTCAGCTTCAGCATCAGTCCTTCCAGTGAATATTCAGGATTTATCTCCTTTAGGATGGACTGGTTGGATCTCCTTGCAGTCCAAGGGGCTCTCAAGAATCTTCTCCAACACCACAGTTCAAAAGCATCAATTTTTTGGCACTCAGCTTTCTTCATAGTCCAAGTCTTACATCCATACATGACTACTGGAAAAACAATAGCCTTGACTAGATGGACATTTGTTGGCAAAGTAATGTCTTTGCTTTTTAATTTGCTGTCTAGGTTGGTCATAACTTTCCTCCCAAGGAGTAAGTGTCTTTTAATTTCATGGCTGCAATCACCATCTGCAGTGATTTTGGAGCCCCCAAAATAAAGTCTGTCACTGTTTCTACTGTTTCCCCATCTATTTCCCATGAAGTGATGGGACCAGATGCCATGATCTTAGTTTTCTGAATCTTGAGTTTTAAGCCAACTTTTTCACTCTCCTCTTTCACTTTCAACAAGAGGCTTTTTAGTTCCTCTTCACTTTCTACCATAAGGGTGGTGTCATCTGCATATCTGAGGTTATTGATATTTCTCCCGGCAATCTTGATTTCCAACTTATGTTTCTTCCAGCCCAGCATTTCTCTTGAAGTAATCTGCATATAAGTTAAATAAGCAGGTGACAATATACAACCTTGACGTACTCCTTTTCCTATTTGGAACCAGTCTGTTGTTCCATGTCTGGTTCTAACTGTTGCTTCCTGACCTGCATACAGGTTTCTCAGGAGACAGGCCAGGTGGTCTGTATTCCCATCTTTTTCAGAATTTTCCACAGTGTATTGTGATCCACACGGTCAAAGGCTTTGGCATAGTCAATAAAGCAGAAATATGTGTTTTTCTGGAACTCTCTTGCTTTTACATGGGGTCACAAAAAGTTGGACATGATTGAGCAACTTTCACTCACTGACTCACTCATCGTGTCTCACAGGTGATTTTTGAAATTAGGTTTAATTAATTCACTTTTTTTCTCATAAAAATAGTCTGTATTGACCATGACTGGATTTTTTATGTCTCTTGTTACTTGTTTGTAGGAAGTAGGCTTCATTCAGGCTTCCTAGGTGGTGTTAGTTGTAAAGAACCCTCCTGCCATTGCCAAGCAATCCCTGGGGTGGATTGATCCCCTGGAGTAGGACATGGTATTCTTGCCTGGAGACGATGGTTTGATCCCTGGGTTGGGAATTCAAAGAGCTATTTATTAGGGAAGGGAGGGAATGCAGAAACAAAGGAGAAACAGTTCAAAAACAATAATGGAGCTTTAGGGCAAGGGGCTTATTCTTCCTCAAGGAATATACATAACAAAATACCTTTGAGTTTTCTGTAGGAACTAAGGCCCCCACCCAGGTGGTGGTGTTCAGTCACTCAGTCCTGTCTGACTCTTTGAGACCCTGTGGACTGCAGCATGCCAGGCTTCCCGGTCCTTCACCATTTCCTGGAGTCTGCTCAAACTCATGTCTACTGAGTCAGTGATGCCATCCGGTTGGATGGATATCAGCCACTGTCATCACTTTCTCCTCTTGCATTCAATCTTTCCCAGTATCAGGATGTTTTCCAATGAGTCAGTTCTTCACACTAGGTGGCCAAAGTATTGGAGATTCAGCTTTAGCATAAGTCCTTCCAATGAATATTCAGGATTGATTTCCTTTAGGATTGACTGGTTTGATCTCTGTGCAGTCAAAGGGACTCTCAAGAATCTTCTCTAGTACCACAGTTCGAAGGAATCATTTCTTCGGTGCTCAGCTTTTTTATTGTCCAGATCTCACATGACTACTATAAAAACCATAGCTTTGACTATATGGAACTTTGTAGGTGAAGTAATGTCTCTGCTTTTTATTTTATTTTTAAAAAATTAATTAAATTATTTTAATTGGAGGCTAATTACTTTACAATATTGTAGTGGTTTTTGCCATACATTGACATGAATCAGCCATGGGTGTACATGTGTTCCCCATCCTGAACCCCCCTCCCACATCACTCCCCATCCCATCCCTCAGCGTCATCCCAGTGCACCAGCCCTGTCTCATGCATTGAACCTGGACTGGCAATCTATTTCATATATGATAACATACATGTTTCAATGCTATTCTCTTAATTCATCCCACCCTCGCCTTCTCCCACAGAGTGCAAAAGTCTTTTCTTTACATCTGTGTCTCTTTTGCTGTCTCGCATATAGGGTCATCATTACCATCTTTCTAAATTCCATATATATGTGCTAATATACCGTATGGGTGTTTTTCTTTCTGACTTACTTCACACTATAAAAGGCTCCAGTTTCATCCACTTTATTAGAACTGATTCAAATGCATTCTTTTTAATAGCTGAGTAATACTCCATTGTGTGTATGTACCACAGCTTTCTTATCCATTCATCTGCCAATGGACATTTAGGTTGTTTCCATGTCCTGGCTATTGTAAACAGTGCTGTGATGTACATTGGGGTGCATGTGTCTCTTTCAATTCTGGTTTCCTTGGTGTGTATGCCCAGCAGTGGGGTTACTGGGTCATATGGGAGTTCTATTTCCAGTTTTTTAAGGAATCTCCAAACTGTTCTCCATAGTGGCTGTACTAGTTTGCATTCCCACCAACAGTGTAAGAGAGTTTCCTTTTCTCTGCACCCTCTCCAGCATTGTTTGTAGACTTTTTGATAGCAGCTATTCTGACTGGAGTGAGATGGTATCTCATTGTGGTTTAGATTTGCATTTCCCTGATAATGAGTGCTGTTGAGCATCTTTTCATGTGTTTGTTAGCCATCTGTATGTCTTCTTTGGAGAAATGTCTGGTTAGTTCTTTGGCCCATTTTTTGATTGGGTCGTTTATTTTCTGGAAT
Organism: Muntiacus reevesi; assembly: GCF_963930625.1. Lineage (NCBI taxonomy): Eukaryota > Metazoa > Chordata > Mammalia > Artiodactyla > Cervidae > Muntiacus > Muntiacus reevesi. Next base: position 138,068,755 of record NC_089251.1, on the reverse strand, counting down.
GGAGCTGCAGGAGCTGCTTGTATATTTTTGAGATTAATTCTTTGTCAGTTGCTTTGTTTGCTATTATTTTCTCCCGTTCTGAAAGTTGTCTTTTCACCTTGTTTACAGTTTCCTTCGTTGTGCAAAAGCTTTTAAGTTTAATTAGGTCCCATTTGTTCATTTTTGCTTTTATTTCCATTACTCTGGGAGGTGGGTCATAGAGGATCCTGTTATGATTTATGTCAGAGAGTGTTTTGCCTATGTTTTCCTCTAGGAGTTTTATAGTTTCTGGTCTTACATTTAGATCTTTAACCAATTTTGAGTTTATTTTTGTGTATGGTGTTAAAAAGTGCTCTAGTTTCACTCTTTTACAAGTAGTTGACCAGTTTTCCCAGCACCACTTGTTAAACAGATTGTCTTTTCTCCATTGTATATTCTTGCCTCCTTTTTCAAAGATAAGGTGTCCATAGGTGTGTGGATTTATCTCTGGGCTTTCTATTTTGTTCTATTAATCTATATTTCTGTCTTTGTGCCAGTACCGTACTGTCTTGATGACTGTAACTTTGTAGTATAGTCTGAAGTCAAGCAGGCTGTTTCCTCCAGTTCCATTCTACTTTCTCAAGGTTGCTTTGTGTATTTGAGGTTTTTTGTATTTCCATACAAATTATGAAATTATTTGTTTTAGTTCTCTGAAAAATACCATTGGTAGCTTGATAAGGATTGCATTGAATCTATAGATTGCTTTGGGTAGTATACTCGCTTTCACTATATTGATTCTTCTGATCCATGAACATGGTATTTTTCTCCATCTATTTGTGTCATCTTTGATTTCTTTCATCAATGTTTTATAATTTTCTATATATAGGTCTTTTGTTTTCTTAGGTAGATTTATTCCTAAGTATTTCATTATTTTCGTTGCAATGGTGAATGGAATTGTTTCCTTAATTTCTCTTTCTGTTTTCTCATTGTTAGTGTATAAGAATGCAAGGGATTTCTGTGTGTTAATTTTTTATCCTGCAACTTTACTATATTCATTGACTAGCTCTAGTAATTTTCGGGTGGAGTATTTAGGGTTTTCTATGTAGAGGATCATGTCATCTGCAAACAGTGAGGGTTTTACTTCTTCTTTTCCAATCTGGATTCCTTTTATTTCTTTTTCTTCTCTGGCTGCTGTGGCTAAAACTCCCAAAACTATGTTGAATAGTAGTGGTGAGAGTGGGCACCCTTGTCTTGTTCCTGACTTTAGGGGAAATGTTTTCAATTTTTCACCATTGAGGAAAATGTTTGCTGTGGGTTTGTCATATATGGCTTTTATTATGTTGAGGAATGTTCCTTCTATGCCAGCTTTCTGGAGAGATTTTTTTTTTTTTAATCATAAATGGGTATTGAATTTTGTCAAAGGCTTTCTCTGCATCTACTGAGATAATCATATGGTTTTTATCTTTCAATTTGTTAATGTGGTGTATCACATTGATTGATCTGCAAATATTGAAGAATCTTTACATCCCTGGGATAAAGCCCACTTGGTCATGATATATGGTCTTTTTATTATGTTATTGGATTCTGTTTGCTAGAATTTTGTTAAGGATTTTTGCATCTATGTTCATCAGTGATATTGGCCTGTAGTTTTCTTTTTTTGTGGTATCTTTGTCTGGTTTTGGAATTAGGGTGATGGTGGCCTCATAGAATGAGTTTGGAAGTTTGCCTTCCTCTGCAATTTTCTGGAAGAGTTTGAGGGATAGGTGTTAGCTCCACTCTAAATTTTTGGTAGAATTCAGCTGTGAAGCTCTCTGGTCCTGGGTTTTTGTTTGCTGGAAGATTTCTGATTACAGTTTTGATTTCTGTGCTTGTGATAGATCTCTTAAGATTTTCTGTTTCTTCCTGGTTCAGTTTTGGAAAGTTAAACTTTTCTAAGAATTTGTCAATTTCTTCCAAGTTGTCCATTTTATTGGCATATAGTTGATGATAGTAGTCTCTTATGATCCTTTGTATTTCTGTGTTGTCTGTTGTGATTTCTCCATTTTCATGTCTAATTTTGTTGATTTGATTCTTCTCCTTTTTTTTTCTTGATGAGTCTGGCTAATGGTTTGTCTATTTTATTCATCTTCTCAAAGAACCTGCTTTCAGGTTTGTTGATTTTTGCTGTGATCTCCTTTTTTCCCCCTCCATTTATTTCTCCCCTAATTTTTATGATTTCTTTCCTTCTACTAACCCTGGGGTTCTTCATTTCTTCTTTTTCTAGTTGCTTTAGGTGTAGAGTTAGATTATTTATTTGATTTTTCTCTTGTTTCTTGAGGTAAGCTTGTATTGCTATGAACCTTCCCCTTAGCACTGCTTTTAGGGAATCCCATAGGTTTTGGGTTGCTCTGTTTTCATTTTCATTCATTTCTATGCATATTTTGATTTCTTCTGTGATTTGTTGGTTATTCAGAAGTGTGTTGTTTAGCCTCCATATGTTTGTATTTTTAATAATTTTTTTCCCTTTAGTTGGCATCTAATCTTACTGCATTATGATCAGTAAAGAGGCTTGAAATGATTTCAACTTTTTTTAACTTACCAAGGCTAGATTTATGGCCCAGGATGTGATCTGTCCTGGAAAATGTTCTGTGTGCACTTGAGGAAAAGGTGAAATTCATTGTTTTAGAGTGAAATGTCCTATAGATATCAATTAGGTCTAACTGGTCCATTGTATCATTTAAAGTTTGTGTTTTCTTGCTAATTTTCTGTTTAGTTGATCTATCGATAGGTGTGAGTTGGGTATTAAAGTCTCCCACTATTATTGTGCTACTGTTAATTTCCCCTTTCATACTCGTTGGCATTTGCCTTACATATTACAGTGCTCCAATGTTGGGTGCACATATATTTATAATTGTTATATCTTCTCCTCGGATTGATCCTTTGATCATTATGTAGTGTCCTACTTTGTCTCTTTTGACAGCCTTTATTTCAAAGTCTATTTTATCTGATATGAGTATTGCTACTTCTGCTTTCTTTTGGTCTCCATTTGTGTGAAATATCTTTTTCCAGTCCTTCACTTTCAGTCTGTATGTGTCCCTTGTTTTGAGGCGGGTCTCTTGTAGACAGCATATATAGGGGTCTTGTTTTTGTATCCATTCAGCCGGTCTTTGTCTTTTGGTTGGGGCATTCAATCCATTTACATTTAAGGTAATATTTGATAAGTATGATCCCGTTGACATTTATTTTGTTGTTTTGAGTTCAAGTTTATAAACCTTTTCTGTGTTTCCTATCTAGAGAAGATCCTTTAGCATTTGTTGAAGAGCTGGTTTGGTGGTGTTGAATTCTTTCAGCTTTTGCTTGTCTGTAGAGATTTTGATTTCTCCTTCATATTTGAATGAAATCCTTACTGGGTACAGTAATCTGGGCTGTAGGTTTTTCTCTTTCATCACTTGAAGTATGTCCTGCCATTCCCTTCTGGCCTGGGTTTCAATTGAAAGATCAGCTGTTATCCTTATGGGAATCCCCTTGTGTGTTATTTGTTGTTTTTCCCTTGCTGCTTTTAATACTTGTTCTTTGTGTTTGATCTTCATTAACTTGATTAATATGTGTCTTGGGGTATTTTGCCTTGGGTTTATCCTGTTTGGGACTTTCTGGGTTTCTTGGACTTGGGTGGCTATTTCCTTCCCCATTTTATGGAAGTTTTCAACTATTATCTCCTCAAGTATTTTCTCATGGCCTTTCTTTTTGTCTTCTTCTTCTGGGATTCCTATGATTCGAATGTTTGAGTGTTTAACATTGTCCCAGAGGTCTCTGAGGTTGTCCTCATTTCTTTTAATTCTTTTTTTCTTTTTTCTTTTCTGTTCCATTTATTTCAACCATTCTATTTTCCACCTCACTTATCCTATCTTCTGCCTCAGTTATTCTACTGTTGGGTTCCTCCAGAGTGTTTTTGATCTCAGTTATTGCATTATTCATTGTTGATTGACTTTTTAATTTATTCTAGGTCCGTGTTAAACATTTCTTGCATCTTCTTAATCCTTGTCTCCAGACTATTTATCTGTAACTCCATTTTGTTTTCAAGATTTTAGATCATTTTTACTATCATTATTCTGAATTCTTTTTCAGGTAGACTCTGTATCTCCTCCTCTTTTGTTTGATTTGGTGGGCATTTATCATATTTCTTTACCTGCTGAATATTTCTTTGCTTTTTCATCTTGTTTAGATTGCTGTGTTTGGGGTGGCCATTCTGTATGCTGGACGTTTGTGGTTCCTCTTTATTGTGGAGATTCCTCCCTATGGGTGGGGTTGGATGAGTGGCTTGTCAAGGTTTCCTGGTTAGGGAAGCTTGCATTGGTGTTCTGATAGGTGGAGCTGGATCTCTTCTCTCTGGAGTGCAATGAAGTGTCCAGTAGTGAGTTTTGAGGTATCTATGGGTTTGGTGTGACTTTTGGTCGTGTGTATTTTAATACTCAAGGTTATGTTCCTGCATTGTTGGAGAATTAGCTTGGTATGTCTTTCTCTGAAATTTGTTGGCTCTTGGGTGGAGCTTTGTTTCAGTGAAGGTAAGGAGGCTTTTGGACGAACTCTTGTCAATTAATGTTTCCTGGAGTCAGGAGTTTTCTGGTGTTCTCAAGTTTTGGATTTAAGCCTCTCACCTCTGGCTTTCAGTCTTATTCTTACAGGACTTCTCCATCTATACAGCACCGATGATAAAACATCTAGGTTAATGGTGAAGAGATTCTCCACAGTGAGGGACACCCAGAGAGGTTCACAGAGTTACGTGGAGAAGAGAAGAGGGTAGAGGGAGATAGAGGTGACCAGGAGGAGAAGAGGGGGAGTCAAAAGGAGAGAGACAAATCTAGCCAGTAATCGGTTCCCTAAGTGTTCTCCACAGCCCGGAACACCAAAAGAGATTCACAGAGTTAGGTAGAGAAAAGAAGGGGGAGGGAGGAGATAGAGGTGACCTAGGGGAGAAAAATGAGAGTCAAAAGGGGAGAGAGCAATCAAGCCAGTAATCACACTCTTAATTAAAAATGGGTACTGATGGTTGGATTCTTAAAGGTACAAAATTGACAACAAATACCAAAAAGCAAAGATTAAAAATCTAGAGGTTAGATTCTCAAAAATACAATATTTAAAAAACAAAGCAAAATCACAAAAATTATGAAAAAATATATATATGAAATTTGCTTTTAAAATAGGGTCTTTTTTTTTTGGCAAGGTAATAGTAGGTTATAAAAATGAAAATGAAAGGAATAATAAAGAACTTAAAAATTAAAAAACGATAATAGTAAAGTATATCTAGGTATTTCTCTGAAGTTGTTGAGGACTGTGTGGGGTCAGTTCAGTTTCAGATAGTTTGTTGTTCCAGCTTATAATTCTCAAGGTCTATAGGCCCCTTCCAATGTAGTCAGTGCTAACTGCAGCATTTTAATCTGTTGCACCTGTCACTTGCAGAGAGGTTCCCTCTTCTTTGTTTATTTTGGCTTCCTCTGTTTGCAAGTCTCTTCAGTGTCTAATTTCCACCCTGACACAAGGAGGCAAAGGTGGTTATTTATTTAGGCTCGGGAGGAGCATTGCAAACAAATATCACTGGCGTGTGTGGGGAGTGATTGCAGTGTCTGGGCCACACTGGGTTTGCCCCTGCTCATAGCGTGTGTGCTTTCCCAGTCTACACTGCTCGGGCTCCAGGTTGCTGTGCAGGGGAACTGTCTAAAGCGGGCCCTGTGTTGTGTGCACTTCCCAGGTCTAAACTGCTCAGGTTCAGGTCCTTGTGTACTCCACAAAGGCACAGACTCAGTTGGGTCTGTGCTTTGTGCCCTTCCCAGGTCCGAGGAGCTCAGGCGACCAGGTGCTTGGCGAGTGCATTCTCCCAGGTGTGTGCTGCATCTTATCACCTCCCCGGTCCCAGCCACTCGGTTTCCTGGGTGCGCAGTAACAGTGCTGTCTCAGGTGTGCCGTGTATCTCCTCTGGGGAGCTGATCTCTGACTGCGACCCTCCTGGAGCATGTCACCATCCAGGATCCCAGGAAGACTTGGTCAGCAACTGGGGGCCTGCTCGCAGTTTGGTAGAGGATGCCATCTCTGGGGCCGAGATTGCCCCTCGCCTTCCAGCTCTGGCTGCCACCTGCCTGCCTCTCTGCCTCCAGTGGGTGAAGGGCCTGTCCGCAGCTGGCTAGCTCTCCTCTGGTATTCGCTCAGTCCTTTGTTCTGTGAGCAGGCCTGGCAGTGCCTTAGGGTAGAGCTTTTCACAGGAAAGTTCTCTCTCTCACTCTCTTTTTTCTCTCTCTCTGGCTATCCCACAGTTTGGGTTTCTATCTCACATTAGCTCCCTCAGATTGTCCACAGGGCATTCAGGCCCAGTCCCTAAGCACGTAGCCTGCGCCTCCCTGTTCAGCCCCTTCTTGCTGCTGGAGGAGGCGAGCATCTGGGCTGCTTCTCCACTGGGAGTTGCGGTTAGGCATGTAATCTGTGGGTTTTTTGTTTTTTCTCCCAGTTATGTTACCCTATGAGATTCCAAACCTCCCCACAGACCCGTCAGTGAGAGTGTTTCCTGGTGTTTGGAAACTTCTCATCCTTCATGACTCCCTCCGCAGGATGAGTCTCTGTCCCTAACTCTTTTGTCTCTTTGTCTTTTATATTTTGTCCTACCTCCTTTTGAAGAGGATGGGCTCCCTTTCTGGGTGTCTGGTGTCCTCTGCCAGTGTTCAGAAGTTGTTTTGTGGAATTTGCTCAGCATTCAATTGATCTTTTGATGAATTTGTGGGGGGAAAAGTGATCACCTCATCCTATTCCTCCACCATCTTAGACGCACCCCCCTTCTCTGCTTTTTAATATTCTGCCTAGGTTTGTCATAGCTTTTCTTCTAAGGAGCAAGCTTATTTTAATTTCAAAAATTGTTCTTTTCTCAGGGGAGGGTGTAATATTCTCGGTTCTGTCTTGCTGCAGCAAAAATTCGAAATGGTGAGCCAGTGTTACAATTCTGTTACAGCTCAGTTTTACTAAGCAAAGGATAGTACAACTTAAAGGTGTCAGGGCAGGCCGACCCCAAAGGAGAGGCCTCAATCCTTATAGGCTTCTTCCTTTTATACACTGGTCTCCCCACTGAGCCTGCCTTATACAAATTGGGCTAGCCAAGAAGGGGGAGTGTAAGTTTCACCTGAAGTTTTCACTCTGGTCCAGGGCTTTTCTTTTGTTCCATTTTCAAGACCTGTTCCCTTTCTTTGTCTTTCAGCCACCACCATTTTTGACTCCTTTTTTCTTATTCTAACTACCTAACATTCCCCCCTCAAGAATTGGGAGGTCCAGTTGTTTGGGAGTAAGGCTGTTAAGGTATCTCTGGCTACTTCTTGCTGAGCTGGGATGGCAAGGGGCACTGGACCCCCCCCCCCTTGCTAGTCTCAAGCCTCAGAGTCCTTATAGTGGTGCCCATCTAAGGTTGAGTGATATTTTCTGTGGTTGCGTGTAGTTTTATATATCCTTGTTCAACTGGCACTGCATGTTGCAGCTTGTTGATAGGTGTATTGAATGTCCTCTTCTGTTTTCTTACAGTTTAACTTGTGAGTAGTGAATCCAGGAGTCATGTCCTGGTACCTTGACTGCTGTGGGAGTAGAAAGTATTACAGGGTAGAGGTCCTTCCATGTAGGCTGGAGTTGAGCCTTTGGAGACCCATCTTTCCAGACTTTAATTAAGACTTGAGTCCCTGGAGCATATCAGTTCAGTTCAGTTCAGTCACTTAGTTATGTCTGACTGTTTGTGATGCCATGGACTGCAGCACACCAGGTCTCCCTGTCATCACTGACTCCTGGAGTTTACTCAAACTCATGTCCATTGAGTTGGTGATGCCATCCAACCATCTCATCCTCTGTCATCCCCTTCTCCTGCCTTCAATCTTTCCCAGCATCAGGATCTTTTCCAGTGAGTCAGTATGTCGCATCAGATGGCCAAAGTATTGGAGTTTCAGCTTCAGCGTCAGTCCTTCCAATGAAAATTCAAGACTGATTTCCTTTAGGTTGGACTAGTTCAATCTTCCTGTTGTCCAAAGTATTCTCAAAAGTCTTCTCCAACACCACAGTTCAAAAACATCAATTCTTCAGCACTTAGCTTTCTTAATAGTCCAACTCTCACATTCATACCTGACTACTGGAAAAACCATAGCCTTGACTAAACATACCTTTGATGACAAAGTAATATCTCTGCTTTTTAATATGCTGTCTAGGTTGGTCATAACTTTTCTTCCAAGGAATAAGCATATTTTATTTTCATGGCTGCCGTCACCATCTGCAGTGATTTTGGATCCCCCAAAACATAAAGTCTGTCACTGTTTCCATCGTTTCCTCATCTGTTTGCCATGAAGTGATGGAACCTGAAACCATGATCTTAGTTTTCTGAATGCTGAATTTTAAACCAACATTTTCACTCCTCTTTCACTTTCATCAAGAGGCTCTTTAGTTCTTCTTCACTTTCTGCCATAAGGGTGATGTCATCTGCATATCTGAGGTTATTGAGCATATATAGTGGTGTCTCTTTAGAATCTTTTGGGTCCTGGTTGATACCCCACAAGCATATATCTTGTTGTAATTGCCCAATGGTCTTGGTATAAGACCAGAGGGTCTGAGCCTTTATATCTAGGAAGAGGTCATTGACATAAACAAAAGGCCTCCATGTAGCATCTCATAAGGACTAAGACCAACCTGTTCCTTAGGGGCAATACGGGTGTGGAGGAGAGCTATTGGTAAAGCCTCCTTCCAACCGAGGGAGGTCTCCTGGGTTATCTTTTATCACGGATTTTAAGAATTGGTTGGGTCTTTCTACTTTTCCTGAAGACTGAGGCCTTCAGGCACAATGGAGGTAATAAGTAATGACCAATGCTTTGGAGACCCCTTGGGTGACCTTAGAAGTAAATTATGTCCCATTGTCACTTTGTAATGACCTGGGCAGACCAAATCTTGGAATAATTTCATGGAGCAGCTTTTTTTTTTTTTTTTTTTACCACCTGTTCAGCTGTCTCAGTCTGGGTGGGAAAGCCTTCAATCCATCCTGTGAATGCATCTATCATGACTAATAGGTATTTATACTGTTGAGAAATTGGCATCTGGGTGAAGTCCATCTGCCAATCCTCTCCTGGGTAGGTCCATGCCATTGCACAGGCTGGGCCAACTGGGGTCTTCAAGTTCCTTGGGGATTGTTTAATTGGCACGTGGGACAAGAGGAGACCACTTGCCTTATAGTCGTTTGGAGGCCTGTTCCTCTGAAAGACCTTTCTAGTAATCTTTGGAGGGCCTTCTCCCCTAAATGAGTGATGACATGTAAGTCATTAACCAACTGCCATTGAAGGTTCCCAGGCAGAAAAAGTGGTCCCTCCGTTTGGAACCACCTCATATGATCTTGAAAACCCTCACTGTTAGCTTTAAGAGTCTCACCTTCTGTATATGAAGGTGTTTCTGGCAAATTAGTCTGTGGAACTTAGGTGGCAACCCCTTTTAGGTCATTACTCTGTAATGCTGCTCTCTTAGCTGCTTGATTGTGCCACTTGCATGCTCCCTTTTTGGTGTCCTTTACAACGGGAGACTGAAACCTCAGCAGGCAGATGGACTACCTCCAAGAACCTAAGGGTTTGATCACCATACTTGATTGGGGACCCTTTGAGTGGCCTCTTTCTTTCCAAATAGCAGCATGTGCATGTAGCACCAGAAAGGCATACTTGGAGTCAGTGTAAATGGCTACTCTTTTTCCTTTTTCCAGCTATAAATCTCGAGTTAGGACTATGAGCTCAGTTAAATGGGTTGAAGTACCTGATGGAAAAGGTTTAGCCTCTATGGTCTCAAAATTGGAGACTACTGCATATCCAGCTCTTCCTTTTCCATTCAAGACAAACCTGCTTCATTCAGTGTACCAGATTTCATCAGGGTTGGTCAGAGGATCTTCTGACAATCCCTCTTGGGATTTTGTCCAGTAGTCCAAAGTTTCTAAGCAAGAATGAAAGGGAAGAGAGCCCTTGGGGGTAGGCAGGAGGGTGGTTGGGTTAAGAGCCTCACAAGGGGATATAGTCAGGCCTGGATTTTCCATCAGCACTCCTTGATGTCTGAGGATCCTTTGATCAGACATCATAAGTGGCCTCTCCCATTCAGAAGTTGTTTCACTTGGTGGCTGGTAAAAGTAGTTAGTTTGCCCCCAAGAGAGAGTTTTAAAACATCTTCTATCAGGACTGCAATAGCTACAAGATTTCAAAAGATCTCTTTCCAATAAGGGAGTAGGACACTCAGTGACCACCAGAAACTGGTGGGAAAATATTTGTCCACCCCAGCAACAAAGAAGTGCTCAGGCTTTGTAATTGTTTTTCCTGTAGCACCCGAAATGGTACTGGTTTTGGAGAAGAAGGCTCTAGAGTAGGAGGTCAGGGCAGAGTAGGTAGCCCCTGTGTGAACCAAGAAATTCTCAAACCTACCTGCCACATCCAGCTGCACCCTTGGCTCGAGCCCCATGATGGTTATCTGTGAGAGGCAGGCTGGCTGGAGTGGGCTGTTTCGGTCCTGTTGAACAATTGTGAAGGAAGGCTTGGTGCTTGGTCTTGAGGCTCTTGGGTGCCAAGGGTAGGGTGTTGACCAATGTCCCAACTGATGGCATTTGTAGCCAGCCATTTTAGGAGGCTTGTTACAGTTTGGACACTTGTTGGCCCATTGTCCAGCCTATCTACAGATTAGGCATTTGCCTCATGCCTTGTTCTTCAAGGACTTGCGGTGTGCCATATGGCTTGCATCTGGGCAGGCGGCCAGTATCTGGGCATACCTTGTCCCTTTCCTTCTCTCCCTTTCCTGGGCCTTGGCCTCCCTCTCCTGTTCTCTGTTATAAAATATATTGGTGACTATCTGGACAATCTCATCTAAAAAGGCAGCAGGGTCCTGTTACTGTAGCTGTTGTAACTTTATCCTGATGTCTTATGCACATTGGGAGAGGAATTTGTTCTTTAAAATCACCTGTCCCTCATAAGAGTCTAAGTTCAGATTAGTATACTTTGGAGGGTCTCTTTTAGCCTTTCCAGAAAAGCAATGGGGTTCTCCTTGGGCTCCTGAACTACTGCTGAGATTAGGCACAGTCTCACAACTAATAGGCCTCCTCCTGTTTCCATGGGTGGACTTCCTTAGGGATGAGTCTTTCTGAAACTTATCCTACCCAGTACTGTTGTAATCTGAGAGCCAGGCATCCTTGGGTCAGGGTGCAGATCCCCAGGGAGGCTGAGGCATGACAACCTCCTGGAGATCAAATCCCTGGGCAGGGTGAGACATGTAGGCCTCCTGAGAATTGGGTCCCTGGTCAGGTCGAGGCATGTCAACCTCCTGGGACCCTCGGACTGGTGGATCCCAGAGCAGGTTGAGGTGTGACAAACTTTCTAGGACCAGATCCCTTGGCAGGTCGAGGCAGGTCGATCTCCTTGGAACCCCATACTGGAGTTGTGCATCCTCAACTTCTCCAGCATGACCAGTGCTGGGTAGGATTAAGGGGTTGTAACTCATTACCTAGTAACTTAATTCATTGCTGGTCTGTTCACCATGGATGGGAATAGATATGATGTAAAGCAATCCAAGCCTGTGCCCTGAGATTGGGAACCTGGTGAAGCAGCCATAAACCTTATCCTCTTATTGTTTTGAGAAATGTAAGTCACTGATTTCTTCCCCTCGTCCTCCATAAGAGCAGTTTAGGGTATTTCCAATAGTAAACATTTCATCGTCATAGACCCACTTTAGGTAATAACAGAAATAATGACAAAGGAGTGGGTTATCTGGTCCTGTTAGGGGCATTAAGAGTATTTTAATAATAAGTGGGGTGGAGTGATGTTGTCTACAAGGGACATGGTCCTGGCTGTGGAGTTAGTAAATGGCTTAAGAACAAATCAATAAGAGGCAATAGACCAGATGTTCCATAAAAGTGGAGTGGAGGTTTGATCCAGGGGTATGTTTGTAACTTTAGGAGAAGGGTGGTAAGGGTTTGGGCCCAAATGGCCTTCAGGGCTAACACCCAAAGTGGCAAACATTATCCCTGGAAGCCCAATTGCCCTTGAAGGGATGCCATCAACAGGTGGATTTCTAGCAGGCATTGTGTGCCTGTCATCTGCCCTAGTGTGTCCACTGAGAGGTGCTGTTGACACACATGTTGTAGGGAACATGGAAGATGAAGGCCTGAATCTCTAGAGGGATTGGATATTATACAGTATTTCCCTCCTAAGGGCTAGCTATTTTCTGGTTCTTCCTTCAGAAGATTGTAGAGGCAACATTGTGAGCCCGGATGTGGCTCAGGAAAAGAGCATGAAACAGGAGGGAAGGGGGCAGGGAACAACTTTTCAAAGAATGACATAGCCCAGCGTATAACATAAACCAATTAAAATCAAATGGTTCCAAGATGGAAGACAAGTCAAATTTAACTAAACTTTCTTATTTTAGTTTTAGATCTGCAAGCTAAGTGGCACACCAAGAGGCACCATGACTGTTCTAAGGCACTATCAAAAGACCAAGGAGTGGGTGGCTCCCCAATTGTTAGAGTGATCCTCCAACTCATTAGCATATGAAATTACCTAGCTCACAAAAGCTAACCACACCACATTTCATGTCCACTGCATACACCCTCGGCAATGGCACAGACTCTGTGGCGTGTGCTTCTCTATGAATCCAAACAAACCTACCTCTTATGTCTTTCTGTGTCTCTCATTGAATTTGTTTTGCAACAAGACATCAAGAACCTGAACTTTATTAGGGCCTGAAACCATGCACCATGGGTTTTGGCTGGGCTCAAGTCCCAGTCAGATACAACTCAGTGACTAAGCATAGTACAGAGTCACTGCCACGTGGTTTGAGTCCCAATCTTAGGTAAACAGTTTCAAGCACAACATTGAGAAATGGAAAGATGAAGACCTGTCCAACACTTTGTAAGCAGTGGATTAGATGGGAGAGGAGCTAAAGGATGGGAGGAAAAAGCAGTGGGAAAAACGTGCTGAGGAATCCTCTTCATAACCTGCCAGAAAATCTGCTAAATATCTGACTAGCACTCACAGTTTTCATTGGCCTGATCCAAATGGCACAAAGAAGATGAAGGACAGAAGAACCCTCATCCACTTGGGTAACAGTTAATAGTGCAAAACAGAGAGTGGAGCCTTCAGGACACACTGGAGGGTAGCTCCTGCCAGAGTCCCACAGTTGCACCCAGTCTCTTGCCTGTTCACAGGGGGTTCAAGGAAACAGGAAATGAAAGATTGTAAAGGAATTAAGATTTTGTTAGGCATATATGCTTCCAACCATAGGGGTGAGGACCTCCTATCATAACTGGAGGTCTTCTGGAATCTGAGACTGAGCCGTGTGAACTTTCTGCCAAGCTTGTTTTTGTTGTCCCAGTGTCTGGCACACTAGGCTTCTTGTCCAGAGAAGAAAATGGCAACCCACTTGCCTGGAGAATCCCAGGGACGGGGGAACCTGGTGGGCTGCCGCCTATGGGGTCGCACAGAGTTGGACACGACTGAAGCAGCTTAGCAGCAGTGACTTAGCAGCAGCAGCAGCAGCAGCAGTACACCTTTGAGGCATGAAGGCAGGCTTACCTCAAAGGAGAGGCCTCAGTCCTTCTAGGCTTCCACCTTTTGTACATTGGTCTCCTCCCCTCTGAACCTGCCCTGTGCAAATTGGGCTAATCAAGAAGGGGGAGTGTTTGTTTCACCTGAAGTTCTCACTCCGGTCTGCAGGTTTTCTTTTGCTCCATTTTCATGGCCTTTTCCCTTTCTTTGTCTTTTAGCCACCACCATTTTGAATTCCTTTTTCCTATTCTAACCACCTAACACTTTCAAGGAGCAAGCATATTTTAATTGAAGCTGTAGGAGAGAGGAAAACTTGTCATGCAAGAAACTGCTCAATCTTCCCTGTAAAATGTAAAGAACTATTCATAACTAAAGGCATCTATTTTTAGAAAGCTAATATCATCACTTCTTCTCTTGCTGGTCATGTGGTAAAGATGTTCTGATTTGAAAAACACCTTAATCAATAGAGATTCACAATAGAATTGATACTCGGATACCTCATCTGAAAGTAATCAAACTCTAACAAAATAAACACGGCATGAACTTAGAACTGAATTGAATTTTAATTTTCTTATTGATACCCTAAATAAATTGCATGATATTGAACTCTTCAAGATAATTATGATACTGGTGGAACATAATTGTTTCTGTTAATGGAAACAAAATACTAAAGATTTTTCTAGAAACTCATCTTCCAAGAACCATATCTTTGAAATAAAAGTGATAAGTATGGTAGAGATTTGACTCTGCAGACCCAAGATGAAATTCAAAATACAACTCCTGAAAATTTTAGATTCAAAATAAAGATTTTATACTTCAAAGTCAACTAGACAGACATCTTCAATATATCCCCCTTCCATTCCAATTTTTAAAAAAAATTTTTCTTCATCAGTTCATAAAGTGTGTTCAAGACCAAATTTACCATTTCCTTTATTCCTCTTTCCCTAAAACTTTCCCAAATATATTGATGTACTATTGTTCTCTAGCCCACTTAGACTTGAATCCTTGGGCTAATTTCTCTTCCTTCTGCACGCAGTTACCAAACATTAGTGATAATACTTCCATTGTATTATAGACATCACTATCTTTTACAGCCCCACTATCAAAAACTCTGTATTAGTTTGTCATCTATTTCTAATGATCTTTTAAAATACAATAGCATTGGTAGTGGATTAAATTGTAGTCTCCCAGAATACATGTCCATGTTGTAACCCCTGGTACCTGTGAATGTGAATTTCTTTGGGAAAAGATTCTTTTCAGATGAAATTGTTAAGGATTTCAAGACTAAATCATTCTGGATTAACTAGGTGGACCTTAAATCCAATGAAAAGTGCCTATATTAAAATGACAGTGAGATACTACTACAAACCTACTACAATGACCAAAATCCAGAACACCAACATCATCAAATGCTGCGGAGTATGTGGAGCAAAAGAAACTCTCATTCTTTGCTGGTCAGAATACAAAATGGTACTGCTACTCTTGAAAACACTATGACAGTTTCTTACAAAACTGCTGCTGCTGCTGCTAAGTCACTTCAGTCGTGTCTGACTCTTAGCGACCCCATGGACTGCAGTCCACCAGGCTCCTCTGTCCATGGGATTTTCCAGGCAAGAGTACTGGAGTGGGGGTGCCATTCCCTTCTCCATCTTACCAAACTAAACATACTCTTATTATATAATCCAGCTGTCACATTTCTTGGTATTTACCCAAAGGAGTTGAAAACTTATGTCTATATAAAAACCTGCACATGGATGTTAAAGGCAGTTTTATTCATAATTTTGAAAACTTGGATGCAATCAAGTTGTCCTTCAGTAAGTAGCTGGATAAATAAATTGTGCTACATTCAGACAGTAGAATATTATTTAGTGCTAAAAAGAAATGAACTATTGAGCCACGAAAAGCCATGGAGGGATACTTAGATGCATATTGGTGATGGTTTAGTTGCTAAGTCATGTCCGACTCTTGTGATCCCATGGACTGTAGCCCACCAGACTCATCTGTCTGTGTGATTTTCCAGGCAAGAATACTGGAATGGTTTGCCATTTCCTTCTTCAGGGGATCTTCCCAACCCAGGATCAAACCCAGGTCTCCTGCACTGCAGGTAGATTCTTTACTGACTGAGCTACCATTACTAGATGAAATAAGCCAATCTTCAAAGGCTATATACTATAAGATTCTAACTACAGTTGATCCTTACAAGGTAGGGGGCTTCTGGCAGTGTGTGTGTGTGTGTGTGTGTGTGTGTGTGTGTGTGTGTGTGTGTGTGGCGGGTGTCTGGTGTTGTAGTTGTTCTTTGTGCAGATGGTGCATGATTCAGCTGTTTGACTGATGATGCTTCTTAAAAAGCCAGGAGTTACCATGATCTCAACAAATCAATTATATAAGGGTTTCCTCTCACAATGAGCCTCTTGATGAGCCCCACTGATGACTCAACAAGCTGCAAGAAAGGAGAATTGTCCAAAATTCCCTGGTGGTCCAGTGGCTAAGACTGTATTCCCAATGCAAGGAGCTGGGTTCGATCCTTGGTCAGGAACTAGATCTTACACACTGCCACTAAGAATAGCTCCCACGTGGTAATTCCCCAGATGAGGCATATTCAGACCAGAGAGACATGTCCTAGAGAAGACTGGCAGACTTATTTCATTGTCATCCTGAGAGTACTGGACAATTGCAGGTATCTCTTGGTGTTAGTAGACACATTTTCTTGGTGGGGAGAAGCATTCAGAAGACAAATGGTAGCTGAAGTGGTTAAAGCATTACTGAAAGAAATAACTCCTATGTTTGGATTTCCTGGATCCCTAGAAAGTGATAATGGTTCAGAATTTGTGTCTCAAGTGAGGAAGGGGATAATGAGTGTTCTTGGCATAAAATAGACCTTGAACTCAGCCTAAGAGACTCCAATCATTGGGGAAAGTAGAGAGAATCAGCTAAACTTTGAAATGAACTTTTGCCAAACTGTGTCAGAAACTCAAGAAAATCAGATTAAGTTGCTTCTGATTGCCCAGCTCTATATGAATTTGGCCCCTCATATCAAGCTAAGGGATAAGTTAAAATTGAGTGCACTCATGTGATTTCAAATACACTCGACTTTAACTTATCCTTTGGGGCCAACCTCAAATAAAGCAGGGTAATCAGAAGCAACTTAATCCAATTTTCTTGAGTTTCTGACAAAGCTTGGCAAAAGTCCATTTCAAAGCTTAGTTGATTCTACTTTCCCCAATGATTGGGGTCTCTTAAGCTGAGTTTGAGGTCTAGTTTATGCTCAGAACACTTATTATCCCCTTTCTCACCTGATATCTCAGTTGGTAAAGAATCCACCTGTGATGCAAGAGATGCTGGTTCTGTTTCTGGGTTGGGAAGATCTCCTGGAGAAGGGAAAGTCTATCCACTCCAGTATTCTGGCCTGGAGAATTCCATGGACTGTATAGGCCATGAGGTCACAAAGAGTCGGACACGACTGAGCGACTTTCAGTTTCTTTCTTTCACTTTCTTATGGTAGACCCATTCCCCAACTCTGAGAGGAGGGACACCTTAACACCCTTGAAACAGAACAACTCAAGTTGCCCTCAAGGTGGGAGAAATCATGAAAATGCTCAAGAAATATGGTAACCAGGTGTTGCCTGCATCCACTGACCTGGTCCCACACCCCTTCCAGCCAGAAGGCCGAGTGAACCTAGAAACCTGGAAAACAGGCAGCCTGCAAGATCAGGCCACCACTCCTTAGGCAGGGAACTGACCTCACTTAGGGATCCTCACCACCTCTGCTGCCCTGAAGTTGCAGGGGACCGCTACATGGGTACATTGCAAGCTATGACAAATCCAGATAGAGTATTAAAAAGCAGAGACATCACTTTGCTGATAAAGTTCCATATAGTCAAAGCTGTGGTTTTTCACGTAGTCTCTCTCAGATGTGAGTTGGACCTTAAAGAAGGCTGAGTGCTGAAGAATTGATGCTTTCGAGTTGTGGTGGTAGAGAAGACTCTTGAGAGTCCCTTGAACAGCAAGGAGATCAGACCAGTCAATCCTAAAGGAAATCAACCTTGAATATTTATTGGAAGGACTGATACTGAATTTGAAGCTCCAATACTTTGGTCACACGATGTGAAGAGCCACCTCATCAGAAAAAATCCTGATTCTGGGAAAGATTGAAGGCAAAAGGAGAAGAGGGCAGTAGATGATGAGCTGGTTAGATAGCATCACCAAGTCAATGGACATGAATTTGAGCAAACTCTGGGAGACAGTGGAGAATAGGGAAGCCTGGTATGCTGCTGTCCATGGGGTCTCAAAGAGTTGATACGACTTAGCAATTGAAGAACAACATGTAAACTGGTAGGGAGTGCATGAATCTGAAGGAGCCGAAACTCAGAGCTAATTATTCCTGTTAATTTTCCGCCATGGACTTTTGGTAAATAAGAGGAAGTACCTCTAAGATTATACATTGTTGATGAGAAGTGCAAATTGTTACAAACTTTAAGAAATAAAATTTAATAATAACTATCAAAATCACACAAGTGCCTATACCTTTTGACCAGTAATGAAATTTGGGGGAATTTATCCTATAGCTATACTTGCATACCTGGTAAGTGAACAATATATAAATTATTCTTCGTAACATAGCTTGTAGTAAAAGAAAATGTAAATATTGCACATATATGGAATTGAGTAGCTAAGTTATATTCAGTCATACAATACATCATGGGTGTATAAAGATGAGTACATATTCTATGTACAATATGGAAAGATCTCTAAGATATATTTTTTAAGTGAAAAAAAGGGAAGATATAGGATAATGTCTGTGGTGTGCTACCGTTTGAGTAACAAAGGGAGATAAGTAGAATATATTTCGTATTTGTGCAGGTATGAAGAAAATCTGACAAGATATACAAGAAGCAATAGTTCTTATCTGTGGGTTTTTCTGAGGGGAAGGGTAGTACTGAAAACTGAATGGATGGTGAACATGAGTGAGAGAGAATTTTGACATCTTACTTAAATTTCTAATGCTATAGCAATGTATTACATTTTTTAAGTTAAGTTGAAAATTATACTTGAGTTTACAGAAGAGTCAATGAAAACCCAGTCAATGAAAACTTAAAACATTTTTTAAGTTAAGTTGAAAATTATACTTGAGTTTACAGAAGAGTCAATGAAAACCCAGCTGTCAAAAATAAAGGGAACTATGGGACTTCCCTGGTGATCCAGTGGCTGACTCCATGCTCCCCAGGTTGGATCCTTGGTCATGCAATTAGATCCCACATGCCACAGCTAAGATCAGGTGCAGCCAAAAAAGAAAAAGAAAATGAAGAGAAAAAAACAGGAAGTGGGCATCAGAAATTTCATTGCCTTTGAAAGCAGGTAGGAAATTTCCCTGACCTTGACAATTTAGAACTTCTCCGACCTTGAGTTTAAGTAATTATCCAAAAGGTGTTGACAGAAACTAAGATCCTACATTAAACTGGAACCCTTAAAGGGCTAAAATCTAAG
The DNA here is from genome assembly GCF_963930625.1 of Muntiacus reevesi. Classification (NCBI taxonomy): domain Eukaryota; kingdom Metazoa; phylum Chordata; class Mammalia; order Artiodactyla; family Cervidae; genus Muntiacus; species Muntiacus reevesi. Next base: position 138,049,778 of record NC_089251.1, on the reverse strand, counting down.
TGAAAAGACAAAGAAAAATTCTGCTGTTGTTAGAAGAGTAGATCTTAGAAGTTATCACAAGAAAAAAGAACTTGTAACTATGCTGGATGTTAACTTATTGTGGTGATCATTTTGCAATATATACATGCAGTAAATCTTTATGTTGTACACCAAAAACTTATATAATGTTAAAAGGTAATTATATCTCAATTTAAAAGAAAGGAAAAAAAATTGCCCAAAAACCCAAGCAGGAAAGTGATCAGGAAACTTATGCATCTCAACTTTGGCTCCGAGAATGGGAAAAATATTCTCCTAAGGATTTGTAACTATTGGCCTGAACTCACTTGGGTTAGGTTTCAAATATGCACCCACAAGAATGGCTATAAGTTAGAATAAGGCCAGGTTGCCCATTATTGCTATAGTATTTAATATTTTACTGGAGTCAAGAGAAAATATATATGTAAAAATTGAAAAGGGAAAAATAATTGCAGATATTATTCTATATCTGAACACCTAAGAAATTAGGTAAAGTAACTCTATATACAATACAATAATTTAGTAAGGTAGCAGGAAAAAAATAGTGCACAGAAATGGTAGTCTTCCTATATATGAACAAGCGGTTTGAAAAAGCAGTAGAAAAAATATTTTGAGCTGATGGAAAGAAGATGCAAATATGTGAAAGACATCCTATGAAATAAATATAAGTGAATTAAACTTGCCAATTGAAAGACAGAAATCATCTGGTTGGTTTAAAACAATAATAATAAACTCCTAAAAAACACACTAAATTCAGCTATAAGCTGTTTGTAGCAGACAACCTTAACACTTAAGAACCTGGGGACTTCGGAAGTAAAAATATAATAAATATGTTAGATAAGACTGAACCAGTGGAAAGTCATGTACCTATATCAAGATGAGACAAAGTGGATTAATGTAAAATAAATGATAAAGAATAAAAAGGTCATTTGATAGAATCCAATTTTAATCATGATAAAAACCTTTTAATAACCCAGAAATCTTAAATCCAATAAAGGGGTGTGTGCAATATAATCTGCAGCAAATATTACAATAAATGTCAAAACCTCACAAGTATTTCCTTAATTTCCTTTCTAATATTACTTCTATCTAAAATTAAATTCCAGTCATTAGAGTGATAAAATTAGGAGAAGAAATAAAAGTTCTAAAGATTGAATAGGAAGTACAAAAGTTATTGTTAGCAGATAAGGATTACCTATGTGGAAAAACCCAAAAAACTACTGCAACCAATTATTAGACATAAGATCTCATAAAATATGAGATCAATATTGAACACTCAGTTGGGCTCTTATACATCAGCAAGTCAGAAAATGGGAATGTGAAAGAGGTGACTGTGTACCAGACCAAGCACCTGTTCTTTATTATCAAGACTTTGTTATGTAACCTGCAACTGATGAGCAATTATGCTGATGGTATGCAGTTTCATTGAAGAATGGGCATTAGTCATTTTCCCTGAGGCTTTAAGAGCTTACAAAACCTGAAGGACTCCAGTGCTGATGGTCTGACTTGCCAGACCTCTTAGTCACCAAAGTTCTCTTATGTTGTCATGCAGTCTATTGTTGGCTATTGGATATTCTTTCTTCAAATTCAGTAAACTTGGGGCTGATGAAGGCAATTTTTTCTTGTGAATTTAATTGCTAGTCCAAACCCAAGATTACTACTGCTGGTTGAGAAGAGTGAATGTTTCTTTTTCCAAAATTATTTTGTAAATTGAATAAAATTCCCATCAAAGCAAAAAGTCTATAATATATCTGAAATAACAATGGATCACGAAAAATCAAGACAGTTCTGAAGAAGGACAAGTTGGGGAGAGAGCCTTACAAAATCATATTAATTAAGAAAGTGAATTTTAATGAGATAAATAAATTGACCAAGAGAACAACTTGACCAAGAAACAAATTGACCAAGAAAACAAAGCTTCCTGTTTATGCAAACTTAATATATGACAATGCGTGTGTGCTAAGTAACTTCAGTTGTATTTGATTCTTTGCAACCCTATGGACTGTAGCCCACCAGGCTCCTCTGTCTATGGAATTCTCCAGGGAACAATACTGGAGGCGGTTGTCATTGCCTCGTCCAGGTATCTTCCTGACCCAGGGATCAAACCTGCATCTCTTGCAGCTCCTGCATTGCAGAAAGATACTTTATCACTGAGCCACAGAGGAAGACCCCAGTATATGACAGAGATGGCATTAAAAAGTAGTGTGAAGTAGGTGAATTATTCCATAAATGGTGCTGGGATAATTCTTTATCTCTATGGAAAAATAAAATAAATTCTTAGCTCACAGTATTCCTAAATCAATTTCAGGTATAAAAAAAAGCTATAACACATTTAGAAGAAAAGAGAATACCTTTATGGTCTCAAAGTAGATTTTCTTAAAACATTCTTAAAAACACTTCAAGGAAAGGATTGGTACATTTTATTATGTTAAAACTGAAATATTCTATGTATGAAAGACATATTGGATTATTACCCAGAATATTAAAAATACCCCCACAAATCAATAAGAAAAAGTCAAACAACCCTCTCCAAAATAGACAGTGGGTATGAATAGGCAATTTATAGGAGAGAAAAAAACCAAATGACCAATAAATACATTAAAAGATGGTAAAACTCATCAGTAACCAGAAAACTGCTAATTAAAACTTTAGTGTGATAGTATTTAAAGCCCTGCAAACTGGCAAACATTATAAATATGACAGTACCAAATGTTGAACAGAGATAATTTATAAAAATGGATAGTGAGACTAGCAATTGTTATGCTGTCTTTGGAAGTGCAATGTGGCAATACTTAAGTTATATTTATCTTGAAGTGAGGCTACTCCTCAGTATAAATTGTATAGGAATAGTTCTTAAAGTGACCAGAAGCACCAGAGTCGTTGAAGAACTGTTAGAAATGCAAATTATAGGTCCCCACCTCTGAGTCCCAAGTGACTCAGTGATAAAGAATCTGCCAGCCAAGTAGGAGACCTGGGTTCGACCCCTGGGTTGGGAAGATCCCCTGGAGAAGGGACCGGCTACCCACTCCAGTATTCTGGCCTGGAGAGAAAATACTTGAGAGGGTCGCAGAGTCAGACACAACTGAGTGACTTTCACTGTATGGAGGTTTCCCAGGTGGCTCTGTGGTGAAAAATCTGCCTGCCAATGCAGGAGATGCAGGAGATGCTGGTTCAATCATTGGCTTGTTCATTGGTTTGGGAAGATGCTCTAGAGGAGGAAATGGCAACCCACTCTAGTATTCTTATGTGCAAAATCCCATGGACGGAGGAGCCTGGAGGGCTAGAGTCCATGGGGTCATGAGGATTCCTCCGAATTAGGACTGCATGCCCCTTTGAATTAGGAAAAACCTGGAGGGTGGTGCTCATCAACAGTATTTTTACCAGCCCTCCATGTGATTCTGATGCACACTAAGGTTTAAGATCCATTACGCTACAGAATAATCACTTGTGCTGATAAGGTTTTTTCTATAGGAATATTTACTGAAGAATTGTTTAAAACAGGAGAACAATTAGAAGTATCCTAAATATTATTTAGTATAAAATAATATATAAATAATGTAATAATCTAAAGGATAAATAATGTAAGAATGTATATTCTGTCATAATTCTACAATACAAGACTATGCCAGAGTTAAGAGGATGAACTAGAATTGGATGTATGATATGTATTTATATGTCTTAATATTACATTGAACATTCTTTGGCACTGCCATTCTTTGGGATTAGAATGAAAACTGACTTTTTCCAGTCCTCTGGCCACTGCTGAGTGTTCCAAATTTGCTGACATATTGAGTGAAGCACTTTCACAGCATCATCTTTTAGGATTTGAAATAGCTCAACTGGAATTCCATCACCTCCACTAGCTTTGTTCATAGCAAGGCTTCCTAAGGCCCACTTGACTTCACATTCCAGGATGTTTGGCTCTAGGTGAGTGATCACACCATCGTGATTATCTGGGTCGTGAAGGTCTTTTTTGTACAGTTTTTCTGTGTATTCTTGCCACCTCTTCTTAATATCCTCTTCTTCTGTTATCCATACCATTTCTGTCCTTTATTGAGCCCATCTTTGCATGAAATATTCCCTTTGTGTCTCTAATTTTCTTGAAGAGATCTCTAGTCTTTCCCATTCTATTGTTTTCCTCTATTTCTTTGCATTGATCACTGAAGAAGGCTTTCTCATCTCCCTTTGCTATTCTTTGGAACTCTACATTCAAATGGGTATATCTTTCCTTTTCTCCTTTGCTTTTGGCTTCTCTTCTTTTCATAGCTATCTGTAAGACCTCCTCAGACAGGCGTTTGGTTTTTTGCATTTCTTTTTCTTTGGGATGGTGTTGATCCCTGTCTCCTGTACAATGTTACGAACCTCCATCCATAGTTCATCAGGCACTCTGCTATTATGTCTAGTCCCTTACACCTATTTCTCACTTCCACTGTATAATCATTAGGGATTTGATTTAGGCCATACCTGAATGGTCTCATGGTTGTCCCTACTTTCTTCAATTTAACTCTGAATTTGGCAATAAGGAGTTCATGATCTGAGCAACAGTCAGCTCCTGGTTTTGTTTTTGCTGACTGCATAGAGTTTCTCCATCTTTGGCTGCAAAGAATATAATCAATCTAATTTCGGTGATGGCCATCTAGTGGTGTCCATGTGTAGAGTCTTCTCTTGTGTTGTTGGAAGTGGGTTTTTGCTATGACCAGTGCATTCACTTGGCAAAACTCTATTAGACTTTGCCCTGCTTCATTCTGTACCCCAAGGCCAAATTTGCCTGTTATTCCAGGTGTTTCTTGACTTCCTACTTTTGCATTCCAGCCCCCTCTAATCAAAAGGACATCTTTTGGTGGGGGGGGGGGGGTGTTGTTAGTTGTAGAAGGTCTTCTAGGTCTTCATAGAACCATTCAACTTCAGCTTCTTCAGCATTACTGGTTGGGGCATAGACTTGGATTACCATGATATTGAATGGTTTGCCTTGGAAACGAACAGAGATCATTCTGTCATTTTTGAGATTGCATCCAAGCACTGCATTTCTGACTCTTTTGTTGACTATCATGGCTACCCTATTTCTTCTAAAGAAATCCTGCCCTCAATCTACCACACAATTGCACTCATTTCACAAGCTAATAATGTAATGCTCAAAATTCTCTAAGCCAGGCTTCAGCAATACGTGAACCGTGAACTTCTAGATGTTCACACTGGCTTTAGAAAAGGCAGAGGAACCAGAGATCAAATCGCCAACATCCGATGGATCATTGAAAAAGCACAAGAGTTCCAGAAAAACATCTATTTCTGCTTTATTGACTATGCCAAAGCCTTTGACTGTGTGGATCACAATAAACTGTGGAAAATTCTGAAAGAGATTGGCATACTAGACCATCTGACCTACCTCTTGAGGAACCTGTATGCAGGTCAGGAAACAACAGTTAAAACTGGACATGGAACAACAGACTGGTTCCAAATAGGAAAAGGACTACGTCAAGGCTGTATATTGTCACCCTGCTTATTTAACTTATATGCAGAGTACATCATGAGAAACACTGGGCTGGAAGAAGCACAAGCTGGAATCAAGATTCCCGGGAGAAATATCAATAACCTCAGATATGTAGAGGACACCACCCTTATGGCAGATAGGGAAGAAGAATTAAAGAGCCTCTTGATGAAAGTGAAAGAAGAGAGTGAAAAGGTTGGCTTAAAGCTCAATATTCAGAAAACTAAGATCATGGCATCCGGTCCCATCACTTAATGGCAAATAGATGGGGAAACAGTGGAAACAGTTGCTGACATTATTTTTTGGGGCTCCAAAACCACTGCAGATGGTGATTGCAGCCATGAAATTAAATGAAGCTTACTTTTTGGAAGGAAAGTTATGACCAACCTAGACAGCATATTAAAAAGCAGAGACATTACTTTGTCAACAAAGGTCTGTCTAGTCAATGCTATGCCTTTTCCAGTGGTCATGTATGGATATAAGAGTTGGACTATAAAGAAAGATAAGTGCTGAAGAACTGATGCTTTTGAACTGTGGTGTTGGAGAAGACTCTTGAGAGTCCCTTGGACTGCAAGGAGATCCAACCATCCATCCTGAAGGAGATAAGTCCCGGGTGTTCATTGGAAGGACTGATGCCGAAGCTGAAACTCCAAAACTTTGGACACCTGATGTGAAGAGCTGACTCATTTGAAAAGAACCTGATCTGGGAAAGATTGAGGGCAGGAGGAGAAGGGGATGACAGAGGATGAGATGGCTGGATGGCATCACTGACTCAATGGACATGAGTTTGAGTAAACTCTGGGAGTTGGTGATGGACAGGGAGGCCTGGCATGCTGCAGTCCATGGGGTCGCAAAGAGTTTGACACGACTCAACAACTGAACTGAACTGAATACTACATTGAAGAAAGAATAATTTTACATATAAAATGGATTATATGGAGAGATACAGTGACAACTAAAGCAGACTGGGAATCTGTGTCCCAGTCAAACAGGATAGCCTCCACTCAGGGCTAACTCCTTGTTATCAGGCGGGAATGTACACTCAATTGCAGATCTTCCAGTTTTTGAAGATGTAAAAATTAGGATTTTTATAATAAATACCCTAATATTTGAATATTGGTAAGTAATTAAAATGAAGTCCACCAGGCAGATGTAACCAAGTAGAAATGTAGTTAGCTTCAATTAGCAGGTTACTAACTTGCTTCCTCCTTTGTAGTATAGATATGCTAACTCTAAGGCATTAAAAGTTTTGATTTCAGATCTGTCTTGTTATCCTATATATAGATTAAGTTTATTGGATGGTGTTATAGGTATAGTTTTAAGTATATTTTAAGTATAAAAAAATATGTATGGATGTGAGAGTTGGACCATAAAGAAAGCTGAGCGCCAAAGAATTGATGCTTTTGACCTGTGGTGTTGGAGAAGACTCTTGAGAGTCCCTTGAATTGCAAGGAGATCCAGCCAGTGCATCCTAAAGGAAATCAACCCTGAATAATCATTGGAAGGACTGATGCTGAAGTTGAAGCTCCAATACTTTGGTCACCTGATGGGAAGAGCTGACTCATTGAAAAGACCCTGATGCTGGGTAAGACTGAAGGCAAGAGAAAAGGAGGATGACAGAGAAAGAGACGGGTGGATGGCAGCACTGACTCAATGGACATAAGTCTGACAATCTCTGGGAGATGGCAAAGGACAGGGAAACCTGGAATGCAGCAGTCTATGGGGTTGCAAAGGGTCAGACATGAATGAGTGACTGAACCACATAGTAAAATAATGGATAGTGTTCTCAGCTTGTATGCAGCTGGCTATGATGCCTCAGTAATGCTGGGCATTAAGTTCAAAGAATGCATAATTGCATTAACAAATAAGTAATCTAATCCATAAACATTAAGAGCTTAGTCTAAAGTTATACTATCTGTTGCAACCTTTAGAATTCACATTCTGTGATACAGAATGCTGTGAACATATTTCTAGTCTATCTGCACAGCCAGATTAACATTTATAAAATGCATTTCGGAACAAAACCAGAAGATGGCAATAGAGTAGCATAAATCTAAACTGTAGCGGCACTTCATGTAGTCTTGTGTAGACTTTGTCCTTCAATATACTTATATTGACTACTTCTTCGACCTTTTGTCTCATAATTCCTACAAATAGCTTGTTATGCAAGTGGGTTGAAATGCATACCTAAAAAAAGAAAAAGACAGGGACAACAAAACCCCACTAGTATCAGCATTTTCTTGCTCTGTACAAAAGAAGATCTAGAACTCTTTCTCAGTGAGTTCTCATTTCAAAAATTTGTGGGAATACAAAAGAGTAAAGACTGTCCAGAGAAAGAACCACACCCTAAAACACCCTAGAATAATCAAGAGACTTGCATGTAGGAATTGCTTTCAGCCTTAATTTCTTTTTTTTTTCCCAATTATTTTTATTAGTTGGAGGCTAATTACTTCGCAACATTGCAGTGGGTTTTGTCATACATTGACATGAATCAGCCATGGAGTTACACATATTCCCCATCCTGATCCCCCTCCCACCCGATTCCCCTGGGTCCTCCCAGTGCACCTGGCCCGAGCACCTGTCTCATGCATTCCACCTGGGCTGGTGATCTGTTTCAGCATAGATAATATGCATGCTGTTCTCCCGAAACATCCCACCCTCACCTCCCACAGAGTCCAAAAGTCTGTTCTGTACATCTGTATCTCTTTTTCTGTTTTACATATAGGGTTATCATTACCATCTTTCTAAATTCCATATATATGTGTGTGTATATATATATATATATATATATATATATAGTATGCTGTAATGATCTTTATCTTTCTGGCTTACTTCACTCTGTATAATGGGCTCCAGTTTCATCCATCTCATTAGAACTGATTCAAATGAATTCTTTTTAACAGCGGAGTAATATTCCATGGTGTATATGTACCACAGCTTCCTTATCCATTCATCTGCTGATGGGCATTTAGGTTGCTTCCATGACCTGGTTATTATAAACAGTGCTGCGATGAACACTGGGGTGCACGTGTCTCTTTCAGATCTGGTTTCCTCAGTGTGTATGCCCAAGAGTGGTATTGCTGGGTCATATGGCAGTTCTATTTCCAGTTTTTTAAGAAATCTCCACATGTTTTCCATAGTCAGCCTTAATTTCGGATGGGTAATATAACATCATTGACTTCCCAGGTGGCACAGTACCTGCCTGCCAATGCAGGAGACACAGGAGATGTGGGTTTGATCTCTGGGTCAGAAAGATCCCCTGGAGTAGGAAATGGCATCCCACTCTAGTATTCTTGCCTGGAAAATCCCACAGACAGAGGAGCCTGGCAGGTACAGTGCATGGGGTTGCAAAGAGTCAGACATGACTGACTGAGCATGCGCACGCAGTATACCATCATGGGTAAGCATTGGGCTCGCTGACAGATCTGTGTTCAACCCTGATTTTATCATTTTACAGGCTCTGTGAAAGTTAATTTCCTCTTCTGTAAAACACTAGTAATAAGAGCTGTCACCTTAGGGTGATAGTATAAGGATTAGATGAAATGATACATTTACTTCAGTGTCTGACATGTAACAGGAGGCTAAAAATTATTCTTCCCACTATATCTGGATGAAAGAAATTTGCTTTGTAATCAGTTTTCAAACAATTGGATTGTATCAGATCTTTTTATTGCTTGTTAAGTATGCAATTGAAACAAAATAAAAGAAAAATTAAAATTTCCTGAAACATATTGCAAATTTCTGTTTATAGTGAACTGACTTCTGCCATTGTGTCAGAGCTACATAGAGACTGGTGCCTTATTTAGAGTCTTTCCCTTTTTTCCCCTTTTTTGGCCACAGATACATTATCCTTAACACTACATTTAGTCTCCTCTAACCAGTTTGTCAAGTGTACAGGTTCATTTCCAGTTATTGATGACGGGATTATAGCTTTATTGAGCTGGACTATGTGAAGTGATCTTATTTGTATCAGTGTTAGTAAAAATATAATAATAAAGCAAGCTCTTTCCATTGCTCTGTCTGAGCTATCTGGTATTCAATTGGAACATATGAAGTTTTGCATTTTAATTTGCATAAAATAACAAATGGCATTCAGGCCAGCAGAGGGGCTCTGACCTCCTGCAAGAAGAGGATACCTTTAAGATACCACTTCATAGAAGTCTGTGAGCCTGTAGGGAAAAACCAGCGCCATAATTGATAATTTCTTTCAAAGTAGCAAAAGCAGGGATGAAAGTCAGTGAACTGTAATATATAGAATTATCCTGTTCACTGTCTTTATAGACATGAACAGTAGATCTGTCTACTGTCATTTTTTCTCTCTTCAAAATCCAGACAGCATCAATAATGAATGCTCAGCACTTTTTGTTTAAATACCAAAGTCAGAAGTTCTTATCTCACGTTAGCAACACTTGAGGGTTTTAAAAATAACAAAGCCAGGGTGTCTTTCTAGATCTCTTAAATAAAAGTTTCTGTAAGCCAGAACATAAATTATCTTAAAAAAAATTACCCAATTGATTCTAATATGTATCCAAGGTTGAGAACAACTGAGTCAAGTATTATGAAGTTAGCACTCCTAGCTTGGATCTGAACAAGCTTTTTATTAATTCCCTATCCCATTTTCTCTGTCTTGCAAATGTATGCCTCCCTGCACTTACTTCCTTCTTAACCAGATCCAGCACATTTGATAGGATTTCCTCAGCTTTCCTACACTCTCTATACTTTACGGGTCCAGTTTTCTCCCCTTGCCTCAGAGGCAGAGGTGTCCTTTTTGCTTTATTTTCAAAGTTTTCTCTTCCACCCGAAAGTCTTCTACTTCCTTTAGGACCAAGTTCCTTCAATTATTTTCTTTTGAATTTTCAGTTCAAGCTCTACAAATTTCTGAATGACCGCTACGTGCCAGGTGCCAGGTCTTCAAAGGAGAGACAAAGAGTTCAGTCAAGAAGGGGAGACTGAGACACAGACCTAATACTGTGGTGTGATATGGATATATGTAAATATATAAAGAACATGGAAGGAGCACGGAAAAAAAGGTGATTGTCAATTTTTCTGTTACCAAATCCTCCTGTTCTAAAAAAAAAAAAAAAAAAATCAGTTTTATGTATCCTAAATGGCAGTTGATTTTCCCTTATTCTTTTTTTTTAAGATTTTTTTTTTGATGTTCACCATTTTTAAAGTCTTTATTGAATTTGTTACTACATTGCTTCTGGTTTATGTTTAGGTTTTTTGGCAATAAGGCATGTGGGATCTTAGCTTCTTGACCAGGGATCAAATCTGCAATGTAGGGATCAAATCCCTACATTGGAAAGTAAAGTCTTTTTTTTTTCCTAATATAACGAAAATAAATATTTTCACTGAATGAATGAACAAATAAATGGATAAACTGGGTAAGTGTGAAAACATTACTGTTTTGTGGGAGATGAAGTCTTAACCACTGGACTGCCAGGGAAGTCCCAATTTTCCTTTATTTTTAAATCAGCTTAAAATTATTTTTATTTTTGACTGCCCTGGGTCTTCATTGCTGCTTGAGGTTTTTCTGGTTGTAGCATGCAGGGGGCTACTCTCTCATTGCTGTCACTTCTCATTGTGGTGGCTTCTCTTGTTACAGGGCTGAATACTTGTGTTGCATGGGCTTAGTTGCTCCGAGGTGCGTGGAATCTTCCCCGACCAGGGATCAAACCCATGTCCTCTGCATTGGCAGCTTGATTCTTAACCACTGGTTTATCAAGGAAGCCCCAAGTGTCCTTTTTTCCTGCCTTTTCTTTCAGTGCCACGTTTTTTTCTGAGGGTAACTGACATTCATGTCTTTAGTTCCCCATGCATTTCTTAACCTTTTTCCATTTTAGAATCTGCTTTTACTGTTAACATTTTCTGGGTCACCAATAACTTGCTTTTCAATAATCTGATTTCTCAACACTATCACATGCACTGAAATCTTCACTTCTGCTGGCTTCTGTGACATTACATCTCCTCCATTTTCCTATTGAAAGTGAAAGTCGCTCAGTCATGTCTGACTCTTTGTGACCCCATGGACTATACAGTCCATGGAATTCTCCAGGCCAGAATACTGGAGTGGGTAGCCTTTCCCTTCTCCAGGGGATCTTCCCAACCCAGACATCGAACCCAGGTCTCCCACATTACAGGCAGATTCTTTACCAACTGAGCTATCAGGGAAGCCCCCTGATAATGATTTTCCCTTTATATCCATTCTGACCTCTCTGAGAAGTCTTTGTCTATCTCTCATTTAGTTATTCTTCCTCTCATACATCAATTAGGTGCTCTTTAATAGTCTATTGAACTTCTGTCTTTTCCTACCTTGAAGATCTAATCAAACGATCACTTTTATCCAGAAAAACAATCTGAGTATGAATTTCCAGTCAAACAAACCATTAGCACATCCAGGGTAGGAACAGTAGTTTACCTTTTTTTTTTTTTATCTCAAGTCCTAGTTAATTTAAAAAGATCCAATGTGTTAGATCAATTCAACATAATCTCACAAACTGATTCTCACAATAAACTTGACTATCTCCCAAGATTCAGTTCTTTCTCTCGGTCTGCTGGTTATCTCTAACACTCTTAAAAATATGATTTGTCCTGGGTTCCCCTGGTAGCTCAGTGGTAAAGAATCTGCCTATCAATGTGAGGAGACATGGGTTCCATCCCTAGTCCGGGAAGATCCCACATGCGGTGGAGCAATTAAGCCCATGGGACTGTAGCCTGCCAGGCTCTTCTGTCCATCGGATTCTCCAGGCAAGAATACTGGAGTGGGTTGCCATTTCCTCCTCCAGGGGATCTTCCCGACCTATGGATCGAACCTGAGTCTCTTATGTCTCCTGCACTGGCAGGCAGATTCTTTACCACTGTGCCACCTGGGAAGCCCTAACTAAGCCCCTGCACCACAAATATTGAGCCTGTACTCTAAGCCTGGGAGCCGCAACTACTGAACCTATGTGCCCTAGAGCCTGTTCTCCACAAGAGAAGCCTGAGCACCACAACGAAGAGTAGCTCCCACTCACCGCAACTAGAGAAAAGCCTGCAAAGCAACAAAGACCCAGCACAGCCATAAACAAATAAATAAAATTATATTTAAAATGTAACTTGCTGTAAACCTATCTTTTAATTCATTATCTTAACCTATTCATTTTTTTTTTTTCAATAAATATGGACTGAATGACCACTAGGTACTATGCTAGCTGCTGGTGAACTGATGAACAAAGATGCTGTGGTCCAGGTTCTTATCAGATTACCCTTTAAGGTAGTTCCTAATTACAATACTGCTGCCATTTTTTTCGATATCTAGGCCTACAAGGTTAAGATAACGTATGACTTCTTCTCATTCCTTGAACAAATTCTTAATAGTTTACCTTCCCAAGAGCTCTAGTACAGCTGGATCACTGAGATATTCTCACAAGCATTTTTCAATTTCTTCTTTTTCTAAACATATTCCTAGAGCCCCATTCCCAGTGCTTTAAATTTCTGTTGAAATACCTTCGGTGTTTCCCATTTCCCACTTCTCTGTTCACTTTTAGTGCGTTCAGAACCCACAGGCCAATAGGCAGCATCCTTCGGGATCAGGCCCCGCCCACCTCTTTTGCAGCCACTCTCTTGGCTGCTCTGTCTCATTAATATTCACATTCCAAGCAGACTGGTCTCCTTGCTGCTCCCCGGGCACAGATTTCACTTTCTTACCTCTGTGTCCCTGCTCTTGCTCTGTGTTCTAGGGAAAGATTCGCTCCTTTTCTTTTCTCATTCATTGGAACCCAAGCTCAAATGCCTCTTTCTCTCTGACCCCTTTTATCTCTACTCAGCGTAACCTCTTCTACTTGGGAACTGTTATAGGGATTTGTTGAAATCACTGAATTGTTTTCCTAGAGCTTTGTGATCATCTCTTGTTGTACTTGTCACATATTATCTACGTTTATCTTTTCTGGACGCAATATTAATTCATAAGACAAACAGCTCCAATTCAAATTACCTTTTCTATACACCATGTCTTTTTTTATTGCCCAAGTACACCAAGTTATTTTATACTATTAGGTTTTTTTATACACCCTTATGAGAGAATGTCACAAAGAATATAGATTGCTCATCAAGTAACTGAGTCAGAACTCAGTATATAAATACTTTCAATAATCTTAATTATTCATAAACCCAGAAAGAAGTGCACTGTGGGCTTATAATGTTCCGTGTTAGTCTGTTTATGGTTTTTAAAATTTACTTATTATTTCGTTTCGAATTCGGAAGATATTAAGAAGCCAGTACGTACACTGAAGTGTTCAGGAATAAAGGAGAGTGATGTATGCAATTTATTGCCTTGTGTGTTATGAAAATGTTGCTGGTTATGAGTATAGTGAAGGATAGATGGGAGTTATTTGTATTATTCTTGCATCTTTTCTGTTAGCTTGAAATTGCTTAATGATAAAAATTTTTAAAAATTAACCTGAAATGTAAATGTATTTCCTTCAATTCTTTGTGTTGAAAATAATGCCTAGGGAGTTCCCTGTTGGTCCACTGGTTAGGTCTCTATGCTCTCACTGCTGAAGGCCCTGGTTCAATTCCTAGTTGGGGAACTAAGACCCCACAAGGTGTTCGACTTGGCCAAAACAGAACAAAACAATGCAATACATTTATTCGTCTTTAAAAATAAGTTGGGTAGCTATTACATTTTTGCATTAAAAACAAATATATTCCAACAAATACTGAGAACCAATTTTGTGCTGTGAAAGTGAAAGTGAAAAGTCACTCAGTCGTGTCTGACTCTTTGCGACCCCATGGACTGTAGCCCACCAGGCTCCTCCATCCATGGAATTTTCTAGGCAAGAGTTTTGGAGTGGGTTGCCATTTGTGCTAGGCCCCATTCAAGGTACCGAGCATTGTTCCTGCCCTTGTAGAGCTTATATTCTGTGAGGGAAGGAAAATCCTGAGAATAAACAAACACACAATGGTATATCTGAAGATGATAAGGTTTAAAGTGATACACGAAGCAAAAATGACAGGTGGTTGGGGTTGGTGAGAGCGTTCAGCTGAGGAGAGAATTAGGGAAAGTAAAGGTGTGAGCCCAGAATGTAGCCAGTGGGAGTGGTGTCTAGGTGGTGGAATAACAGGTATAAAGTCCTTACTTGCTTATCATCTCCAGGAAGCAGCAAGGGGACTGGAAGAGCTAGAAGAGAACATGGAAATGGGAGAATGATTAGGGATGAAGAGAATGATGAAGTAGCAGTAGTTTAGTCACTAAGTCATGTCTGACTCTTGCGACTCCAGGGACAGTAGCCTGCCAGGCTCCTCTGTCCATGAGATTCTACAGGCAAGAATATTGGAGTGGGTTGCCATTTCCTTCTTCAGGGAATCTTCCCAACCCAGGAATCGAACCAAGGTTACCTGCATTGCAGGCAAACTCTTTACCAACTGAGCTATGAGACCAGCTCCCAAAAGATGCCTTATATTATTTTTTGGACAAAGCTCTATAAGCCAGACTCAGGCAAAGATAAATAACAGTCCATTTTGATCTTGGGAATATTGGACAAAGGAGAAGAACTCTGTTTGAACTTCCCTGTTTGAATGATGTACTGGGTGCCAGATAATGTAAGACCTTACCAGACTTTGTAAGCTTATTGGCTTTTACTCCAAGTAAACCAGAAATGAATTGGAGGGTTTAGGGCAGGAAGTGAGATAATCTCATTTCTGAGGATAACTGTAGCTATGTTGCAGAAAAACACTGTAAGATGGATAAGACAAAGTTGGTAAGTGAATCCTGAAGCTATTGTTATTATATAATCTAGTGGCAGCTTGAAAACTAGGTTGCTATCTGTAGAGGTGAAGTGAAGAATGGCTAGAATTTGAGACTATTCTGAAGATAGAGAAGACAGGATTTATTAATAGATGGGATGTTGGTAGTAATAGAAAGTGGCAAATCAAGGAAGATTCCAAAGCTTTTCACTAAGATGGGGAATACTGCATGGGGAAGAGACTTTGGAAAGGGAAATCAGAATTTCAGTTTGGGTTATGTTATGTTTGAGCTAACTATGAGACATACAAAAGAATAATTTCACTAGGAACTTAGGTATGTGAACTTGGAGTTCAGGGGAGAGAACTACACTAGAGAACAGATTTGGGGGTAATCAGTATATAGATGGTATTTAAAGTAATGAAACTGGATGAGATCCTCTAGTAAATGATGAAAATATAAACAGATGTCCAAGCTTCAGAAAATAAGAGAAGAGATTAAAAAAAAAAGATGACAACAACAACAGGAGAATGTAGAGTTCTGAAGAAAGAATTTGAAGGAGGAGAGCATAATCAGTTTTGTCAAATGCAACTGATAGGTCAATTAATTTAAGGGCTGAGAATTCAGTTATGAAATGGGCAGGGGGTGAACTACTGCTCTGATCAGAGGAGCTTTGGTGGAGTGGTAAAAGTGGAAGGCCAGTAGGCTTAAGAAGGAGAGGAATTGAAGACAATAGTGGAGACAATGCTCTCAAAGAGCTTTTCTGAGAAGGGACACAGAGGACTGGGGAAGAACTAGAAGGAACAGTGGCATCAAGAGGGTTTTTTTTTTTTTAAATACACAGGAGGAATTATAATAAGGATGTATATTGATGAAAATGATCAAGTACAGAGGGAAAATTAACAATGCTGGGGGTGGAGGAATTGCAGAAACTATGTTTTTGAGGAAGTGAAAGTATTAGTCACTCAATTGTGTCCAACTCTTTGTGACCCCATGGACTGTAACCCACCAGGCTCCTCTGTCCATGGATTTTCCAGACAGAAATACTGGAGGGGGTTGCCATTTCCTTCTCCAGGGTATTTACCCAACCCAGGGATCATACCCGGGTCTCCTGCATTGCATGCAGACTCTTTACCATCTGAGCCACCAGGGACACACTTGAGGGGATGAAGGGGAATGGAATTCATGGACAAGTGAGCAAGGTGGCTGCAGCCAGCTTTTCCATAGTAACCAGAGGAAAGGTGGAATATGTGAGCAGAGGAATAAGCTGGCAGAGAGGAGAAGAGTGCTTATGAAATCTCTCCTCTAATTTCTTTTATTCTTTCAGTGAAATGGAAAGCAAGGATGTCCTCTGAGAGTGAGATGAGGCAGGAAGTGTTGGAGATTTCAGAGTAGAAGAGAAAGTGTGAGATAATCATCCAGTAGAGAGAGAAAAAAATGTCTGAGAGAAACATCATGTTATTATTAACATAGTATATTAATATAAAATATTATTAAACATAATAATACACTATGTAAGGCCGCAAATTTAAGTTCAGACCAGTCATTGTTTTTTCAGCCACTCTCAGCTGTGCAGGTGTCATGACATAGACTGAACAATGGGTTTCACCAGCGCTGAGGTTGGCATGTGAACACTACAGATGTAGCATTCAAAAGGGGCAAGGTATGTAGGGGTGTGGTCATCATTATGGATGGTGGAAGTTAAACCAGGTAAAGTGTGAAATGAGGGCACAAAAGGGCAGTGAAGAATCAAGTGGATCTGGGATCAGAGGTGTGCAGAGCTGTTGGATCAAGTGGCTAAAGTGGGTGAGGCAGAAAGTTAGGAAATGCTATGATGTTTGAATTTGAGATTTTAGAGGATATGCAGTTGCTAAGAATGACAATGTCTAGGGGCATGTCCACGTGAGTAGGTGGCTGAAGTAAGGTTAAAGGACATGATCACTGGAGTAGAAGAGGCCACGGTACTGTGAGTTCAGAATGTTGGAAGGACCATTTTCATGGGTATTTGAATCTTCAATACCTGTGAGGGTGAGTGATCTGCAAACCACAGCTGGTGACAGTAAGGAGAGACAGCAGTTGAAATGCTTTGGTGGCAGGAGCTTCAAAGTTGGAGTGTTCCAGGAGGGAGAAGAATGTTCTGGAAGTGATTCAATTCATCTCCAGACTTTGTATATAGGAGGTGTGGAAAGTAAACAGGTCATACTTGAGGGAGACAGAGTTCTCAGGGAAAGAACAAATTTCAGTTAGAGTGACAAGATGCAGGGACCTTGAAAAGATTGAGAATGTACACTTCCTCTCTCTGTGTTCATTGCAGTTTCCTTTTAAAAATTAAGAAAAAATTTAAAAAAAGAGAGAGATTAAGAAGTGTACCTTCTACTGCAAACTGGCTGTCTTTTAAGAATGTTGCCATCCATCATTTACTACATTAGTTGGAGATGAAATATTTATGAAGTAATCTATATTTCCCTTAAAAAGCATAGATTTTTTTGTAATAGAAATTTCAGTTGAATGCTCTAATGAACTGTAATGTAAGACATATGAGCTTATTAATCTAGAAGATTGATACAAGAACAAGATTTTTTTGGTAGCCAGTCAGATGCTCTGTGTATAATTATCTGAACAGCTAAGGATCAGTGTTACATAAATAAAACAGGAATAGCAAGATAACTTTGGATACATAGTTGTCTCACCTAAAAGTAGTTTCTTTTTTTTCCAAACGAGGATAATCACTTACAATTACATGGACTGACTTTCAAATAAGACTTCTGAAGACAGATGACTTAATTTAGATTTTAAAAAACTCAATTTCATACACACAACAACTTGAAGGGATCTCAAGGAAATTATTTTGAGTGAAAAAAGCCAAAGCTTCTTTGATTCCATTTTTATAACATTCTTGAAATTACATTATAAATTATGTGTGTTAATACATATATTATAAATTATAATTACAATTATAAAGATGGGAACAGATTAATGGTTAGGAATTGGAGGGAAGGGTGAGTATGGCTACAACGGGTAGCAAGAAGGAAGCTTATGATTATGAAACAGTTCTGTATTTGATTGTGGTGGTAGTTACTGAAGCTACACATGAGATAAAATTGCATAGAACCGTACACACACACACATCCGTGTGTAAATGGTGACATCTGAATAAGCTCTGTGGATTACACTATTGTCAACTTCCTGGTTCTGTTACTGTACAATAGTTACACAAATGGTCAATAATAGGTGAGGAAGAATGAAGGATGCATGGAGGTTTCCTATATAATTATGGGCAACCTCATGTGGAAATGCAAGAATAAAAGTTTATAAAAGTCCTGTTAGCTTTCCCAAGAAACACAAAAACCAAAGCATCATAAGAATCAATGGATGCATGATTTAGAAATAAAATAGTGGGTCGTGGGTGAAGAACGGTATGAAATTCAAGAGTAACACTTAAAGAAGTCTTCCTATTTTCATACACTGTTTAACAAAAACAATTGACTGCTATTCCAATTGGCTTTCCTATACTTAAGAAACTAGGAAATTACTTTTAATACTTTCCACAAATATTTATTTTCTTGGCTCTAAAATCAACACAGATGGTGACTGCAGCATGAAATTAAAAGACACTTGCTCCTTAGAAGAAAAAATATGACAAACTTAGACAGCATATTAAAAAGCAGAGACATCACTTTGCTGACAAAGGTCTGTCTAGTCAAAGCTATGGTTTGTCCAGTAGTCATGTATGGATGTGAGAGTTGGACCATAAAGACAGCTGAACGCTGAAGAATTGATGCTTTTGAACTATGGTGTTGGAGAAGACTCTTGAGAGACCCTTGCAATACAAGGAGCTCAAACCAGTCAATCCTAAAGGAAATCAATCCTGAATATTCATTGGAAGGACTGAGGCTGAAGCTGAAACTCCAATACTTTGGCTATCTGATGCAAAGAACTGAATCATTAGAAAAGATCCTGATACTGGGAAAGACTGAAGGAGGTGGAGAAGGGGATGACAGAGGATGAGATGGTTGGATAGCATCACTGACTCAATGGACATGAGTTTGAGCAAGGTCCTGGAGTTGGTGATGGACCGGGAAGTCTGGTGTGCTGCAGTGCATGAGGTTGCAAAGAGTTGGACACGACTGAGTGACTGACTGACAAATTTGTCTTATCAAGCCATCTACTGAGTTTTTTTGCTACACTCTTGATATGATTGTCTTTGGAAATGGCTTCCATACAATATATGTTTCAATGCAGAAGAATTGTTAATGCTTCTTTTAGCAGATAATGATAGTGATATGGTCCATTGCTTTTGTTTTTGCCTTGGCTGTTTGGAAGTTCAAAGCTAACACATAAGAAATACAAAAAGATTTATGTACCAGAGCAAAAGGCAATACTTTCATACATAAGTACATAAAGAGTTTCAAAATGTCATTAGAGGTAAATGAGGAGTACTCTGTCACTTAATCTGACTTTGATTCTTCTGTAGCCCTCTCAATTTCAGTCTTTCAGGAATTAACCTTATCTTGTTACCACCTCTAATGTGCATTTGACTTTAGTCAGCTTATTTCTTATTTCCAGAGCAGCTTGCCTCTGTTCAGCACTCTTCCAACTCAGAATATCTCTCTGAGAAAATAGTCTTTTTAGTTTCATGAGTTACCTAAAGGAGAAATGGGGAAAGATATCTACAGCAGGTCCAGATCCTAAGAAAGAGTGCAACTTTTCTTAAGGCAACCTATTACTAACATGTTCACAAGACTATGTGCTAGTGTTTGGGTGAATTTATTTATTTAAATTCTTATAGTCATAGTATTCAAAAGGGAAGATCTGAAGAGAAAGAATCTGCTCAACTGCATGCAACTGGTCAGTAATGGATCCAAGGGCCTACAGTACACCTTCAGTGAATTTTTTCAAATATTTCATGAGGTTTGAAGATGGATTGTTAATATGCATACACACTGTGACACTAATAAGTTGTGTAATAATTTTTAAATGAAAGGAATAATTATACTTTGAAATTTAATTGTAATAAAACTAGTCTTTGAAAATATGCTGCAATAATGGGGAGATTATATCAAATTTAAATCTACATTTTCATCAATATCAATTTTTTCTATTTATATACTTTAAAAGATCCCATATAATTAAGCACTATTATGTGAAGAATTTTCATTATAAAATGTTTTCTATGTCCTTGTGGATAGCAGATGGTAACAATAGTTTACATTATCCACTGCTTTTTATAGTTTCTCAAGTATACTCATTCGGTATTCACAAAGACCAAGTGAAATAAGAAAAAACTGGTTTTGCCATCATTTTGTAGCTTAGAAAACTGGCCAGAGGCTTCCCTGGTGGTCCTGTGGTTAAGAATCCACCTGCCAATCAATGCAGGGGATACAGGTTTCATCCTTGGTCAAGGAACTAAGATCCTACATGCCCCAGGGCAACTAAGCCCAGGTGTAACAAGTATTGAACCTGCGCTCTAGAGCCCGTGTGCTGAAATGAGAGAAGCCAGCACAATGAGAAGCCCACAAGCCACAGCTAGAGAGTAGCCCCAGGTCACCGCAACTAGAGAAAGCTGGCACAGCAACAAAGACCCAGTGCAACCAAAAAGAAATAATTAATTAAACAAAGACCTGTTGTTCTTTGAAAACAAACGAGCAAAAACTGGTCATGGCCCTAACCAGTGGCAATTAGAACCCAATTCTTCTGGTGTTGAATTTAATGCTCCTCTGAGTAAATCAAGTCAACAAATGTTGCCTAACCACCTGTAAAGGAAAACGTCGTGTCACCATGCTTTTTGCCACTCCATTCATCAGACCTGGCATATCTAAGGTGCAGGAGAATACAGTCCAAGATGAATGTGGATCCTAGAAGTACGGTTTGTATCTGGCAATATTTATTACTTACTTTTACTTCAATTATGGAGCAAGGTGTTATTCAAAATATAAAATATTTTTTTTTCAGAAAGGATTTTATAAAAATTACATCAAACATTCAGATATATATAGGACTATTTAATGACAGCAGGGTTTTAGTTTCTGTCATATCTATAAATTAGGTGATAGGGCTCACCCAAAATTTCTTTGCATGAGGACCTAGAAGCTCCTGGGGTAACTCATCGAGGAAAAGGTGGAGTCTTGCACCATACACTTGGTTAAGTAAGAAAGCCTAGGTTTTCTGTTTGGGGGATGGAAGGAAGGATGGTTCTGAGTCCTACATGAGGCCTATTCCCTGATTTGGTTCCTTACTCTAGCCCCACTAAATGAATGCATGCACCCTAGGGTATGTCCACCCTAGTGTCCACCATCATGGCACTGTTATGCAAACTAGCACAACTAGAAAACGTGAAAGTGAAGTCGCTCAGTTGTGTCCAACTCTTTGTGACCCCATGGACTGTAGTCTATCAGGCTCTTTCGTCCATGGGATTTTCCAGGCAAGAATACTGGAGTTGGTTGCCATTTCCTTCTCCAACAACTAGAAAAAGCACCTCTTTTTCCAGGTGCTCCAGGGCTTCCCTGGTGGCTTGGACAATAAAGAAACTACTTTCAATGCAGATGACCTGGGTTTGATCCCTGGGTCAGGAAGATTCCCTGGAGAAGTGAATGGCTACCCACTGGGAATGGTTACCCACTCCAGTATTCTTGCTTGGAGAATTGCATGGACAGAGGAGCCTGGCAGACCCTCCATGGGGCTGCAAAGAGTCAGATACAACTAACACTTTCACCTTTTATTTTTTTTTGCAGATGCAGTCCTAGGAGCTCAGGGCTCAGTGGCCTAACAAGATGATGTAGTCTTTGTGGGAAGAAAAAGACTTCTCTTAGGAGGTGAAGCCCTTTACCAATGAATTGGCCCACAGTGCAAGAGCTAACAACTACTCAGCTCTTACATTTGGGCGCAAATTGTACAGTCATGTAGTGACGCATACCTGAACAAAACCTGTGCTTTGCTAAGTCATTTCAGTCCTATCTGACTCTGTGTAACTCTATGGACCATAGCCCTCCAGGCTTTTCGGTCCATGGGATTCTCCAGGCAAGAATACTGGAGTCGGTTGCCATTTCCTTCTCCAGGGGATCTTCCCAACCCGAGGATCAAACCTGTGTCTCTTACATCTCTTGCATTGGCAGGTAGGTTCTTTACCACTAGTGCCACCCAGGAAGCCTAATTTCATTTAAACTGTAAAAGACTGACAATAACAGTAGTAGTGTACACGAACTCTTTAATAGCATTTAACCTAAGGGGAGAATGGCATTGGCTCCTACTCAAAAAAAATTTTAATAATTTTTGGTTGTGCTGGGTCTTCGCTGTTGCATGGGCTTTTCTCCAACTGTGGTGAGTGGGGGCTACTCTTCCCTGAGGTGCGCAGCCTTTTCACTGCAGTGGCTTCTTTTGTTGTGGAGCTCAGGCTCCAGGGCGTTTGGGCTTCAGTAGTAGTGACACATGAGTTCAGTTGTCGTAACTCCCAGGCTCGAGAGCACGGGCTCAATAGTTGTGGCACATGGGCTTAACCACTCTGAGGCATTTGGGATTGTCCTGGACAAGGGATCCAATCCATGTTCCCTGCATTGGTGGATTCATTACCACTGTGCCACCAGGGAAGCCCTGGCTCCTACTTTTTAAACTAGAACTATGTTGCACTGAAAATATAAAAGACTTCAATGACTCAATAGGGGCAGGAGTTGATGGTGCTCATCTGACATGCCCAAATACAGCAGATGCACAGTGGCAAATTGTGAGTGTCCACCAGACATGCTGGTGTCCAGGGGACACTGGTGGAAAGGGGCAAGGGACCAACGGATTTGGTAGCATCTAGCAGGTGCTCACTCCAGTACCCTTGCCTGGAAAATCCCATGGATGGAGGAGCCCGGTAGGCTGTGGTCTATGGGGCTGCTAAGAGTCGTACATGACTGAGCGACTTCACTTACACTTTTCACTTTCATGCATTGGAGAAGAAAATGGCAACCCACTCCAGGGTTCTTGCCTGGAGAATCCCAGGGATGGGGGAGCCTGCTGGGCTGCCATCTATGGGGTCGCACAGAGTCAGCCACGACTGAAGCGACTTAGCATCAGCAGCAGCAGCAGCAGCAGGTGCCACCATGCTAAGGTGTTCAGTAAGGCAGTTATGAAGCTTGGCAGGAAGGACATGCATATGCCTCCGGAGTTCCCTGAGGACCTCCAGAACATTACTGAGGGCAGAGTGACGGGAGTACCCTAAGTAGGAGCTTGGGGGTCTTGTCTTAAGGTGATGGTGGTGGAAGAGGAGACATTAGTGAGATTTGGCTTTTTGCTGTTATTGTCTGTCCATCTGTTCCTACAATCTGGTAGAAAGCCTGGAGTAACACAGGTTTCACAAGTAAAGCATTAGAGATACACTGTATAATGAAGCCCATCCTTAATATCTTGCTTGAGGTCAAACATTAAAAAAAATTTAGAAAAAAAATGTGACCTGGTGTTATTCCTATAGGAATGCTGTAACTTTTTTTGAGAAAGAAAACAGAGTTTTGTACTTTTGTACAAGCCACATCCAAATAATCCTACAATTAAGTCTTAATGTAGGAAGAAATGATCCTCCACACCCCATAAATAGCGTTAAAAAAAGTCTGCTGGCTGAATAGATGCAAATTGACAGGAAAACTATAGTGGGGTCACTGTGTAAGTGATGAATAAATAGAAATTAACTGGCTGATCAATTTCAGTGAAGAAGAAAATGACTTTTTGGGAGGTGAGAAAACCACTTAGAAAAGTTCTTTTGGTATTTGATTTAGTGATTAATTTTGCAGAAATATGGCATGCCCCCTTACAGAGGCAGTACTATAGCTGCATGGCCGTCATCTTCTTTTTGTATGAAGGAGGCAGGATAACAAGGAATTATGGTCCAAAAATAACTGCTTAAAGTGGGCTGGCCTTGATGGGATGCAGGCAGGAAAGAGCTTGACTCAGTCTCACCACTCTCCTTTGGAGAGTCTCTCTGTTGAATATCTTCCCTCCTGGATCAAATCTTCCATCATTTACAAAATGAAATTTCCAGTCACTCTGAGGTAGTAAAACATTCCTGTTACTTTAATGCCTATTAAAGCACTTCTTAAAAGCATATACAACATTCTTCCCCAGAAAATTTTTACTCAATATAGTTTTCTCCATGTCATTACATAAAAAATGAGTAGTAGAGTTAAATAGACATGGAAACTGGAAGGAAGTTGTGAAAAATGATCCTTTCATTTGTTAACTTTGTCCCTTGTCTGATGGAATATGCCTTGGATTAGAAGAGTCTTCCTGACAGAGAACATCTCCAGTTATTAAGTGATTTAATGGCTGTCCTGTTCCAAAATAGCACCATTAAAGGTAACCACCAGGACATTTGCTTTACATAATTAGAGCTTGCAAGGTGAGATAATAAGGGTCAGTAATTAAGTAAATTGGGGCCTTTTTTCTTGGAGGAGCACTTTTATTCTACTTCTGGAAGCACGTTAATCCCTTGTTCACTCCCCACTTCAAAGGCTTGGGTCATTGCAATGACATTCTCAGATCTGCTGCAGTCTCCTGCACATTCAGCTCTGCTTTCTTGCTGTACTACAGGGAGTCTCTAGAGACCAATTCGAATTTCTCCTTTCAGGCAGGCCGTTTTTATGACTTTCAAGGTATTTGTAAAGAGGCCAATTCTTATATTTTCCTTTCTAAAATTATTTTAGACCTGTCAATAAAGTGACATGCATCTTTAGGATGACAGACAACCAAATAAAAGCTCAGGTAAAAGCCGTGATCATTCACTCCCTACTATCTTTTATATTGAAAGAAATTTTCAAAGAACTCACCACAAATATTTAAAGAAAAGTTAAGTGAAGAAATCAAAGATATTTGCTGTGATACAAACACACACACACACACACACACACACACACACACACACACAAGAGCTTATGCTAATTATTGACAATTAGTTGATATATATGTTCAGTTCTGTTCAGTCGCTCAGTCATGTCTGACTCTTTGTGACCCTACGAACTGCAGCACGCCAGGCCTCCCTGTCCGTCACCAACTCCCGGAGTTTACCCAAACTCATGTCTATTGAGTCAGTGATGCCATCTAACTATCTCATCCTCTGTCGTCCCCTTCTCCACCTGCCTTCAATCTTTCCCAACATCAGGGTCTTTTCAAATGAGTCATCTCTTCACATCAGGTAGCCAAAATATTGGGGTTTCAGCTTCAACATAAATCCTTCCAATGAACACCCAGGACTGGTTTCCTTTAGGATGGACTGGTTGGATCTCCTTGCAATCCAAGGGACTCTCAAGAGTCTTCTCCAAAACCACAGTTCAAAAGCATCAATTTTTCAGCGCTCAGCTTTCTTTATAGTCCAACTCTCACATCCACACATGACTACTGGGAAAACCATAGTGCTGACTAGACGGATGTTTGTTGACAAAGTGATGTCTCTGCTTTTTAATATGCTGTCTAGGTTGGTCATAACTTTCCTTCCAAAAAGTAAGTGTCTTTCAATTTCATGGCTGCAATCACCATCTGCAGCGATTTTGGAACTCCCCAAAATAAAGTCAGTCACGGTTTCCACTGTTTCCCCATCTATTTGCCATGAAGTGATGGGACCGGATGCCATGATCTTCATTTTCTGAATGTTGAGCTTTAAGCCAACTTTTTCACTCTCCTCTTTCACTTTCATCAAAAGGCTTTTTAGTTCTTCTTCACTTTCTGCTATAAGGGTGGTGTCATCTGCATATCTGAGGTTATTGATATTTCTCCCGGCAATCTTCATTCCAGCTTCTGCTTCTTTCAGCCTAGCGTTTCTCATGATGTACTCTGCATGTAAGTTAAATAAACAGGGTGTCAATATACAGCCTTGACGTATTCCTTTCCTGATCTGGAACCAGTCTATTGTTCCATGTCCAGTTCTAACTGTTGCTTCCTGACTTCCATACAGATTTCTGAGGAGGCAGGTCGGGTGGTCTGGTATTCCCATCTTTCAGAATTTTCCAGTTTGTTGTGATCTACACAGTCAAAGGTTTTGACATAGTCAATAAAGCAGAAATAGATGTATTTCTGGAACTCTTGTGCTTTTTCAATGATCCAGCGAATGTTGGCAATTTGATCTCTGATTCCTCTACCTTTTCTAAAACCAGTTTGAATATCTGGAAATTCAGATTCACATATTGCTGAAGCCTGGCTTGGGAGAATTTGGAGCATTACTTTGCCAACATGTGAGATGAGTACAATTGTGTGGTAGTTTGAGCATTCTTTGGCATTGCCTTTCTTTGGGATTGGAATGAAAACTGACCTTTCCCAGTGCTGTGGCCACTGCTGAGTGTTCCAAATTTGCTGGCACATTGAGTGCAGCACTGTCACAGCTTCATCTTTTAGAATTTGAAATAGCTCAACTGGAATTCCATCACCTCCACTAGCTTTGTTTGTAGTGAGGCTTCCTAAGGCCCACTTGACTTCGCATTCCAGGATGTCTGGCTCTAGGCGAGTGATCACACCATCGTGATTATCTGGGTATGAAGGTCTTTTTTTTGTATAGTTCTCTGTGTTATTGCCACCTCTGCTTCTGTTAGGTTCATACCATTTCTTTCCTTTATTGAGCCCATCTTTGTGTGAAGTGTTCCCTTGGTATTTCTAATTTTCTTGAAGAGATCTCTAGTCTTTCCTGGTCTATTGTTTTCCTCTATTTCTTTGCACTGATCACTGAGGAAGGCCTTCTTATCTCTCCTGGCTATTCTTTGTAACTCTGCATTCAAATGGGAATATCTTTCCTTTCCTCCTTTGCTTTTGGCTTCTCTTCTTTTCACAGCTATTTGTAAGGCCTTCTCAGGCATTTTGCTTTTTTGCATTTCTTTTTCTTTGGGATGGTGTTGATACCTGTCTCCTGTACAGTGTCATGAACCTCTGTCCATAGTTCATCAGGCACTCTGTCTTTCAGATCTAGTCCCTTAAATCTATATCTCACTTCCACTGTATAATAGTTAAGTATTTGATTTAGGTCCTACCTGAATGGTCTCATGGTTTTCCCTACTTTCTTCAATTTAACTCTGAATTTGGCAATAAGGAGTTCATGATCTGAGCCACAGTCAACTCCTGGTCTTATTTTTGCTGACTGTATAGAGCTTCTCCATCTTTGGCTGCAAAGAATATAATCAATCTGATTTCAGTGTTGACCATCTCATGATGTCCATGTGAGAGTCTTCTCTTGTGTTGTTGGAAGAGGGTATTTGCTATGACCAGTGTGTTCTCTTGGCAACACTCTATTAGACTTTGCCCTGATTCATTTTGTACTCTAAGGCCAAATTTGCCTGTTGCTCCAGGCAAATATATATGTTACATATTTAGAATAGGAAAAAGGAGTCCATAATGGTGGTGGCTAAAAGACAAAGAAAGGGGAAAGGCCATGAAAATGGAGGAAAAGAAAATCTGTGGACTGGAGTGCAAAGTTCAGGTGAAACAACATGGCCCCTTCTTGGCTAGCCCCTTGGAAGGGAAATACTGTATATATCCAATCCCTCTAGAGATTCAGGCCTTCATCTTCCATGTTCCCTACAACATGTGGTCAACAGCATCTCTCAGTGAACCCACTAGGGCAGGTGACAGGCACACAATGCCTGCTAGAAGTCCACCTGTTGGTGGCATCCCTTCAAGGGCAATTGGGCTTACAGGGATAATGTTTGTTTCCTTGGGAGTTAGCCTGAAGGCTGTCTGGGCCCAAACCTTCACTACCACCCTTCTCTTAAAGTTACAAACATACTCCTGGATCAAATCTTCACTCCACTTTTATTGAACATCTGGTCTGTTGCCTCTTATCAATTTGTTCTTAAGCCACTTACTAACACCTACAACCAGGACCATGCCCCTTGTAGGCAACATTGCTCCACCTCACTTATTATTAAAATACTCTTAATGCCCCTAACAGGACCAGATAACCCACTCCTTTGTCATCACTTCTGTTATTACCTAAAGTGGGTCTATGACAATGAAATGTTTACTGTTGGAAACACCTTGAACTGCTCTTATGGAGGACTAGGGGAGGAAATCCATGACTTATATTCCTCAGAGCAGTAGGAGGTTAAGGCTTATGGCTGCTTCACCAGGTTCCCAATCTCAGGGCACAGGCTTGGATTGCTTTACATTATGATATCTATTCCCATTCGTGGTGAACAGACCAGCAATGAGTTAAGATTACAACCCCTTAATCCTACCCAGCACTGGTCATGCTGGAGAACTTGGGGACTCCCAACTCCAGTATGAGGTTCCAAGGAAGTCGACCTGCCTTGACCTGCCTAGGGATCTGGTCCCTGGGAAGTGGTCATGACTTGTCCTGCCTGAGGATACACCAGTTCAGGGGTCCCAGGTGGATGACATGCCTCGACCTGCCCAGGGATTTAATCTCCAGGAGATTGTCACACCTCAACCTGCCTGGGGATCTGCACCCTCACCTGGGGATGCCGGGCTGAGTCTCAGGCTGCAACAGTACTGGGTAGGATAATCTTCAGAGAGACTCATCCCTAAGGAAGTCCACCCATGGAAACAGGAGGAGGCCTATTAGCGGTGGGACTGTGCCTAGCTTCAGCAGTAACTCAGGAGCCCAATGAGAACCCTACTGCCTATCTGGAAAGGCCCTCCAAAAGTTTACTAATCTGGATTTAGACTCTTATGAGACACATGTGATTTTAAAGGACAAATTCCTCTCCCAATGTGCATCAGACATCAGGATAAAGTTACAACAGCTACAGTATCAGGACCCTGCTGCCTCTTTAGATGAGATGGTCCAGACAGCCACCAATACCTTTTATAACAGAGAATGGGAGAGGGAGGCCAAGGCCCAGGAAAGGGAGAGAAGGAAAGAGATAAGGTATGCCCAGATGCTGGCGGCCTTCCAGGGAAGCCATATGGCACAACCCAAGTCCTTGAAGGACAAGGCATGAGGCAAATGCCTAATCTGTAGACAGGCGGGACACTGAGGCAAAGAATGTCCAAATCAGAAGTCTCCTAAAACGGCTTGCTACAAATGCCATCAATTGGGACATTGGGTGGCAGTCTGCCCTTGGTCCCCAAGAGCCTCAAGGTCAAGCACCAAGCTTTCCCTCATGACGGTTCAATAGGACTGAAACAGTCTGCTCCAGTCGGCCTGCCTGTCACAGATAACCATCACGGGGCTCGAGCCAAGAGTGCAGCTGGATGTGGCAGGTAGGTTCGATAATTTCTTGGTTCACACAGGGGCTACCTACTCTGTCCTGACCTCCTACTCCAGAGCCTTCTCCTCCAAAACCTGTACCAGTTTGGGTGCTACAGGAAAACAATTACAAAAAGATTTACCTGAGCACTCCTTTGTTGCTGGGATGGACAAGTATTTTCCTACCAGTTTCTAGTGGTCCCTGAGTGTTTTACTCCCTTATTGGGAAGACATTTATCCCTGCCTTCAAAACCTTGCAGCTATTATGGTACTGATAGAGGATGCTTTGAAACTGTTTCTTGCAGGTAAATTTTTACCAGCCACCAAGTGAAACAACTCTTGAATCGGAGAGGCCAATTATGGAAGTCTGATCAAAGGATCCTCGGATATCAAGTAGTGTTCTCTCCCTTTCCACTCTTACCTAGAAACTTTGGATCACTGAAAAAAAAAAAAAACAAACCCTGAGACGGATTGTCAGAAGATCCTCTCACCATTCCTGAGGAAATCTGGTACACTGATGGAAGCAGCTTTGTCTTGCATGGAAAAAGAAGAGCTGAATATGCAGTAATCTCCAATTTGAGACCATAGAGGCTAAACCTTTGCCACAGGGTACTTCAACCCAATTAGTTGATCTCATAGCCCTGACTAGAGCTACTAGAGTAGCCATTTACACTGACTCCAAGTATGCCTTTCTGGTGCTACATGCACATGCTGCTACCTGGAAAGAAAGAGGTCACTTGACCACCAGAGGGTCCCAATCAAATAGGTGATCAAATCCTTAGGCTCTTGTAGGTAGTCCCTCTGCCCACTGAGGTTTCAGCCTCCCATTGTAAAGGGCCCCAAAAAGAGAGCAGCATTACAGAACAATGACCTAAAAGAGGTTGCCACCTTAGTTCCACAGACTAACTTGGCAGAAACTCCTTCATATGCTGAAGGTGAGACTCTTAAAGTTAAGAGTGAGGACTTTCAAGAAGATCATACGGGGTGGTTCCAAAAAGAGGGACTCCTTTTTCTGCCTGGGAACCTTCAATGGAAGTTGATTAACTCCTTACATGCCATCACTCATTTAGGAGAGAAGGCCCTCCAAAGACTATTAGAAATGTCCTTCAGAGGAACAGGCCTCCAAACGACTATAAGGCAAGTGGTCTCCTCTTGTCCCACTTGCCAATTAAACAACCCCCAAGGAGCTCGAAGACCCCAGCTGTTTCAGACTGCCCACCTGCATGGGACCTAGCCAGGAGAGGATTAGAAGATAGACTTCACTCAGATGCCTGTTTCTCAAGGGTATAAATACCTATTAGTCATGACAGATACATTCATAGGATGGATTGAAGGCTTTCCCATCCAGACTGAGAATGCTGAGGAGGTGGTAAAAAAAAATTGTCCCATGAAATCATTCTAAGACTTGGTCTGCCCAGGTCATTACATAGTGGCAATGGGACATAACTTACTTCTAAGGTCACCCAAGGGGTCTCCAAAGCATTGGGTATTACCTATTACTTCCATTGTGCCTGGAGGCCTCAGAAAAAGTAGAAAGGGCCAACCAATTCTTAAAACCAGGATTTAAAAAGATAACCCAGGAGATCTCCCTTGGTTAGAAGGAGGCTTTACCAATAGCTCTCCTCTGCACCTGTATTGCCCCAAGGAACATGTGGGTTTTAGTCCTTATGAGATGCTATATGGGAGGCCTTTTGTTTATGTCAATGACCTCTTCCTAGATGTAGAAGCTCAGACCCTCTGCTCCTATACCCATGGCCATTGGGCAATTCCAACAAGAAATACACTTGTGGGGTGTCAACTAGGACCCAAAAGATTCTAAACAGCCACCACTATATGCCTCAGGGACTCAAGTCTTAATTAAAGTCTAGAAAGATGGGTCCCCAAAGGCTGAACTCCAGCCCACATGGAAGGGCCCCTACCTTGTAATATTTTCTACCCCCCACAGCAGTCAAGGTGCCAGGACATGACTCCTGGATTTACTATTCATGAGTCAAGCCATGAAAGAAAACAGAAGAGGACTTTCAATACACCTGTGAACCCCTGGGAGATCTCAGATGCCTATTTAGGACTAAAAATGAGTGCCATTAAAACAAACACCCCCCAAATTAAGTTTCTGGGGATAAGTTTTCTTGGGATAGCTCTAAAGAGCCAACATAACTTGGCAGGGATTGTATTCCAAAATAGATAGGACATAGATCTCCTGATCCCTGAACAAGGAAGGTCTTGAGCCATCTTAAATGAGATGTGTTCTTTCTGGGTAAATGCCTCCTGCTAAGTTAAAGAAAGTCTCACAATCCTCAAGATAAGCATTCAGATCCTATGGAATATCAAAGAATGAGCTGGAGAGTTCTCAGGGTGGCTACAATCTCTCTTTGGAAGAGACTTCTCCTGGCAAGGGGGGATTTGGAGTTGGTTAATTCCCCTACTAATCCCTGTTATAACCATATTGATGCTGCTTATGATTGCTCCATGTTTTATCAACTGTTTAGCCCATTTTGTCTCTCCCCAGGTCAATAAGCTACAAAATGCAGTTCTAGTTCAATAAGGATGTATAAAACTACACCCAAGCACAGAAAATATTCCTCACCCTGAGATGCACACTGCTATACAGACTCTGAGGCTTGAGACTAGCAAGAGGAGGAAGCCCAATGCCCCTCACCCTCCCAGTTCAGCAGAAAGTAACCAGAGAGACTGTGATGCCCGTACTCCCAAAGATTTGGGCCTCCCATCTCTTGAGGGGGGAATGTTAGGTAGTTGGAATAGGAAAAAGGAGTCCAAAATGGCGGAGGCTAAAAGACAAAGAAATGGAAAAGTCTAGGAAAACAGAATAAAAGAAAATTCATGGACTGGAGTGAGAACTTCAAGTGAAACAAACACGCTCCCTCCTTGACTAGCCCAATTTGCATAGGGCAGGCTCAAGGAGGGAGCAGACAAACATATAAAAAGAGGAAGCCAAGATGGATTGAGGCTTCTCCTGTGGGGTCATCCTGCCCTCACACCTTGAGGGTATACTATCCTTTATTTGCTAAATAAAACTGAGCTGTTACCGAGCTGTAACACTGGCCTATCATTTCAAATCTTTGCTGTGGTGAGACAGAACCGAGGAAATTACACATTTCCCTGACATATATAATTACTGACAACTATGTATTTCGTGAATCATTGCAAATTGAAAGTGGTCAAACAGGAGATGGCAAGAGTGAATGTTGACATTCTAGGAATCAGCAAACTAAAATGGACTGGAATGGGTGAATTTAACTCAGATGACCATTATATCTAATACTGTGGGCAAGAATCCCTTAGAAGAAATGGAGTACCCATCACAGTCAACAAAAGAGTCTGAAATACAGTACTTGGATGCAATCTTAAAAATGACAGAATGATCTCTGTTCATTTCCAAAGGAAACCATTCAATATCACGGTAATCCAAGCCTATGCCCCAACCTGTAACACTGAAGAAGCTGAAGCTGAACGGTGCTATGAAGACCTACAAGACCTTTTAGAACTAACACCCAAAAAAGATGTCCTTTTCATTATAGGGGACTGGTATGCAAAGTAGGAAGTCAAGAAACACCTGGAGTAACAGGCAAATTTGGCCTTGGAGTACAGAATGAAGCAGGGCAAAGGCTAATAGAGTTCTGCCAAGAGAACACACTTGTCATAGCAAACACCCTCTTCCAACACAAGAGAAGACTCTACACATGGACATCACCAGATGGTCGACCCCGAAATCAGACTGATTATATTCTTTGCAGCCAAAGATGGAGAAGCTCTATACAGTCAGCAAAAACAAGACTGGGAGCTGACTGTGGCTCAGATCATGAACTCCTTCTTGTCAAAATCAGACTAAAATGAAGAAAGTAGGGAAAACCACTAGGCCATTCAGGTATGACCTAAATCAAATCTCTTATGACTATACAGTGGAAGTGAGAAATAGATTTAAGGGACCAGATCTGATACACAGAGTGGCTGATGAAATATGGATGGGGATTCGTGACATTGTACAGGAGACAGGGAGCAAGACCATCCCCATGGAAAAGAAATGTAAAAAGCCAAAAAGGTTGTTTGAGGAGGCCTTACAAATAGCTGTGAAAAGAAGAGAAGCCAAAAGCAAAGGAGAAAGGGAAAGATATTCCCATTTGAATGCAGAGTTCCAAAGAATAGCAAGGAGAGATAAGAAAGTCTTCCTCCACGATCAATACAAAGAAATAGAGGAAAACAACAGAATGGGAAAGACTAGAGATCTCTTCAAGAAAATTTGAGATACCAAGGGAACATTTCAGGCAAAGATGGGCTCAATAAAGGAAAGAAATGGTATGGACCTAACAGAAGCAGAAGATATTAAGAAGAGGTGGCAAGAATACATAGAAGAACTGTACAAAAAAGATCTTCATGACCCAGATTATCACGATGGTGTGATTGCTCACCTAGAGCCAGACATCCTGGAATGTGAAGTCAAGTGGGCCTTGGAAAGCATCACTATGAAAAAAGCTAGTGGAGGTGATGGAATTCCAGTTGAGCTATTTCAAATCCTAAAAGATGATGCTATGAAAGTGCTGCACACAATAGGCCAGCAAATTTGGAAAGCTCAGCAGTGGCCCCAGGACTGGAAAAGGTCAGTTTTCATTCCAGTCACAAAGAAAGGCAATGCCAAAGAATGCCCAAACGACTGCACAATTACACTCATCTCACATGCTAGCAAGGTAATGCTCAAAATTCTCCAAGCCAGGCTTCAGCAATACGTGAACTGTGAATTTCCAGATGTTCAAGCTGGATTTAGAAAAGGTAGAGGAACCAGAGATCAAATTGCCAACATCCACTGGATCATTGAAAAAGCAAGAGAGTTCCAGTAAAACATCTACTTTTGCTGTATTGACTATGCCAAAGCCTTTGACTATGTGGATCACAACAAACTGTGGAAATTTTTTCAAAAGATAGGAATACCAGACCACCTGATCTGTCTCCTGAGAAATCTGTATGCATGTCAGGAAGCAACAGTTAGAACTGGACATGGAACAACAGACTGGTTCCAAATCGTGAAAGGAGTACATCAAGGCTATATATTGACACCCTAATTATTTAACTTATATGCAGAGTACATTCTGCGAAATGCTGGGCTGGATGAAGCACAAACTGGAATCAAGATTGCCAGGAGAAATATCAATAATCTCAGATACAGATGACATCACCCTTATGGCAGAAGGTGAAGAAAAACTTAAAGAGCCTGTTGATGAAAGTGAAAGAGGAGAGTGAAAAAGTTGGCTTAAAGTTCAATATTCAGAAAACAAAGATCATGGCATCCAGTCCCATTACTTCATGGGAAATAGATGGGGAAACACTGGAAACAGTGGCTGACTTAATTTTTTTGGTCTCCAAAATCACTGCAGATGGTGATTGCAGCCATGAAATTAAAAGACGCTTACTCCTTGGAAGGAAAGTTATGACCAACCTAGATAGCATATTAAAAAGCAGAGACATTACTTTGCCAACAAAAGTCCATCTAGCCAAAGCTATGGTTTTTACAGTAGTCACATATGGTTGTGAAAGTTGGACTAAAAAGAAAGCTGAGTGCCAAAGAATTGATGCTTTTGAACTGTGGTATTGGAGGAGACCCTTGGGAGCCCCTTGGACTGCGAGGAGATCCAACCAGTCCATCCTAAAGGAAATCAGTACTGAATATTCATTGGAAAGACTGATGCAGAAACTGAAACTCCTGATGGAAACAGCTGACTCATTGGAAAAAACCCTGATGCTGGGAAAGATTGAGGGCGGGAGGAGAAGGGGACGACACAGGATGAGGTGGTGGGATGGCCTCGCTGAAGTGATGGACATGAGTTTGAGTAGCCTCCGAGAGTTGGTGATGGACAGGGAAGCCTGGCGTGCTGCAGTCCACGGGGTCGCAAAGAGTCAGACACAACTGAGTGACTGAACTGACTTGGTGGTCAGAAAGCTCAGAATAAGTTTAATGCATTTATAACTCTCCACATATAATTATTTTTTCTGTAAATCTTTTACCTCAATTTTTACCTTTGTTTTTAACTGCCCTATAGAAAGCACTTTTTTTGCGAGCATATCAAGTCTGTTTGGAAACAACTGATGATATAAACTGTAATAACCATATTGAGAGACTTTGTGATTTCAGCTTTCCAGATATAAACTTTATTTACTACCCATGAAAATCAACTTGCTGAGTCAAATTTTTAAAGGATGATAAAATGGTTCATAAGATTTCTGGACACCAAGCATTTTCTAGCAAATAATATTTCAATATTTCTGATTTATGACTAAATCAGAAAGATTTAATGCCCCTTGAAATTCACATTGTTTTAGAGTGAGTTTAATATATTATTTGCTGAGTTTGCTAAACCCAGATGAAAGGAGAATTAAAGTTTTGTAAACAATAAAAATTTTCATTTTTTTCCTGTTCCAACTGAAAAAGAAAAGATCAAAAGCAAAAAGTGGCACAATAAAATAATGTAAAGTGTGAAGACCCTCAAGGGAGTAAGAATGATAAAATGCACTCTCTTACTGTGTGTTTCTTTCCTTCAGAGATCAAACTGGGATTTGAAAGGTCTTTCATAATAACCTATATGTAACTGGAATTAAAATTAAAATCCCATGACATTTCTCTCCTTGATTGTGGCACCATCACTTCCTCATGAAGGTTGTTTTTCTTTTGAACTTCTCTAAGTTTGAATACAAACAGAAAATCTGCACCTAACATAATCTTTATTCCAAAATCTTGGATAGGCTTAAAGGTCAATCTTGTCACCTGATGAATTTCTGAGCTGTATGAGAATGGTTCTGGAGAACAAAAGTCAATTACAGACATTAAAGACATTTTTTCCAAATGGAAAACTCTTGGTTCTTAGAGGGAGAGAAATTAGGTATTCATATCACATAGGTTTGCTCCTCGAAAAATAGCACTCTCCAAACCAGGAAAATTTGTCTAGGACAAAGGATATGTTTTTCAAGTTTATTGTAAAATCTGTAATGAATATTCTTTACTCTTTGCTGTGATCTTTTAGACACAGTTGCAGTCTAACTCTAGCATCTGCGTAGGTAGGATTCTATGACATGAATGTCTGTATGAGTTTTTGAGTTTCCCCTTTTGTATGTCTTATTCTTTTGGACACTATTTAGTAACATTCTTAGCACTTTTCAGGTACTAAATGCTGTTGCTTTTCTTTTATTTTGCCTCCAGTTAAATCACTGCTTCCAACTCTTTTTGTGCCATTTATTACCAGCTAACAGTTCCCCTTTGTCCAGCCAAACTTTCTGGGTTTGTGCAGTGGATTGCACCTGTCTTTCTGAAATTATTTGAATATGTATTGCATTTTGTACATATTCTATAAAAATGAATTCAAAACTGAAAGTGTTTATGATATTGATAAGAAGCATAGTTTCCATAAATCCAAAACAAATCAACAGGGATGGAAATCATTAAGTACATCAAAGAAGCAAATCAGCCTCAATTCCTTATTCATGAATTGCTTGACTAGCTATTCAATTACAGTAAAAGAACCAAATTAAAGAACTTTTATGAAATACTGGGAATGTATAATTTAACACTGTGACTAAAAGGTAAGGAGGAATCCCCTTATTTTGTGTCTTTAGGTCCACATTTGCAATACAGCTTTTCTGCATACCTTTTAGTAATTTTTTCTCTTGACTCACCTATTTTTGCCTTTATTTTCTCTGTACTTTGTTTTCTCTTCTATAGCCTATTGACTTTATTTGCTTTAATAAGCTTCTTCATTCTTTTTGGAATGAGGTAGAACATACAATTATAAATTAAATATTTATTGAATAAATGATGGCTTGCTTACCATTTTATAAAGTACTGAAGAAAGTTCTTTCCATTGGTTTTGCTCTTTGAGCAGACTGTTGTGATAGAAGGTTATGTGCTAAAAAGTTAGAAAAATTTAGATATGAGACTATAGGCAAGCCACTTAATCCTGCTGAATTTCTTTTCCTTTTCTTTAAAAACAGGGATTAAAAACACCTCCCCAGCTATGGTAGAGATTAGATAGTCTTTCCAGTAGATGCCCTTGTCTGAATTTGGCATGTGTAGCAGTTATTCTCTGTATATAGGTATGGACAGATACGGGTATATATAGATATATGAAATACATCAGTTCAGTTCAGTTCAGTCGCTCAGTCGTGTCCGACTCTTTGCGACCCCATGAATCGCAGCACACCAGGCCTCCCTGTCCACCACCAATTCCCGGAGTTTACTCAAACTCATGTCCATCAAGTCGGTGATGCCATCCAGCCATCTCATCCTCTGTCGTCCCCTTCTCCTCCTGTCCCCAATCCCTCCCAGCATCAGGGTCTTTTCCAATGAGTCAACTCTTCACATGAGTTG
The DNA here is from genome assembly GCF_963930625.1 of Muntiacus reevesi. Taxonomy (NCBI): domain Eukaryota; kingdom Metazoa; phylum Chordata; class Mammalia; order Artiodactyla; family Cervidae; genus Muntiacus; species Muntiacus reevesi. The sequence goes on along the minus strand of NC_089251.1, from coordinate 138,012,031 downwards.
GCCAAAGTATTGGAGTTTCAGCTTCAGCATCAGTCCTTCCAATGAATACCCAGGACTGATTTCCTTTAGGATGGACTGGTTGGATCTCCTTGCAGTCCAAGGGACTCTCAAGAATGTTCTCCAACACCACAGTTCAAAAGCATCAATATTTCGGCACTCAGCTTTCTTTACAGTCCAACTCTCACATCCATACATGACCACTGGAAAAACCATAGCCTTCACCAGACGGACCTTTGTTGGCAAAGTAATGTCTCTGCTTTTTAATATGCTGTCTAGGTTGGTCATAACTTTTCTTCCAAGGAGTAAGCATCTTTCAATTTCATGGTTGCAGTCACCATCTGCAGTGATTTTGGAGCCCCCCAGAAATAAAATCTGTCACTGTTTCCACTGTTTCCCTATCTATTTCCCATGAAGTGATGGGACCAGATGCCATGATCTTAGTTTTCTGAATGTTGAGCTTTAAGCTAACTTTTTCACTCTCCTCTTTCACTTTCATCAAGATGCTTTTTAGTTCCTCTTCACTTTCTGCCATAAGGGTGGTGTCATCTGCATATCTGAGGTTATTGATATTCCTCCCGGCAACCTTGATTCCAGCTTGTGCTTCTTCCAGCCCAGTGTTTCTCATGATGTACTCTGCATATAAGTTATGGCACAGTGACAATATATGGCCTTGAGGAACTCCTTTTCCTATTTGGAACCAGTCTGTTGTTCCATGTCCAGTTCTAACTGTTGTTTCCTGACTTGCATATAGGTTTTTCAAGAGGTGAGTCAGGTGGTCTGGTATTCCCATCTCTTTCAGAATTTTCCACAGTTTATTGTGATTTACACAGTCAAAGGCTTTGGCATAGTCAATAAAGCAGAAATAGATATTTTTCTGGAACTCTCTTGCTTTTTCAATGATCCAGCAGATGTTGGCAATTTGATCTCTGGTTCCTCTGCCTTTTCTGAATCTAGCTTGAACATCTCGAAGTTCATGGTTCACGTATTGCTGAAGCTTGACTTGGAGAATTTTGGGCATTACTTTACTAGCGTGTGAGATGAGTGCAATTGTGCGGTAGTTTGAGCATTCTTTGGGATTGGAATGAAAACTGACCTTTTCCAGTCCTGGGGCCACTGCTGAGTTTTCCAAATTTGCTGGCATATTGAGTGCAGCACTTTCACAGCATCATCTTTCAGGATTTGAAATAGCTTAACTGGAATTCCATCACCTCCACTAGCTTTTTTCGTAGTGATGCTTTCTAAGGCCCACCTGACTTCACATTCCAGGATGTCTGTTTCTAAGTGAGTGATCACACCATTGTGATTATCTGGATCGTTAAGATCTTTTTTGTACAGTTCTTCTGTGTATTCTTGCCACCTCTTCTATATATAACACTCACTAAAAAAAAAAAAAAAAAAAAGTGTTTCAGACAAACACTACCAATTGAAAAGAGTTTGTACCCATTTGCCATTTGTTTCTGAAGGAAGAGACATACTTCAAGGTTATCTTATCTGTAACTGTGGGAGTTTTCCCTCTATTAATACATTCCTATATTTGTTAGTTTATTAACACATTTTAAAGATTTTTATTGGTTACCTACTGATTTTTATTACTCACTTAAATATTCAGGATAAAAGTGTTAATATTTATTTAGTGCCAACTATATATTAGGGACTGTTCTAGGTCCTGAAGATACAGCTCTGCTGTGATACAAACAAGTGTTTTATAGAATATTATAACTATAATAGGAACAAGGTGCTATAGGCACACTGGTGAGTGTTTGTGGGTAGGTGAAGTGAGGAAAGGTCAGTAGAAGAAATAAGACTTGAATAAAGTCTTGAAAGTGTAAAATCATTTCTTTGAATAAGCATTTTCATAACAATTTCAAGAGGTGATAATTACAATAAAAACCATGAGTTCATTTATTTAGTCCTTGCAATAAGTAAGCCTTACATAGGCACTTTATATGCTGTCTAATTTAATTCTTACAGCAGGGCTCCCTATTCTCTTTTATATATAATATTAATATAATCAAATTTACCCATGTAGGATGTGACAGAATAAGTCTGTGCCACTACATCTATACATCATTTACCCACTACATCCTTCAGCAGAAGAATAATTAAAATAGCAGGAGACAAAAACTGAAAATTTTCCTAGAAGATCTTGTGTATCTTGATAATCTTTGAACTTTATCTTCTAGGCAGTGGGGAGTTATTACAGATTTAATCCAGTACTTCCAAAAACACTCAGAAGCTAGTAGTAAAGAAAAGGAGAAGGAAAATATTTGAATGCTTGCTACATGCAAAATAATTCACATTCTTAATTTATTTTAATTTACAAAACACCTTAGTAAATGTCATTTTATATAAAACAAACTCTGAGACTTACAAAGGTCAAATAATTGCACCATAGTCACACAGTTCAAAAGTGATAGCAGTAGGATTCTAACCTAAGCCTGACTTCAAAGCACCTGCCTGCCATTTAAGGTATTCTTCCTAAGAAAGCCTGACTGATGACAGTGTAAAGTAAGGAAGAGTGAGTATATGTTTACCATTTGGTCACTTTTGCTGAATTGTATTTCCAATTAAGCTTTCCCAGTTAGAATCAAATGATTTACCACTAAGTATGCTTTTATAGATGAGCTATCATTAGTGAACTTTGAAAAAGTATAAAAATATTTCTCCAAATACATTTTTACTTATCACTTTTAAGTTCATATAATTTAAAAATTGTACCACAGGGCATTATTGATTATATACTACTATTCTTAGAACAGTACACTTTTTCTCACCCTACAGGATGAGTTGATATTCTCCTTCACAGGTTGGAGAAATAAACTGGGAAAAGATGATCTTTTTTGTCTTTTCAAGGATAGAAAGAAAAGCCTATTTGTTACTTGAATTCTTCTTTGCCACCTATATGATTATTGATGAAGGTATCTAACTATTATAATTTTAAGTTTTCTTTCTTGAAATACAGTTGATATAACAAGATTATGTAGTTTCAGGTGTTGTACACAGTGACTTGACATTTGCTTCCATCATGAAATTATCATCACCATAAATCTAGTAACCATCTGTCGACATAAAAAGATATTACAATATTATTGACCATATACCTTATGCCATATTTATTTTGTAACTGGAAATTTGTGCCTCTTAATCTCTTTACCTATTAAGCAACCCCACCCCACCCCTCACAGCTCTGGCAACCATTTGTTTGTTCTCTGTATCTTTGAGTCTCTTTGTTACTGAACTTTCAGTGGGACTCCAACAAGGTTTCTCCTCCCTGGTGTTGTGGGTATCAATACCTGGAGACTGAGTTCCATTCAGAAGCAACTGGAAAGCCTTATTCTTTCATGGGAGAATGGAGAGGTGTGAGTTCATGCTCTAACAGGGGTCCCCTACCCTGGGGATCTAATGCCTGATGATCTGAGGTGGAGCTGATATAATAATAATAGAAATAAACTGCACAATAAATGTAATACACTTGAATCATACTGAAGCCACCTCCTGCCCCCATGGAAAAGTGTTCTTCCATGGAGTTGATCCCTGGTGCCAAAAGCTTGGGGACTGCAGCTCTAGGGCACTGACTGTCCCCAGCATGCTGTGGGGGGGCGGGCGCTGCTTTCATAGGTCTCGTCAGCGGGTCCTCACAGGGCGGGTGCCGTACTGCTTATCTTCCGGGTCACAGCGCTCCACATACGCCCCCCACCGCCATCTTGAGTAGCAGTGTCTATGTAAGCGCGCTGAGCTGAAGTATCCAGAGCAGTGGTCCTGGGCTGGGAGCTCTAATCCAACGTGAAAGGTGCAAGGCCTCTGAACACGAACCCCTACAAGCAAGTGGAACCCGACCAAGCACAAAACAACAGGTTAGACCTTATCATCTAGACTCCAACTTACGTTTCCCAGGAATAATTAACAAGCTTTGGTGTCAAAATTCCTTCTCTGCCTTTCGTCCTGATTCTTATTCTTGACGGGCACTGAGGGCTCAGGTTCACCTTCTGTAACTCCTCACTGCTGAGTGTGGGCATTGTTATAACCCCAGGGAGAGGAGCAGAGCATCTCCCTAGGTGCGTTTAGACATGTTTGCGTGTCCCCAGGTCTGAACCCTGATAGTTTCTCTCCATGAGTGTTTAGAAGTTTTATAGATTCTAACCATTTGGCTAGAATGGTGGATAGTTCTGACAAAATGTGGTCCACTGGAGAAGGGCATGGCAAACCACTTCAGTATTCCTGCCTCGAGATCCCCATGAACAGTATGAAAAGGCAGAAAGATAGAACACTGAAAGATGAACTCCCCAGGTCAGTAGATGCCCAATATGCTATTGGAGATCACTGGAGAAATAACTCTAGAAAGAATGAAGAGATGGAACCAAAGCAAAAGCAATACTGAGTTGTGGATGTGACTGGTGATGGAAGCAAGGTCAGATGCTGTAGGGAGCAATATTGCATAGGAACCTGGAATGTTAGGTCCATGAATCAAGGCAAATTGGAAGTGGTCAAACAGGAGATGGCAAGAGTGAATGTTGACATTCTAGGAATCAGCAAACTAAAATGGACTGGAATGGGTGAATTTAACTCAGATGACCATTATATCTACTACTGTGGGCAAGAATCCCTAGAAGAAATGGAGTAGCCATCACAGTCAACAAAAGAGTAAAAAATGCAGTACTTGGATGCAGTCTCAAAAATGACAGAATGATCTCTGTTCGTTTCCAAGGCAAACCATTCGATATCACAGTAATCCAAGTCTATGCCCTGACCAGTAATGCTAAAGAAGCTGAAGTTGCACCACTCTATGAAGACCTACAAGACCTTCTAGAATTAACACCCCAAAAAGATGTCCTTTTGATTATAGGGGACTGGAATGCAAAAGTAAGAAGTCAAGGAACACCTGGAGTAACAGGCAGATTTGGCCTTGGAGTACAGAATGAAGCAGAGCAAAGGCTAATAGAGTTCTGCCAAGAGAACACACTGGTCATAGCAAACACCCTCTTCCAACAACACAAGAGAAGACTCTACACATGGACATCACCAGATGGTCAACACTGAAATCAGATTGGTTATATTCTTTGCAGCCAAAGATGGAGAAGCTTTAAACAGTCAGCAAACATAAGACTGGGAGCTGACTATGACTCAGATCATGAACTCCTTATTGCCAAATTCAGACTTACATTGAAGAAAGTGGGGAAAACCACGAAACCATTCAGGTATGACCTAAATCAAATCCCTAACAATTACACAGTGGAAGTGAGAAATAGATTTAAGGGACTAGATCTGATAGACAGAGTGCCTGATGAACTATGGACAGAGGTTTGTGACATTGTACAGGAGACAGGGATCAAGACCATCCCCAAGAAAAAGAAATGCAAAAAAGCAAAATGGCTGTCTGAGGAGGCCTTACAAATAGCTGTGAAAAGAAGAGAAGCCAAAAGCAAAGAAGAAAAGGAAAGATATTCCCATTTGAATGCAGAGTTTCAAAGAATAGCAAGGAGAGATAAGAAAGCCTTCCTCGTTTCATTCTTTTACAAGTGGTTGACCAGTTTTCCCAGCACCACTTGTTAAAGAGATTGTCTTTTTTCCATTGTATATCCTTGCCTCCTTTGTCAAAGATAAGGTGTCCATAGGTTCATGGATTTATCTCTGGGCTTTCTATACTGTTCCATTGATCTATATTTCTGTCTTTGTGCCAGTACCATACTGTCTTGATGACTGTGGCTTTGTAGTGTAGTCTGAAGTCAGGCAGGTTGATTCCTCCAGTTCCATTCTTCTTTCTCAAGATTACTTTGGCTATTCAAGGTTTTTTGTATTTCCATACAAATTGTGAAATTATTTGTTCTAGTTCTGTGAAAAATACCGTTGGTAGCTTGATAGGCATTGCATTGAATCTATAGATTGCTTTGGGCAGTAGAGTCATTTCAATTCCACTTCTGGGCATACACACCGAGGAAACCAGATCTGAAAGAGACGCGTGCACCCCAATGTTCACCACAGCACTGTTTATAATAGCCAGGAAATGGAAGCAACCTAGCTGTCCATCAGCAGACGAATGGATAAGGAAGCTGTTTTACATATACACCATGGAATATTACTCAGCCATTAAAAAGAATTCATCTGAATCAGTTCTAATGAGATGGATGAAACTGGAGCCCATTATACAGAGTGAAGTAAGCCAGAAAGGTAAAGACCAATACAGTATACTAACGCATACATATGGAATTTAGAAAGATGGTAACGATAACCCTATACGCAAAACAGAAAAAGAGACACAGATGTACAGAACAGACTTTTGGACTCTGTGGGAGAAGGTGAGGGTGGGATTTTTAGAGAACAGCATCAAAACATGTATATTATCAAGGGTGAAACAGATCACCAACCCAGGTTGGATGCATGAGACAAGTGCTCGGGCCTGGTGCACTGGGAAGACCCAGAGGGATCAGGTGGAGAGGGAGGTGGGAGGGGGGATCGGGATGGGGAATACAGGTAAATTCATGGCTGATTCATGTCATTGTATGGCAAAAACCACTACAATATTGTAAAGCAATTAGCCTCCAACTAATAAAAAAAATGGAAAAAAAGAAAGAAAGAAAGAAAGCCTTCCTCAATGATCAATGCAAAGAAATAGAGGAAAGCAATAGAACAGGAAAGACTAGAGATCACTTCAAGAAAATTAGAAATACCAAGGGAACATTTCATGCACAGATGGGCTCAATAAATGACAAATTACATGGACGTAACAGAAGCAAAAGACATTCAGAAAAGATGGCAAGAATACACAGAAGAGCTGTACAAAAAAGATCTTCACGACCCAGATAATCATGATGATGTGATCACTCACCTAGAGTCAGACATCCTGAAATGTAAAGTCGAGTGGGCCTTAGGAAGCATCACTACGAACAAAGCTAGTGGAGGTGATGGAATTCCAATTGAGCTATTTCAAATCCTGAAAGATGATGCTGTGAAAGTGCTGCACTCAATAGGCCAGCAAATTTGGAACACTCAGCAGTGGCCACAGGATGGGAAAAGTTCAGTTTTCATTCCAATCCTTAAGAAAGGCAATCCCAAAAGAATGCTCAAACTACTGCACAACTGCACTCATCTCACACACTAGTAAAGTAATGCTCAAAATTCTCCAATTCAGGCTTCAACGTACGTGAACCATGAACTTCCAGATGTTAAAGCTGGTTTTAGAAAAGGCAGAGGAACCAAAGATCAAATTGCCAACATCTGATGGATCATCAAAAAAGCAAGAGAGTTCCAGAAAAACATCTGTTTCTGCTTTATTGACTATGCCAAAGCCTTTGACCGTGTGGATCATAATAAACTGTGGAAAATTCTTCAAGTGGTGGGAATAGCAGACTACCTGACCTGCCTCTTGAGAAATCTGCATGCAGGTCAGGAAGCAACAGTTAGAACTGGTCATGGAACAACAGAATGATTCCAAATCGGAAAAGAAGCACATCAAGGCTGTATATTGTCACCCTGTTTATTTAACTTATATGCAGAGTACATCATGAGAAATGCTGGACTGGATGAAGCACAAGCTGGAATCAAGATTTCCAGGAGAAATATCAATAACCTTAGATAGGCAGATGACCCCACCCTTATGGCAGAAAGTGAAGAAAAACTTAAAGAACCTCTTGATGAAAGTGAAAGAGGAGAGTGAAAAAGTTGGCTTAAAGCTCAACATTCAGAAAACGAAGATCATGGCATCCAGTCTCATCACTTCATGGGAAATAGATGGGGAAATAGGAGAAACAGTGGAACCAGTGGCTGACTTTATTTTTTTGGGCTTCAAAATCACTGCAGATGGTGACAGTAGCCATGAAATTAAAAGATGCTTACTCCTTGGAAGGAAAGTTATTATCAACCTAGACAGCATATTAAAAAGCAGAGCCATTACTTTGCCAACAAAGGTCCATCTAGTCAAGGCCATGGTTTTTCCAGTGGTCATTTATGGACATGAAAGTTGATATAAAGAAAGCTGAGTGACAAAGAATTGATGCTTTTAAACTGTGGTGTGTTGGAGAAAACTTTTGAGAGTCCCTTGAACTGCAAGGAGATCCAACCAGTCCATCCTAAAGGAAATCAGTCCTGAACATTCATTGCAAGGACTGATGTTGAAGCTGAAACTCCAGTACTGTGGCCACCTGACACAAAGAGCTGACTTATTTGAAAAGACCCCGATTCTGGGAAAGATTGAGGGCAGGAGGAGAAGGGGATGACAGAGGATGAGATGGTTGGATGACATCACCGACTCAATGGACATGAGTTTGAGTAACCTCCGGGAGTGGCGATGGACAGGGAGGTCTGGCGTGCTGCAGTCTATGGGGGTCGCAAAAAGTTGCACACAACTGAGCGACTGAACTGAACCTTTTGGAGACAAAGGACATCAGGCAATATCAGGTACATGGGCCCATGTACCTGCAAGAGAACAGTGGTTATTAAGCAGCCCAGGGAAGGTAGAAGCCACGTGACCCCAGGAAGAGCTTACATTAACCTGCTTCATGGTTGTTCCATTGCTCCATTGGTTTTGGTAGTCAAATTGCATTTTTCAGAAGCCTGTCTGCATTTACTCTAATCAGGCCACTTGCTTTGAGGAAAAAGCAACCTGATGTGTTTTTGGCCAGTGCCAAAACAATAGTTTTGCCCCTCCCTGTTCAGCTAACATCATTTAGGGAAAATCAATTATCTCCAAATCTCTACTGCTTGACAAGGCATACAGTTACTTATCTTTTGCTGGTTTCTGGAAAAAGAGATTTAGATCTGAGAGATTCACAAGAATAATGGTCAGGGGGAGGGGTGTGAGTGGAGGTATTCATTGTCTTGGATTGTCTTTCCAGGGGTTACACTTACTCAAGTGTAATGTATCCATGGAGCAGTCCCCTGAAACTTCAGGGAAGCATGGGTGGTTCAGTTCAGTTCAGTTCAGTCACTCAATGTCTGACTCTTTGCCACCCCATGGACTGTAGCATGCCAGGCTTCCCTGTCCATCACCGACTCCAGGACCTTGCTCCAACTCATGACCATTGAGTTGGAGATGCCATCCAACCATCTCATCCTCTGTCGTCCCCTTTTCCTCTTGCCTTTAATCTTTCCCTGCATCAGGGTCTTTTCCAGTGAGTCGTCTCTTTGCATCTGGTGGCCAAAGTATTGGAGTTTCAGCGTCAGCATCAGTCCTTTCAATGAATATTCAGGGTTGGTTTCCTTTAGGATTGACTGGTTTGATCTCCTTGCAGTCCAAGGGACTCTCAAGAGTCTTCTCCAATACCACAGTTCAAAAGCATCAATTCTTTGGTGCTTAAATTTCTTTATGGGTGGTTAGGATCTCCAAGTGGAGTCTGTTCCTGTTACGAGTGAGCTGATCTTGCAGGCTGTTGGTTTTCCCAGTTTTTTGGTGCACCCAGCCTCCCTTGTCACCTGAGAGGGGCATGGAGCTGGTGCTGGCTCGCTGGCGGGTAATGTTGTGTCAGCGCATGACTGTCTACACAGCCTGGAATGTGCTGGGCTAGTGCCTACTTTCTGGTAGGGTGGGTAACTTCCTGGCACTGATTAGGTTAGAGCGAGTACTCCAAAATGGTTCTTGCCTGTGCCAGTATACTGCTGTCAAATGTGCTGCTCAAATTGACTGCTGCCAGCATCTCTATCCTCAGGGGGAGTCCCAAGGTTCTTCTCTCTTTGGGAGGGTTTCCAAGGTGAACAAATTGGTCCAACTAAGGCTCCTTTCAAACTACTGCCTCAGCACTGTAATTCAAAATGTGAAATTTTGTGCACACCCTTTGAGAGCAGCCTTTGTTTTCTATAGCTTTCTAGTTTCTTCTGAACATAAGTCTCACTATGTTCTGGGGACTTGTTTTCATGGTGAAGGACACTTAGGTTGGAAATCCCGATATGCAGCTTGGAGTTCCTGCCCTTTAGGGAGGACTTTATAATTGTGCATGCATGCATACTCAGTCTTGTCCAACTCTTTTGTGACCTCCATGGACTGTAACCCTCCAGTCTCCTCTGTCCGTGGGATTATCTGGGCAGGAATACTGGAGTGGGTTGCCATTCCCTGTTCCAGAGGATCTTCCTGACCTGGGGATTGAACCCATGTCTCCCGCATTGGCAGATGGATTCTTTACCACTGAGTCAGTGATATCCCTTCTATTTGTGGGTCGCTGAATAGAGTCCTGGCTATGTCATGTCTCTGCCCCTCCTATCATCTCACTGTGATTCTTTCTTTATGTATTTAGCAGTGGGAAATCTTTTCTGTTAGTTTTCAGGTTGTTTTCATAGTTGCTCTGTAGGTAGTTGTCATTTTGGTGTGTGTGAAGAGTTGAATTCAGGATCTTTCTACTCTGCCATCTTGACTGCCCTAACCTCTATAATTTTTTTTAGCAGTTCAAGTGTACTAGAAGTATTTCTTGTGTTTATTGGAGTATTTATGGGCAACCTAAAGATCTGCCTCCAGAAAATCTGAATTTATCTTTCCTCAGCAGGTCCACCCCTATTTTTGCAGGCCTGGGACAAGAGTTCAAATTGAGGTCCACTTCTCATAAATTTAAATAAATTTAAATTGATTAAAAGTTATCAGTCAAATTAACAAACTGTTACATAATGTATACTCTGGTGCTCCCTTGGCAAATAAAGCTTCATAATAGCTTGGAAGGCCAAGTTACACTTCTTGGACACCTTGGTGATATGGTGGCCTGCCCTCCTTCAGTTCCCACCTCCAGTTCCATCCCGCACTGCAGGGACCTTAACATTAATTCTATCCTCACTTTAAGCAAAACAAAACAAAAACAGCTGGCTTTGGCCATCTCTTGGTGTTTGTTTTGTAGTCTTCCTTTAGGAGGGTAGACCTAGGAAGAATCCCACCTGTTCTTGGAAGAAAGCTTGGGGCCATTTGGGTTAGAAAGTCTGGGGTCATGGGTATGCAGAGTGTGTAGGAGTGGGGGCATTGTTTCCAGAAGTGGCATGCTCCATTTTTGTGTAGATTCCTTGACTCTGGAGGAGAACCAGACTGTGAGGTCTACAGTGTGAGGTATAGGACATGGGCAACAGTGGCCCTAACCAAAGAGTGGTTGCGCCTCTCAGTGTCGTGGTAAAAGCAGACCCTGGCCAGTCACAGTGTAGGAGCTGGCAAGTGAAGAACAAAGTAGGGTAGAGCTAGTACTTTTTCCTACCATAAATTAATGAATAGCTGAAAAAAATGTATCTTGATATGAAGTTTCTGGAAAAATTCTCAGCAGGTGCTTTAAACCCATCCCCCTTCCTTTTGCACTGCCTCTTCTTAGCCTGGGGCTCCCTCGTCAAACTGTAAAATTGAGATCATTGCTTGAATTATTCCATTGTTTTGCTCTTCCTTGGTTTCAAGAGAGTATAACTCTTTAGTTTGGATTCCAGATCCTTGCTGTTTAATTTCTTTGTTTTTTTGACTTGGTTTGTTAACTAAATCTTTGGATTCATAATTTTTCTCTCAATTAGAATTTAAAGGAAGATATTTTTCCTTTACTCTTTTAAGTTTCAAGGTATATTTGCCACTGTGGGAAAAAAACAACAACAACATGTAAATCCAGTCAGAGAAAAAGATGACAAGAGTTATTTTGGATATAATGTTGCTTGAGAAAAATAAAATTTTATTTCCCTAATTTGACAATAATTGTTTATTTCATTCATAAAGGAGAAAAATTAAGTTCTTGTGTGCTGTTTTAAATATACTTTAAGGGGAAAAATTAACACATAATGTTATATTACATTAATATATGTCAGGAAGGTAACTTGAACATAGTTAAAAAACAAACTTGAAAATATTTGCTTTGCTGTGCAGGCTTTTCAACAGTTATTTTTAAAGACTGAGGAATTAAGCACCTGTCACTTTTGCCAGCTGGTGTGGATGTTAAGAATTACTCTCACTCTCTTGCCCGCTACTCTATTTTGCACCTGCTACAACTTGAGTCATGGGCATCTCACACATGGTAATTTAATAAGGCTAGGTCCCATGACAGTATATTTGATATTATCCCATGGGGAGTTAAAGCAGTTTTATAAGGTCTTGAGGGAAAAATATTAAATATCAAGCTTGAGAACTAAACATTCAGTGCCTTGTAGACATCACATTTTTCTAATTGAAAAATGTTAAAGGAGTGTCCAAGTTGAGAAATTTAGCCACATGTTCCAAAACAAAAATGAGCCTTTTAGGATTGAATTATTTGTACCAATTGACTTCTTTACATGCTGACTTTTGTAATTTTTAAAAACACATTTTATTTCCTGATGTAACAACCAAATATGAGTGTGTACTGAGAGCTTTCCGTTCAGTATGTATTCATGAGTCACATAGGGCTATTTTAATTAATTAAAATGAGATACAATTAAAAATTCAGTTCTGCAGTCACACTTGCCACATTTCAAGGTCTCAGTCACCAGATGCGGCTAGCAGTTACCATACAAGACAATATAGATACAGATTTCCATTTTTACTGACGTTTCTGTGGGGTAGTGCTGTGTTAAATTTCCAATTCCTGGTCTGAGGCTAACTTGACCTTAGAGATCTTGAGGCCATAGTAAATTCTCCTTAGAAAAATGATTGCAATGTCCCAGCCTTATCTTGGCTACAGAAACGTAGGTCAAGTTTAAAGCTGAGGGCTACTGAAATCTGAGTGACATTTGCTAAATAAAGGAGCATGATGACCTGAAGTGCCCGATGTCAGGACAAAGCTGTTCCAGCTTCCAAAAATGTATAGGCAGGCAGGTACTTTTCAGAGATTTTAAAATCCCATATATCTTAGAGAGATTTCTTTAAAGAGTGGGAAAAATATTTATCATTTCATCTTTTCTAAATATCCAACTACTAACTTGCAAATTCTGCTTCTGTTCTTAAAATAAATAAAGTGATAGGATGTAATAGGATGAATAAGTTTACACTGTGAACTTATCTATCAATTGATCTTACTATTCAAAGCATGTGTTAAAAGATGGAACCAAGATTTTGGGACACGGACATACAAAGTAGGAGATAGGATATTAATAGATAGAGCTCTTGAGTAAGAGTGTTGTTCCCAGAGAGGTTTTTATAAGTAACAGCTGAAAGGTCACTTTAAAATTTATCCTTGAAGACATTCAGTGAGATAGATCAAGAGCTTATTAGAATTTTCCAATAGGCCAGATTGTCACTAGAAGTGAAATAGTTCAAGCTATGTATACAATGATTTACACAAAGCTGAAGAAACGTGCTTTCACTTAAATTGACTGGACGTTATTGTTTAGTTGCCGAGTCGTGTCTGACTCTTTTGAGACCCCATAGACTGTAGCCCGCCAGGCTCCTCTGTCCGTGGGATTTGCTAGGCAAGAATACTGGGGTAAGTTGCCACTTCCTTCTCCAGGGTACCTTCCCAACCTAGGGATTGAATCCACATCTACTGCTTGCCATATGGATTCTTTAACACTGAGCCGCCTGGGAAGGCCAAATTGCCTGTGTAATTTATATTAAACGATCTTTATCTGAATTTCCTCAGTTTTCTATTTTGCTTTTTCAATAATATATGATTTTCATTATTATTTAGTTTGTCATTACTCTATAGACTGTGATTGTTCTCTTAAAATTTTATAATTCATCAACATTAAGAAAAGAACTGGGACTTTGAAAAATTAATTTCTCTAAGCAGGAAGATAAAAATGCAATGCAACTTGAACATTCCAGACTGACGAAAATTATTTATTGATTTATTATTTTAAGGATGCTCTTTGACCCATGGTAGAAAATAAAGAGTAGGGCTTGGATCTGAGATTGTCAATATCTCACCATTATTGTCTAGATCAGCAGACACTTGGTTTGTGTGGTATGAATATAATTCAGAGAGAAACATAAAATGTATAAAAATTCATGGAGTCCTTCAGTTCAGAATAGTACAAATGGTTTTGTTTTTCTAAATGATGGCAAACAGATTTGGACAGTTAGTCATGGGTGTTCTTAAAATAAGGTTCAGCCAGTCTTCATAAACAATGCTTGATCTAGAAAGGAAAAGGGAAAAAGAGTTAGATGTTGATTGCATCTTTTCAGAGAGAAAATGGGAAATAATGGGAAGGAAATAATGTAAAGTGAAAAAGAAGAAAAAAGCACAAAATGAACATCAATTCCAAGGGATGGCATTTCCTTGCTGCACAAACCTGGTTTCAAGTGCTGCACTTTGGACTATGATATGCTTTTCTAGAGCAGTAATTATTAAAGGTGACTTTAATACAGTTTAGAGTTATTCAAAGAACCTAGGATAATGCTTTTATTATTCTTATGTTCGAATTAAATTAATTAACTACTCTCTGGTTTCTTGACTCTCCACTGCATTATTATAGTGCAGATGAAGATATGGTCTATTTGTTGTTGTTAGTTTCTAGGTCGTTTCTGACTCCTTCGTGACTCCATGGATGATAACCTGCCTGGCTCCTGTGTCCATGGGATTTTCCAGGTAAGAATTATGGAGTATGGTACCATTTCATTTTCTACAGGATCTTCCTGACTCAGGGATTGAACCCACATCTCCTGCATTGGCAGATGGGGTATTTACCACTGAGCCACCAGGGAAGCCTTGATATGGTCTACAAATGGAAGCAAAAACCTCAAAAGTTTTTGCTTGTACACTTATACAAAAATAATCTATTTCTAAATAACCCATCTCAAAGAGAGTTATCATAATATAATGCATTAATATTAATATAATATCAATTATATTAAAGTGTTCTGGTTAATATGAATGATCCTTTATTCTATCTATTAATAACTAATATGAACAACTCTTTACATTAAATATAATATTGAGAAAGCCTTATATTTTAAACAGGGAACAGATAGATACCTTGAGAGCTCCATTTAGTTAGACATGATGTGCTTGACAAAAGCTGTAGGGATAATACAGTTTAGAGTTAGAAAAGAGTCAAATTTAATAAAAGAGCAGTATGGTAAGTTAATTCTAATTATTCTAAGCTGTAACTCTAGAGTTTATTTATTTAAACTCTGTATATCCCACTATTCTTAATACTAGATTTATGGCTTTCCCCCTGATTTTGTAAGTTTAGCTTTTTAAGTGTTACATTCACATGGTTAAATGTTTTTCTTGAAAGTATGAAAGAGTTTATAACAAAAAATGTTCCTCACCACTGTCTCCTAGTTCCTCTTTATAGCTAAGTGGGTGGAGTTATTATGCTTGCTTAGCAAGCATACAGGGGTGGGTTGCCTTTCCTCTCTTCAGGGGGTCTTCACAACCCAGGGATCGAACCCGGGTCTCCCACATTGCAGGCAGATTCTTTACCATCTAAACCACAAGGGAATCCCTCCCCAACAAAAATATACGTTATATAACCTTTTTTACACAAATGGTGGCAGTTCTACAAACCCTTTTGCTCTTATTTCTCTCACTGCATAACATACTGTCTTAGAAATACTACCATAACCATAAGTAAGGGTGTCCTTGTTCTTTTTAGAGCTGTGGGGAATTTCATTGTGTAGATGTACCAAAATCTATCTGATGCATTCTATATTGTTGGACATTGTTCTTTGTTGTCATTGTTTAATTGCTAATTGTGTCTGATTCTTTGTGACCCTATGGACAGTTGCCTGCCAGGCTCCTCTGTTCATGGAATGCTCCAGGCAAGAAAACTGGAGTGGGTTGCTATTCCTTCTCCAGGTGACCTTCCCACTTATGGCAGTAACTGAATGTAAAATGTTGTTTATAGGAAAAAGTAAAGTTTAGCCAAGCTTGTCAGTGCAGATATGCTTGGCTGAGTATTTTCTTTTTCTCCTATCCTTTCCTGTCCTCTTCTCTCCTTTCCATTTCTTTTCTCTCCCTTTTTCTCCCCTCTGTGTTTCTTTTCTTACTTTATCCAAGTTATCAGACTTTGTAAGTCCATATTGCCATCAAAGCTATCAGCATAGTTTATTGAGATGTGGTGAGATTAGTCTTTTTGGGAGGGTGGATAAGTTTCTCAGTTATATTGCAACATTTCAAATTTACAAGTTATATCATGCAGTTTTATCTTGTATCTTTATTTTGGGTGTTGCATTGCTTTTCAAACCCTCTGGGTGAAGTTGCCTTAAACTGGTGGCAGGAAATAGATAATTGGATACTATGAGATCAATTTCATTTAAGCAAGAACTCTAGATAAGGAGAACTAAATTTTAGCACCAGCTTTGCTAATAATGATGTGACCTTCACTAAGTAATTAAACATCTTCGGCACTCAGATTCCTCATTTTTATCACTGCTTGCTGTAAAGGATTTTGTGATATCTCCAACTTTAATATTCAATAATTAATATTAAATTTAATATTAAAATTTATTCTGACACAAACGCTGCCTTACAGAGGTGCTGTGAAGCTCTAATAAGATGGCTGATTTGTGTTGATATATGGCAGAAACGAATACAATCTTGTAAAGCAATTTTCCTCCAATTAAAATTTTTTAAAGGATCTAATAAAAAAGTAAAAACACATTTTAATCTGTGTAACAATGCACGAAAATGTTAAAACCCACTGAAATCAATGTATAAAGTCAGATTCTTACAAGATATCTTTTTAGGGTTATTGTGTAATTGGTTGATAATAAATAATGTGTGTATATTCAATAAGAAAGTAGAGAAAAATAAGTTGTTTTAAACTCAAAAGGCATCCGCCATCAACCCAATCAGTTCAGAGTTGCTGTAACCACCAGATCACGTGAAATGATACCTTCGTAGTTGATGCAGCCATTGGAGTCTTCTTGACCTGCCATCAGGGCTTCCACTTCTTCTTCCTTCATCTTTTCACCTGATGAAACAAAACTCTTTGTTCAAGAAGAAAGCCAGAGAATATTCTCAA